>NC_089508.1:194666432-194966432 GCF_036850995.1 Saccopteryx leptura | reverse complement strand
GTCCAGACACCAACGCTAATGATAACACAAGGGGTTTCTGTCACCCCAAAGAGGAATCCTGTGCCCATCGCAGTCACTCCCCGTCACCCCTCCCCGGGCCTGCTGACCACTCATCGGCTCTGGTGTCCGGGGACCCGCCTGCTTTGGACGCGTCCGGCTCTGGTGTCCGGGGACCCGCCTGCTTTGGACGCATCCAGCTCTGGTGTCTAGGGACCCGCCTGCTCTGGACGCTTCCGGCTTCTGGAAGGCTGCCGTCAGTGGCCCTGCCCGAGCACCGCGTCTGCGTCCACCCTTCCTGGAGCAGGAATCGGAGCTCCTCTGCTACGGGGCAGACGCACCAGCCCGCTTATCCGTCCCCGTGGGCGGACGAGAGGCCCTCGCCGTCTCGGCGGAGGGGACGCGTGCTCTGTGAACACGGGATGCACGTCCTCAGTTCTCGTGGGCACACAGCTGGGAACAGGCCGCTGGTCACAGGGCAGCTCCATGCTCAGCCGGCCCCACCCTCCTGGCCTGGTCTCTGTGAGTCTGACCCCTCTGGTCCTCAGGGCAGTGCAGTCGCCCACTGCTGACCCTGCGGTGGCTCTCCTGTTCCCCTCAGGACAGGCCCTCACGGTTCCCCCACGCTGAGCACATGTCAGGACCTCCCCCCCTTTGGAGGCTCGTACTCCACAGGACGGATGGGGACGGGTCGAGCTGATGGTCCACGCATCGCTGAAGGACACCCCGCTGTACACCTCCGGACGACAGGAACGGAGCCGCCGCTCCGAACGTGGCCGAGCGGGCACAGCGGGGCCCAGGGCTGCAGCTTGCTCCCTCGCCGGCTCCTGCCGCTTTCTGGGTTTTGACAGAACTCACCCCTTGGTGTATGGTAGAATCGTGCCCTATCTGACGACTGGTGAGGCTGGGCTTTGCAGACGATGTTGTCGTGCTGAGTTGTGAGACTGCTTTATGTATTCTGAACACTGGGTCCTTGTCAGTCATAAGATTTGCAAATATTTCCTCCCGTCTGTGGTATGGCCTTTCACTTACTGGAGGGGGCTCTTTGATGCACTTAGTTTTTAATTTCAACGAAGCCCGTCTCGTTTGCCTCCTATTCTGTGGCTTGTGCTTCTGGTGTCACGTTTAAGAAGTCATTTCTTCACCTGACCCGTGGTGGCGCAGTGGGCAGAGCATCTCTCTGGGTTACTGAGGTCCCAGGTTCAACACCACGAGGTCACACAGGCTTGAGCGTGGGATCATAGACATGACCCCATGGACACTGGTTTGAATCCAAGGTCCCCGGCTTGAGCAAGGGGTCACTGGCTTGAGCAAGAGGTCACAAGCTTGGCTGGAGCCCCCGGTCACGGCACATATGAGAAAGCAATCAATGAATAACTAAGGTGCCACAATTACGAGTTGATGCTTCTCATCTCTCTCCCTTCCTGTCTGACTCTCTCTCTCTCATTAAAAATAAAAAAATAAAAAGAAAGAAATTAGTACCCAACTCAAGGTTACAAAAATCTACACCATGAGTTTTGTTTTATACTTCCAGTCTTTAATCCATCTGAGTTACTTTGTGGATGTGGTTTAAGGGAGGAAACCAAGTTTATTCTTTTGGAGTTATCTCAGCACCATAAAATGAGTCAGGGCATAACTATCTGCTCTTCTACTTTTTTTTTTTCTTTCTTTCCAAGTGAGAGGGGAAATAGAAAGACAGACACCGCATATGCCCCGACCAGAATCCACCCACTAACCCCCATCTGGGGCTAATACTCTGCCCATCTGGGGCCATGCTCACAACCAAGCTATTTTTAGCACCTGAGGTAAAGGCTCCAAGGAACCATCCTCAGTGTCCAGGACCGATGCACTCGAACCAATTGAGACATGGCTGTGGGAGAGGAAGAGAGAGAGAAAGGGGGAGGGGGAGAGGGAGAGGCAGAGAAGCCTGGTCGCCTCTCCTGTGTGCCCTAACCGGGAATTGAACCCAGTACCCCCACACACCGTGCCAATGCTCAACCACTGAGTCAACCGGCCAGGGCCCCACTCTTCCATTTTTTTGAATAGTTGGAGAAAGACTGGCACTGACCTCTTCCTCTTCCTTAAGTGTAAGGTAGAATTCACCAGTGACCCTGGGCTTTTCCTTGTTAAAAATATTTCCATTGCTGATTACCTATTACACTGGGGAACAAATTTTTTGTTGTATCCATAAAAACACTTGTTCTTACCTAATTCGAGTGTGCTGATCTCAAATATGACAGTTTTTCTCTGTACACCACAGTTTTTTTGCAATTCAAGATTTTAGGTTTACATCTTATTGTAAAATTTTCAACATTTAGTTTAACATAATGAAGTAGAATGTCTTCTTGGGCATCATCTTTGTGAAAATATAATAATTTATATGATGCAGTAAATACACTAATACACTAAAAGATATGATTGCATCAGAATTTGTCTACAATTTCAAAATAGAACATACTAAAACAGTTACTTTAATCATAAAATTTGCGCAAAACTTAAATTCTATTCAGGCAAAAATTTGCATTTGTAGCTCTTGCATTTGTGTACTCGTTGAGGACAATCTCATTTGATGCTCCAGCAGTAGTCTGCTCATCACTAACAGCTCCAAGATTTTCGGGAAACTTATCAAGGTGACTGTTCAGGAAGTGAATCTTAACACTCATGTTACATCCAATGTCGTGGAAAGCCAACAGCATCCTTTGAACCAGAAATTCCCAGTTTTCTGCTTTTTTGTTGCCAAGGAAGTTCTCTGTAACTGCCACAAAAGACTGCCATGCTGCTTTCTCCTCCTTATTCATCTTCCTGGCAAATTCTTCGTCAAGTATGAGAGTTCGAATTTGAGGTCCATCGAATACACTTGCTTTTATCTTCTTGAAAGACAAGGCAGGAAAAGCAGAAATAATATGTTGAAAGCATTTGCTTTCTCTATTCAAAGCCTGAACAAACTGCTTCATTAAGCCAAGTTTGATGTGAAGTGGGGTATAAATGATCCTGTCTCGATTAACTACAGGTTCATTCACAATATTTTGCATCCCTACTTCCAGAGCTTCACGTTTCGACCACTCCTTCTGTGTCCAGGGTTTCTCCCGAGCTCGGCTGTCCCACACAGAAAGCAAGGACACTTCGTGAAACCTCTCTGTTGTCCTAGCAGGAAATTTACCATTTTAAGATCCACACAAATGATCCAGTTATGCTCCTCATACTTCAGAAAGTCGAGGACAATTTTTATGTCATTCTTACTAAGTAACTCAATTCAGGTTGGCTAAACTGCTGAGGGGTTAGTGACTGCTTGGCATCAGAAGAAGACCCTTCAGATTCTACAACCATTTCCTCATGCATCTTATCAAAATACACTTGATCACCATGTTCACTTTCTTCATCCTGAGAAGAAATAAAACCATTGAAAACTGGAACCGGGAGTGTCTCCGAGTGTGCGATAGGCCGTATTGCTGAAGGAATATTAGGATATGCGATCATATACCGTTTTTTCTTGCCGATGCCCTTTGTATGGATCAGACAGAAATAACAGTCACTGCTGTGGGCCTTAGGTTCACGCCAAACCATGGGAATACCAAAAGGCATTCCTTTGCATTTTCCTTTTGTCCAGTCATGAAGTATTTCCTCACAATTATGACATACAATATGAGGAGCTAAATTCTTGTCTTGATCGCCAAAGGGAACTTGAAAATAAGCAATATATGCACGTGTCACAAATGATGAAATATTGCACCTTTGACGTTGAACTGTGTAACAGTCACATATATAAGGTCTACTGGAAAGTTCTGTCCGTTTTTGGAATAAAACAAAATACAAATTTTTCTTACTGTCAATAAACTTTATTAAATAATATATTTCCACACCAATCCTATCTTCCGAATATGGTCCAAAATAGTTTGCTGAGTTGAATTAAGCCTTTCTGCGATCTCCAATGTTGCCAGAAAAGGATATTGCTCCAACATGGCCTTAACAACATCGTCATCGATCAAAGATGGTCGCCCAGAACGTGGCTTATCAGAAAGTTCGAAATCACCTGTTTCGAATTTTTCGAACCATCTTCTGCATGTCCTATCAGAAGCTGTACCTTCACCAAACACTTTCAATAAATTTCTACATGCTTCTGTAGCATTTCTTCCTTGTTGAAATTCGTATACAATACAGTGGCGTAAATGAACTTTATCAGTAGCCAGAGTACATTATCGCTTCACACATAATACTAACGTGAATCAACTTTGTTTTAGTTAATTTGCTACGTCAGTATGTATACATTAAGTGATAAAAATAGAGAGGCACATATGCGCCAAATAAACATGTGCTTACGTGTCAAAACTTGTGATAGAAACGGACAGAACTTTCCGGTAGACCTTATATATAACAGAAGGTGTCAGGACTATTCTTACATTTACACCTACTCGAAGAAGCCATGATTCAATCTTAAAACAAAATAAGAGGGTGTTTTTATCAGATAATTTTTTTTTACATTTAAAAACAACTATAATTATGTAAAAGTGATGTTTGTAAAACATTAATTGCCTTGTGGTTATGTTCAATCCAAGAGTCGTTGCCCTTTAACTCCAACTTAAAAACCAATGCATGCCATTAACTGTAACAAAAATTAAAATTGCATAAAAACTAGAGCATGCACCAAAAAATGGACTTCAGATTTGGAATCAGCGATGCAGAAATATATAGAAACAGTTCTAAACCGCATGCAACAGAAAACGAAAAAAAAAAATTGTTCCCCAGCATTGTAAGTCTGTTTAGGTTTTCTATTTCCTTCTAGACAGTTTTGGTACTTGGAGTATTTCTAGGCATCTCTCCACTACATCAAGATTATTCAACTTGTTGACACATGATCTAGTTCATAGTATTCTCTTAGGATCCTCTCTGTTCCAGAAGGTCATAACAACATCCCATGTCCACTCCTAGTTCACAGTACGAGAGTCTCTCATGCTCGCTCAGTCAGGCTAGCTAAGGCGTGTCAACGGCGCCCGTCGGGTCCGAGGGCGAATGTCCTGTCTGTAGTCTTCTCTGTGCTGCTCCTCCACCGGCCTGGGTTGGCTCTGCCCCTGTCCCAGCTTGTCACGAGAGAAGTGGGTTACTGGCCTGAGAGCTCTCTTCTTGACAGGCAGTGGCGGCCCTCTGAGCACCGCCCACTCTGAGCACCGCCCACTCTGAGCACCGCCCACTCTGAGCACCGCCTCTGCAGAGCCCGGGCGTTTAATGAGTGATGCTGGCACCATGCTCGCCCCGAGCTATTTCCTACTTTCCCCCGTGGTTTCTCTTTTGACTCGCTGGTTATTAAGGAGCCTATTGCTTAATTTCCACCTGTTTGTGAATTTCCCAAATTTGCTTTTGATACTGTGTTCTAATTTCGTTTCACTGTGGTAGACCACACTCGTGTGACTGTGAGCCTGTTAAATGAGACGTGCTGTGTGGCCCACACGCCCTCCCGGTAGACGCCCCCGGGTGTGGAGTAGAGCGCGGGCACTGCTCCTCAGAGGGGTCTTCTGCAGGGGTCTCCCCAACCCACTTCCTTGCCTATGAACGGGTTCGAGCGTCCACCTCGTGTGCCTCTCACACAAATTCAAGGAGAGGATGGCGCCCTGTGTCCCCATCAGGTGACTGAGCCCACGCCTGTGGGCATGGCAAGAACAAGGCAACACTCGAGATCACTCACAGGCACCAGGACATGCGCTTCCCAGTCTGTGCGCTGGCCTGCCACCGACAAGCCCTCCCCACGCGGGTGCCAGGGCTACGCTCTGAGTTCTGAGACAAGTCCGATACAGAACGGGGACCCACCTTCGTGGCGGGCTGGAGAAAAAGACCCACAGCACCAGCCTGTGCCGGCCTCTGGGCCTGGGCACCTGAGACACCGCCCACGGGAGCAGAGACCCCAAGGGCAAGGCTGCGGGTGCCCCCTGGGCAGCACTGCCCGCCCTCCTCCTGGCCTGTGGGCGTCCCACAGTGGGAGAGCCGCCTTGCGGAAGCTGTGGGCTCCTCTCCTCTCGGTGAGTCACCTCCCGGGCTCCCCCGGCACACGTTCCACTGCCTTTCAGAGCAGCCGGCTCAGCACTCCGCAGGCGTGCAGCTCCAGCAATAGGAGGAAGCAGGCTGGTGACAAAGAAAAGTGCTTCTCTGTACACTAATTCTTCATAGGAAATGGATTTCAAAGTGGCCATCTGTCTGTGAGATTAGCATCCCAAAGCTACACGACTGCACAAGCAAGGGCCCAGCTCTCCGCGCCTCATCACAGGGGTAGAGAGCCCATTTAAATGATAATACGGCGAAGTGCTTAGGAAGCGGTTTGCAGAGAAGATCCAACTGCATCTCAACTTCCCGGCGGCGGGCGGTGGGCGCTGGGCGCAGTGACTAAGGACGCAGAGGCCAGGGGCGCTGGACCACCCTGGCCTCCCGTGCAGCCAGCTCTGGCCACTGCGAGGCAAGGGGAGACCGCAGCAAGGGGAGCCGGCCTGGACCTGCGGAGGCCCCGACAGCACGGAGAAGAGGAAAGTGGCCGGGCACGGCCACCCGGTGACCACCAGCTCACACGGAGCCAAGGTTCCGCTATGGACACCCACAGAGGACACTGCACCACCTGCAGCCCTGCCTCGGGGTCTCCACCCCCCCTGGCTCATGTAGACCCCCTTCTCCCCCTCACTGGTCACCCCCAGGCCCCCTTCGGGTTTCCTCTTGGAGATGCCTCCCCAGGTGACTGCCAACCCCCTGGTGGAATCCAGCCCCAAATGTCCCCACCACACCTCAGCTTCCTCCTGTCACAGCCCACCTGTAACAAACTGTCACTCACTCTGTCCCCATCAGATAGACAAGGCCCTACAAGGTCCCAGGCGAGTGCCCGACACCTAGGAGGGGCCGACAAAAATGTCTCCGTTCAAACAAATGAATAGCTAACAGACCAGAGCCCAGGGACTGCAGGACGCAGGAACGAGAGTGTGGTTGGCTGGCCACGCCCCTCAGCTCAGGACCAGGAGAAGACTGGACCAGACCACTCAGATCTGTGGACAGGGACAGACGGACACACTGAGAACACACAACGGAAGCACTGACCACCCAGGATATGCGGATGCACCCAGGAGAAGACCAGGACGACGTGCTGACCAGCACCTGTCACACCCGATACACTGCCCATGTCCGTGGGAGTGCCCACTGGAAAGCAAACCCACCCTGCAGGCACGTGAGCTGGTACCAGCTCCACCCGCCCCTGCGTGGCACAGGCGTGGTCTGGGAGAGAGGACTCAGGAAGATGCTGGCGTGCCCCTAACTAGCCCACAGAGTTATGCAGTGCTAGTGAAAATCCCACTGAGTAAGAACTACAGAAACTGAACTGGAAGTTCCTACGAAACATCAGGAAATAGGTTTAAAATGTGAAGAGGAGGACCTAGCCCCCCGGCTGCTGAACACACAGCACACGGCGTCAGCAGCTACCGTGAGCGGGCGGTGCCCGGAGAAAATCCTGGCAGACTTGGTCGGCTTCACACAGGGCGCTGCGCAGAGGGGACACTGGCCTCCATGCCACCTCCACGGGACAGCTGGGAGCTCTCTGGAAAAGCACAAAGGGAAACTGTGCTTCACAGCTCCCATCAAAAGGCTGTCTTGGTAGATCAAAGGTTTTAGACATGAAACATACGACCATGAAAGAGGAAAATAAGGCAGAAAATTTTAATGACTTAGGAAAGACAAAGTCCTTTCCACAGTCATACAAAAACAAAACAGAAGCGCTAAGAGGAAGGGCTGATGTATTCCACTAGCCTAAAAATTAGAAAAGTAACATCGACAAGGAAACTTCACAGCCAGAGAGAGGGAAACAGTCCAAGGGCAAGACCTGGTTTCAGACAAAAAGGGCGGACTTCCTTGGGCTAGTAAGAGATTCTGTAACAATGTGTTTGTTTTGCTTATTAGTTTGTTTTGTTCATTAGATTCCACAGGTAAGGGAAAGAGTAGCATAGGACTCTTGGTTTTTATTTTACATCACCTTAAGAACAGCTGTCCCCAAAGCCCTCTCCCCACTTCAGTGTGACGATGGATTAATATGCTCCGACAGTCGGCATAATACTAGCCCACTGCTGTAATTAGGCCAGGCACCAAGTCCAAAGTGAGACCAGCAATTCCACAGCAGGTCTGCTGTTTGCAAGATCACACACGGAACGGGTCGATTTAAGACGGTGATTGTTTATTTTATTTTTGAGCAGGCTGTGGAAATGCATAACCATCTCGTCTACTTCAGAGACGAGCTGAGTTGGATGGGAAATATGCAATCACTGTTCGGTTCTCCCTGAAAGTCCTCCGCCTGCCCCCGGAGGCAGAGAGCAGGAGGACCTGTCCTCACTGGGAACGGAACACAAAGGCTGTCTGCTCTCCATTGTATCCTACTTGTACAAAATCAGTTACAATAGCCCATCTGAAACACACGCACCCAAAAATAAAATAAAATAAAAACTCCTGTAAAAATACATTTCTTAGATGAGCAGTAGGCAAAGATGTAACCACAAGTACACTGGGAGTGTGTCAAAGCAGTGGTCTGACTGGTCAACAAGCGTGCAAGACGCCAGGGGTGGTCAGCGGGCACAGAGAGCCACGGGAGAGGTCACCAGACACCTAGCACCCACCCCCGGAGCCCACGTCACACACCCACCCCCGACTGAAGCTTACCTCCTCCTTAAGCTTGGAAGTAGAGGCCTTCCAAAGTAACAGGTTTCAAAAACAAGCTGTCAAGTCTTAATGATATTGTAACATCTGTTTCCAAAATCAAGTTCAACCCTAGGCTCATGTGCAGCTGCCATAGAATCAAAACATTTTAGGTCTGCTTTCCCCTAAAGCAGCTAATGCCAGTTTACAGAAAGAACCCAGACTTGGACCACTGACCACCCTGCAGCACAAGTGGAAAGACCCCTCGTAGTCTCTGTGTCCCATCCCAGTGGCTGGGGCACAAGGAGACAGGCCACTTTGCTTTCGTTAAAGCCAGCTGTTCTGCAGATACAGCGAAGGAAGCAGTCACCAAGGTTTCAGCGCTGAGTGATGGAGGGGCCTTCCTAGGGGCTCTAAAGGGGCAGGTGGTCAGACAGGCCCGGTTTGCGCATACTGTGGGAGAGGGAGGGAGAGGGAGAGGAGGGAGGAAGAGGGAGAGGAAGAGAGAGGGGGAAGGAGGGAGAGAGAGAGAGGGAGGGGAGGGAGGGAGATGGAGGGGGAGGGAGGGAGAGGGAGGGGGAGGGAGAGAGGAAGAGGGAGAGGGAGGGAGAGGGAGGGGGAGGGAGAGAGGAAGAGGGAGAGAGGAGGGAGAGGGAGGGGACAGAGGGAGGGAGCAGAAGGGAGGGAGGGAGGGAGGGAGGGAGGAGGAGGGAGGAGGAGGAAGAGAAGAGGAGGGAGAGGGAGGTGACGGAGGGGAGGGAGTGGGAGGGAGGGCGTGGGAGGGAGGAAGAGGGAGGGAGGGAGCAGGAGGGAGGAGGAGGAAGGGAAAAGGAGGGAGAGGGAGGTGATGGATGGGAGGGAGCAGGAGGGAGGGAAGGAGGAGGGAGGGGACGAGGGGGAGGGAGGGGGAGGGAGAGAAGAGGAAGGAGGGAGGGAAGGAGGAGGGAGGTGACGGAGGGGAGGGAGTGGGAGGGAGGGCGTGGGAGGGAGGAAGAGGGAGGGAGGGAGGAGGAGGGAGGAGGAGGAAGGGAAGAGGAGGGAGAGGGAGTGGGAGGGAGGAAGGGAGGAGGAGGGAGCAGGAGGGAGGGAAGGAGGGGGAGGGAGGGGGGAGGAGAGACGGAGGGAGGAGGAGGGAGGGAGGGAGGAGGAGGAAGGGAAGAGGAGGGAGAGGGAGGGGATGGAAGGGAGGGAGGGAGGGAGTGGGAGGGGGAGGGAGGGAGAGGGAGGGTCCACACCTGTAAGACCCTCTGCATCCCCATCTGTCCAGGGATGACCGTGACCTCAGCTTTGGGGGCTTCCACTCTGTTAATCAATATGTGTTTTGGAATAATTCTAACTTGACGGGGAGCATCCGCACACCCCTCACTCAGCTTCCGGACCTCCACGTTCTGAGGGACACTGGTCAACGGAATGCCGCCCTCGGGGTCTGCCTGGTACCTCGCTCATGAGTGGACTGGAGCTATGGCTTTGGGAGGAATGCAGAGGTGAAGTGCCCCGTCGTCCCATCCAATGGGCAGGGGCACCTGCCATCGACGTGACTGACCACTGTCCGTGTCTCAGCCTTCGTCACTCAGTAAGGAGGGGCTGCCAGTCACCTCTTCTGCCCTTGGAAGGGGGGTGCTAATTCCCCCCCCTCAGGGGAGCCTCCTTGTGTGGAAGGGTGTGGCATCTCTCTTGTGCTCACTGCCCTCACTCTGTCTTCCTCAGTGAGGTAGCTACTCATTTTTAATTACGGTGTTTGTCTCTTATTGTTGAACTTGAAGAGCTCTTTATATACGCCTGACCTGTGGTGGCACAGTGGACGGAGTGTCGGCCTGGAATGCCGAGGTCACCTGTTCGAAACCCTGGCTTGCCCAGTCAAGGCACATACGGGAAGCAACTACTACAAGCTGATGCTGCCTGTGCCTCCCCCACTGTCTCTCCCTCTCTCTCTCTCTCAAATCATCAGTAAATTTTTTAAAAAACAGAGTTCTTTATATGCATTCTGGATACAAGTTATTTATCAAACACAGGATGTGCAAATATTTTCCCCCAGTCTGTCCAATATTTTCATTCCCTTTCACAAAGCAACAGTTTTTAATTTTAATAAAGGCAAATGTAACAATTTTTCACTTTTGCGAATTGTGCTTTTGGTGTTCCATCTAAACACTCACCGTCAAACCACAGATCACACGTTTCCTCCTCCCCCTCTTCTAGCAGATCAAAGGCCTCTCTGTGAGACGAGAGCAGGCCCCTCTGACAGCACGGGGCCCACACTCAGTGCTCACACCGGCCTCTTGAAGCACGTGTGCCTCCTCAACAACAGTCCCGCCTCAAAGGACTCTGCCCCGGGAAATGACCAGTGACGCGTGAGGAGATCTGGGGACATGTGTGTCAACCAGAATGCTACGGAGAACAATGGGGAGAGCAGTTAAAGAGCTAACAGTAAGAGCCTGGCTGCCCTGCTGGACAGTGTGGTCAGATGGCGTGGTTGTCCTGAAGCACAGAGGTTGCCGGTTCGATTCCTGGTCAGGGCACATACAGGAACAGATCAATGTTCCTGTCCCCCCCTTCTTCCTCTCTCTCTAAAATCAATAAAATAAGCATTAAAAAAAAAGAGAGTTTGGCTAAATCAAGTATTCATAAAGAACGTAGTTCACAAAAAAAAAATTTATGTTTTAGAAGTTAGAGCATCATCCCCATATAGCAAGGTTGTGGGTTCAATCCCCCATTGGGGTATATTCAAGAATCAACCAATAAATGCACAAATAAAGGAATAAGAAATTGATGTGTTTTTATATTCTCTCCCTAAAAATCAATTTTTAAAAAGAATATTTAATGTGGAAACTGTCCACAAAAGATTAAACAAAATAAAAAGACCCAAACGCAATAGTGCATGTCGCGTTACCTTCTCCCTGGACACACAGGAAAACACACATTTTACACTTCCAGTGTCAGGAAGAACCTCTCTAGCACATCACGCGCTTTCTCTAGGCAGAGGATCGTGGGAAATCTGTATCCTCATCTGTTCTGTTTCTTCCTCCTACATCGCCACACCTTCTAAGTGAAAATGCATTCCTTTGTAATCAGGATGTTTAAAGTTATTCGGATAAAGTGCTGACACTCCTCACTGCCTTTCCTCCACCCCTCCAGGTGTGGCGAGGGCTCCTGCACATGGAGAAGGCAGATCAGCAGGCCTGGAGGAGGGGACACCCCCTCAAGCCAGCCCTCTGCCTCCTGCACCGGCAACCACGCCACCGCCCTCCGCAGGACACGCTCTGCCCTGCGGACCTGAAGGACAGTGAGCTGCCAGAGAAAAAGGAATGCTGACCAAGCCGCAGTGGGGGTGGGGTGGGGGCAGGAAGAGCTCGTCAGGGGAAAGGCCCAGGATGACCATGTCAGGGCACCAGCTGCAATTCCCAGAAACTGCTCCCAGAGACACGAACACAATTTGCAGAGAGAAACCGTACAAGTGGGACCACAGCAAACACTACAAGAGGAGAATGCCACCCTGGACAAAGAACAAGGCCCTACGTGTGTGGGACTCAGGAAAGTGTAAACCAGGAGGGCAGCCCTGAGCAGGCCAAGGTCTCAGGAGGCTGCAGACACCAGATCCAGGGGCACATTCACAGTCACCTGCTGGTCACTGCTCTGAGCTGTGAGCATGGTACCAGACACAACAGGCAGCCATCAGAGGGCACCCAGCAGGGCACAGCCCCCCATGGCGCCAGGGCCCTAGCCAAACGCTGAGGCAGCAGCTGTCACTTGTGCAATGAGTCACACGCTCATCGTGCCCCCGACAGCTGGCGTCTGGCGGCAGAGATGGAGGAGTCTGAGGAAGGCGGAGAGGAGGAACCAGGCCGGGGTCGGGGGACAGCAGGCTCGCAGGTCGCTGCAGAGACCGCTCTGTTCTCTCTCCGGCACGAAGCCATTTGAGGGTTCTCAGCAAAGGGCCCCTGACCTGGCTGATGTTTCCGTGCCACCTGGGCTGCTGCTAAGGGATGAGCAGGTATCACCAGGACGCAACCAGAGACACTAACCAGAGGCCAGGCGAACAGGAGAGGCGGTGGAGAGCTGGCTGGCTCCGGGGCGAGTGGGAGAAGCAGAAAGCGGTCCAGGGCAGGGCGAGCTTTGAGAACCAGTAAGATGTGGCCACCCTCCCTTCCACGTCAGCTCCTGGGTCACTGCAGTCCCCACAAGATGCTACTTCCCCACCTTGCTGATCTCGATGGGCGTCCAGACACCTCGTCGGCCTGGGGCCCGAGGAGGGCCTGCCCTCCCAGCTCCTGCCCCGCCCTGCTGGTGCTGCCCCCCTGACCCCCCGGGGCTGCCTAGGTCCTTCCGGCAACCAGCTCTGCTGGTCCCAGCCAGTAACCGCCCCCCGTCCTTCTGTCCCACCTCAGTCCCTGCGACCCACAGACCACTGTCCACCTGTCCTCCTGTGTCACGCCCATCCTCACATCCCCCTGCGTCCCGTGGGAGACCCCCGTGCACATCCTCGGTGCCGTGTTCCCTCGGCCAGCCAAGCCCGCGCTAGCTCGCTGCGGACCACCCCTATGCCCTGCACCCTGCCAGCACAAGGGAGCATCAGCAGGCCATGCTTGGCACCCCATTACCACCGGGAGGAAGTGAGACAGAAGTGACGAGTCCCCGCTCTGAATGAGGAGCACAGCTGCGTGGGGACGGCTGTGTGGGGCCTCCTCCCCGGGCCCCACGCACACGAGAGGTCAGTGAAAAGCCACAGTACAGAGCCTCCCAAACCCGTGTGGCGAATGAGGCTAAGGACAGAGAAGAGATGCCCCATGGGTGACGGTGACAGGGCTGCACAGAGGGAGAGAGAGACACAGCAGCACACCACGGGGCACCCATTCTGCGTCCTGGGGCCCGAGGAGGTGCACCGTGACCCCAGCGCCCGATGAGAAGGCCACCTGGTTAGGACTGTGAGCTACACTAAAGAGGAACCCCCCACCCCGGGAAAGAAGGTGCAGTGTGCACTGCTTTCACTCAGCACAGCTCTGGGCCGGCGAACAAGGATGACCACACCCGACCATCACGGACAGCGGGCCCACAAGGCCCCATCCAAGGTGCCGGGCAGGACCTTACCAAGCAGCTACCCAGGGCGGAGAGGAAAGGGGCCGCCGGAGGGAGTGAGGGAGACACAAGGTCAGAGGCTGTGTGTGTGGTCCCAGAGGAGCTCACTGCCTGTGCACCGATCACCTGCCCCCTGTCCTGGTGCCGGCCCAGGGGCAAGCCTAGCGGGCACACACAGGCGTCAGAGAGGGTGTCGTTAGCGCGGGGCCTCAGGGAGGAGCTGGGCCCCTGAGAAGCACGTGAGCAGAGGACTTCCAGGGCAGAGTGGAGGTAAACGAGGGGGGTCGGAAAAGACGGGCCGCCCAGTGGGACTGAGGGAGGATGCAGGTGCAGCCGTGAAGGGCCGGCGCGCTGGGAGCCCCCCAGGCTCTAAGGGGCGTCGTGTGCCCACCGGGCTCTCTAACGAGCACTGCTACAAACTCAACGAATCCGAGGCCAGCAGCCGGGGTCACGCGCCACCCCAGGCTGAGACTCCGGCCCTGCGTGGCGCTCGGCGGTGCTCAGCAGAGCCGGCAGCAGCAGGACGAGGAGCTCGCTTCATCAGCATGCAGCGGCTGCCGGCCTCTCTCTCGCCTTCTTTTGTGCTCGAGATAAGTAACGTTTCTAATCTCTGCCATCTCCCAGCTGCAAACGTTCAAGCACTTTTCCTTTTTATTTAAAATAAAAATCTCATTTTAGATTTGCAAGAGAGACAGCTCCCCATCTTCACTGTGCTAACAATCGCCACCCAGAGGCCAGGCGGCTGCTGGGGAGGGGAGCACACACCTGAGACAGGGAGCGTCTGGGCCCCCGAGACCCGGACTAGAAGGCCCTCCAGACACGGTTGCGAGAGGCCTGCCCTCCCTGCTCCAACCTCCACTTCCCGTTCCCGAACAGTGCAGGGCGCGCACCACCAGTCCTGCAGGGGAACCGCCCCCGGGGTCCACACTGGCCGTGTGAGCCCCTGACAAGACTGGCCGCCTACTGTGAGGCTCCCCGCGGGCCGGTGCCAGCACGAGCACAAGATGCGCCCGGTGGCGTGAGGCCGACTCCCTGTCACCTCCAGCCACACAAAGCCGAGAGCAGTTCGGGGACTAAGGACTCGATGACCACCTGCTGGCAGACTGGGACGAGGAGCAAGCACAGCACACCCCACGTCACGCAGTTAGACACAGGCCACACAGCTCGCCCACGGTCAGAGAGGGACCCCAGGGCCTCTGCTCGAGGCTGGGGGTCAGGGAGCGGAGCTGACAGAGCCCACCTGGCGATGTCCGAGTTCTTGTTTACCCTGAAACCCTGTGGAACAAGCAGCTTTCTGGATTGTAGCTTTTTGGCAGGAGTGAGAGATTTAAAAGAAAGTCACAGCCAGGCACTTCTGAGAATGAGAACCCTATCTCCTGGCGGGTGGTGACAAATGTCAACCAGCCTCGCAAGGCCACCCAGTCCTGTTCTGACCATGTGCAGAGCGGAGAGCAGGGCTGGGCTGCTCCTGCTCAAATCCTCCCGGCCCGCGGGGGTGTGCTCTCAGCAGCCCCCTCCGGGTCCCGCACCTGCCCTGCGCCCAGGCCGGGCGCTGTCCGTGGTCCTGGACTCTGGCCGCCCACCAGGGCCAGTCCTGACGACCAGCACACAGGAAGCAGGTGAGAAACCAGGAAACCGAGTCAAGATTCCTGCACCTCAGGTCCCGGCTGCCACGTCCTCACTTCGTCTTGGCACTTCGTTCTGTGTTATCATCATTCTAAGAAATCGCCGTGGCCCGGAGGGTTTGAAGGGTGTGGGGTGGCGAGGAGCCCCCACCTGCGGCGAAGCCCCGGGACTGACGGAGGGCCCACGGCGCCTCACCCTCAAGCTGACCTTCCTTCTCTAGACACGTCTGACAAGTTGACATTGCTGTTAAAACTTTATCATTTATGTAGCAGCTCAGTGATTAACACAGTCTCATTTGCACGTGTCAGAGGAGGAGAAAGATCACCTAATTAGCTGCTCTCTCCTCAGCAAGAGGAGGGGCTGTGCTGCCAATCTGCTTTCTGCTCCTCCTTCCGACCCCCGCCACGCGCCCCTGCAGTCAGAGATGTACAATCCCCTGTCTCAGGGACGGGAACTCCCAGGGACGGGCGTCTGAACACTGCCCTGTGCGCTGCGGGAGCACGCCACCACGGGGAGGCCCACGTCCACTGTGTGTGGCAGGAGGCAGACAGCTCTGCCCAGCACGCCACCACAGGGAGGCCCACGTCCACTGCGTGTGGCAGGAGGCAGACAGCTCTGCCCAGCACGCCACCACGGGGAGGCCCACGTCCACTGCGTGTGGCACGAGGCAGACAGCTCTGCCCAGCACGCCACCACGGGGAGGCCCACGTCCACTGCGTGTGGCAGGAGGCAGACAGCTCTGCCCAGCACGCCACCACGGGGAGGCCCACGTCCACTGCGTGTGGCAGGAGGCAGACAGCTCTGCCCAGCACGCCACCACAGGGAGGCCCACGTCCACTGCGTGTGGCAGGAGGCAGACAGCTCTGCCCAGCACGCCACCACGGGGAGGCCCACGTCCACTGCGTGTGGCAGGAGGCAGACAGCTCTGCCCAGCACGCCACCACGGGGAGGCCCACGTCCACTGCGTGTGGCACGAGGCAGACAGCTCTGCCCAGCACGCCACCACGGGGAGGCCCACGTCCACTGCGTGTGGCAGGAGGCAGACAGCTCTGCCCAGCACGCCACCACGGGGAGGCCCACGTCCACTGCGTGTGGCAGGAGGCAGACAGCTCTGCCCAGAGGAATCTCCACCTGTCAGACATGAAGCAGCACCAGCCACTGGAGGGCCGGAGGGAACAAAGCTGCTTTCTATCCACTCAGCCCGCGCACGGCTTCCGATGCTCTTGTCCGCAGGGCTATTGCCCTTTGTGGACCGGTACCGCCAGAACAATGCCTGCACATGCTCGGAAATCCTTGTGAGACGCATGAAGGAAGGGGGAGAAGCCACATGGCCCAGCGCAGAGAGCGGAGGCCCCAGAGCCAGGAAGGTGTCACTCGCCTAGAGCCAGGAGGCAGCTGGGTGTGGGAGCACAGGTCAGACTGATGACCCCTCCTCTCCTGTACACAGGAGTAAGAGTGCAGCTGCCGGGAGGGGCTGCAGTGAGGTGCACGAGGGGCTCTCAACAGATACCAAGCCCTGCTGCTGAACCCACCACCATCATCACCAGTCATCACCACCAACACCAATGTCACCACCACCACCAATGTCACCATCATTACCATCACCGTCATCACCACCACCACCACTACCACTATCATCATCACCATCACCACTTCCACCACCATCATCACCACTATCATCATCATCATCATCATCACCATTACCATCACCATCATCATCACCATCATCATCACCACCATCATCATCACCATCACCATCATCATCACCATCACCACTTCCACCACCATCATCACCACTATCATCATCATCATCATCACCATTACCATCACCATCATCACCACTATCATCATCATCATCATCATCACCACCATCATCACCACTGTCATCACCACCACCATCACCATCACCACCATCATTACCATCACCATCATCACCACCACTACCACCAATGTCATCGTCACCACCACCACCACCATCACCACCACTATCATCATCATCACCACCACCATCACCACCATCACCATCATCACCATCACCATCAATCACAACCACCACTTCCACCACCATCATCCCCACTATCATCATCATCAGCACCATCACCAGTGTCACCACCACCCCCAGGTCCACCACCCAAATGGCATTCCCCTGCTCCTTGGGGAACATCTAGAACAGGCTTTGTAGACGTGCCTGTGCCCCACTCAGGACATCAGCCCACAACCTGCAGGAGAGCCTTGCGTCTCCAGACCCAATCGCACAGGCCTGCTCCTGGCTGTGCCATGCTCTCTCTGCCTAGAGACCCCCAAAGACTAGTAACTCCCACCTATGCTGCAGTGTCCGCCTCTCGCTAGGAGGCCATCCCTGAACCTCCCAGGCTGCACAGGGCTGAGGTCCAGGCCAGGGTGGCGGCACAGGGTGACAAGGAGCAGCCTGTGGAGTGAAGCTGATGCTGTCCTGAGGCCGTGCTCCGAGCCACACAGCGGCAAGGGTGCAGTCCCTGTGGATGCAGTGGTCTGACAGGCCGAAGCCCTCCCCCTGTCCCGGTCCCCTCCCTCGCCCTGCAGCGTCAGCCTCTCCCTCCCACCAAGCCTCGGCAGGTCCGCCCTCCCAGCCACCTCCCAGAAGAAGCCGTCCTCCAGCCCTGCTGTCTGGAGCAGCTGCATGTCTGTGGGTACAGCGCCCAGCCAGCCCTCTGCACACACCCACACTCCTGTCCACCTGAACTCCCAGCGCCAGCTCAGGCCTGCCTCCAGTTAAGGCCGGCAGTGCAGGTGGGGTGTGGCCAGCCAGCCTGTCTCTCTGCCCTCCTCTGCCCTGGCCCCTCTGCAGGCCAGCTCCGAACTCTCAGGAACAGAACAGGGAGAGAAGAGGAGGAGCCCAGGAAGGCCCTCCCTACGGCAACCTCATTACGTCCGGCTGGGCGGCCTCTCAAGCAGCTTCCCAGAGCTGACCTCTCTCATCAGGGCTGCTCACACGCTGGCTCCCACCTGCCCGGGGGCCGTGCAGCCACAGCTCTCCCGGCCCCTCCCTCTACGGCCTCTACAATTGGTTTCCCCAAAAATGTCACTTGGCCCCATCCATCCGTCTCCGTCCGTCTGTCCTCTTCCTTCCACTCCTGGGCCGCTCACACCGTGCATCTGCAGGCAGGCTCCTGCAGGTCCTGCCAGGTGGTGCACGTCTGTGTCGGCTGAGACACCAAACAGCTCCACTGACAGCACGAATCTGAACAGAGCTTATTCTGGATCCAACTCGGGAGAAACAGAAAGGAAGAGTTCCACAGACCCCAACGTCAGCCTCAGAACGTGCTTCACCACAGGGAAGGCACTGCCGTCCACGCTCGCCGGACGAGGGAGCTGGCGTGAGCGGAGGAGCAGCCTGTCCAAGGACACGGGGCCCTGCAAGGCCTCTCCAGGGCCGGCCCTTCCTGAGCCCCCAGCCCCAGATGCAGAACGGGCCACCCGCCAGCAGAGGCGATAAAGGAACAGAACAGCGGCTGCTCAGACGTGTCCACATGACAGCTGCCACAACAGGCCTGGGGCCAGCGTCCCGGGGACGGGGGACGGGCACTGGCCACTGGGATCTGCTGTCTCTGGGCTGCGATCCCTGGAAACTCCAGAGCCCTGCACCACAAAACACCCAGGCCCGCGGCAAGCGGGGGACGCCGGTGACCTCTGAGCTGCCCTGTATGACTTACCTGGTGCAGAGGGCACAAGGTGCCCCCATCCAGGTGCTCAGAAATAGTGATTTTTAAAGTGCTGACCAAAAAAATCCCCCAAATGGATCATTTAAAAATAAAAGAGAACGCTGGAGCTTTCACTATGGACATTTCTCCTGACACTGAGCCCACTCAGGACCCCGTCAGACCAGCTCTGGAGCTGTCACTATGGACGACATTTCTCCTGACACTGAGCCCACTCAGGGCCCCGTCAGACCAGCTCTGGAGCTGTCACTATGGACATTTCTCCTGACACTGAGCCCACTCAGGGCCCCGTCAGACCAGCTCTGGAGCTCTCACTATGGACATTTCTCCTGACACTGAGCCCACTCAGGGCCCCGTCAGACCAGCTCTGGAGCTCTCACTATGGACGACATTTCTCCTGACACTGAGCCCACTCAGGGCCCCGTCAGACCAGCTCTGGAGCTCTCACTATGGACATCTCTCCTGACACTGAGCCCACTCAGGGCCCCGTCAGACCAGCTCTGGAGCTCTCACTATGGACATTTCTCCTGACACCGAGCCCACTCAGGACCCCGTCAGACCAGCTCTGGAGCTCTCACTATGGACATTTCTCCTGACACTGAGCCCACTCAGGGCCCCGTCAGACCAGCTCTGGAGCTCTCACTATGGACGACATCTCTCCTGACACTGAGCCCACTCAGGGCCCCGTCAGACCAGCTCTGGAGCTCTCACTATGGACGACATTTCTCCTGACACTGAGCCCACTCAGGGCCCCGTCAGACCAGCTCTGGAGCTCTCACTATGGACATCTCTCCTGACACTGAGCCCACTCAGGGCCCCGTCAGACCAGCTCTGGAGCTCTCACTATGGACATTTCTCCTGACACCGAGCCCACTCAGGACCCCGTCAGACCAGCTCTGGAGCTCTCACTATGGACGACATTTCTCCTGACACTGAGCCCACTCAGGGCCCCGTCAGACCAGCTCTGGAGCTCTCACTATGGACGACATTTCTCCTGACACTGAGCCCACTCAGGGCCCCGTCAGACCAGCTCTGGAGCTCTCACTATGGACATCTCTCCTGACACTGAGCCCACTCAGGGCCCCGTCAGACCAGCTCTGGAGCTCTCACTATGGACGACATTTCTCCTGACACTGAGCCCACTCAGGGCCCCGTCAGACCAGCTCTGGAGCTCTCACTATGGACATTTCTCCTGACACTGAGCCCACTCAGGGCTCCATCAGACCAGCTCTGGAGCTCTCACTATGGACATTTCTCCTGAAGCTGAGCCCACTCAGGACCCCGTCAGACCAGCTCTGGAGCTCTCACTATGGACATTTCTCCTGACACCGAGCCCACTCAGGACCCCGTCAGACCAGCTCTGGAGCTCTCACTATGGACGACATTTCTCCTGACACTGAGCCCACTCAGGGCCCCGTCAGACCAGCTCTGGAGCTCTCACTATGGACGACATTTCTCCTGACACTGAGCCCACTCAGGGCCCCGTCAGACCAGCTCTGGAGCTCTCACTATGGACATCTCTCCTGACACTGAGCCCACTCAGGGCCCCGTCAGACCAGCTCTGGAGCTCTCACTATGGACGACATTTCTCCTGACACTGAGCCCACTCAGGGCCCCGTCAGACCAGCTCTGGAGCTCTCACTATGGACATTTCTCCTGAAGCTGAGCCCACTCAGGGCCCCGTCAGACCAGCTCTGGAGCTCTCACTATGGACATTTCTCCTGACACTGAGCCCCTCAGGGCCCCGTCAGACCAGCTCTGGAGCTCTCACTATGGACATTTCTCCTGAAGCTGAGCCCACTCAGGGCCCCGTCAGACCAGCTCTGGGGCTCTCACTATGGACATTTCTCCTGACACTGAGCCCACTCAGGGCTCCATCAGACCAGCTCTGGAGCTCTCACTATGGACATTTCTCCTGAAGCTGAGCCCACTCAGGGCCCCGTCAGACCAGCTCTGGAGCTCTCACTATGGACATTTCTCCTGACACTGAGCCCACTCAGGGCCCCGTCAGACCAGCTCTGGAGCTCTCACTATGGACATCTCTCCTGACACTGAGCCCACTCAGGGCCCCGTCAGACCAGCTCTGGGGCTCTCACTATGGACGACATTTCTCCTGACACTGAACCCACTCAGGGCCCCGTCAGACCAGCTCTGGAGCTCTCACTATGGACGACATTTCTCCTGACACTGAGCCCACTCAGGGCCCCGTCAGACCAGCTCTGGAGCTCTCACTATGGACGACATCTCTCCTGACACTGAGCCCACTCAGGGCCCCGTCAGACCAGCTCTGGAGCTCTCACTATGGACGACATCTCTCCTGACACTGAGCCCACTCAGGGCCCCGTCAGACCAGCTCTGGAGCTCTCACTATGGACATTTCTCCTGACACTGAGCCCACTCAGGGCCCCGTCAGACCAGCTCTGGAGCTCTCACTATGGACGACATTTCTCCTGACACTGAGCCCACTCAGGGCCCCGTCAGACCAGCTCTGGAGCTCTCACTATGGACGACATTTCTCCTGACACTGAGCCCACTCAGGGCCCCGTCAGACCAGCTCTGGAGCTCTCACTATGGACGACATTTCTCCTGAAGCTGAGCCCACTCAGGGCCCCGTCAGACCAGCTCTGGAGCTCTCACTATGGACGACATCTCTCCTGAAGCTGAGCCCACTCAGGGCCCCGTCAGACCAGCTCTGGAGCTCTCACTATGGACGACATCTCTCCTGAAGCTGAGCCCACTCAGGGCCCCGTCAGACCAGCTCTGGAGCTCTCACTATGGACGACATCTCTCCTGAAGCTGAGCCCACTCAGGGCCCCGTCAGACCAGCTCTGGAGCTCTCACTATGGACATTTCTCCTGACACTGAGCCCACTTAGGGCCCCGTCAGACCAGCTCTGGGGCTCTCACTATGGACATTTCTCCTGACGCTGAGCCCACTCAGGACCCCGTCAGACCAGCTCTGGAGCTCTCACTATGGACATTTCTCCTGACGCTGAGCCCACTCAGGGCCCCGTCAGACCAGCTCTGGAGCTCTCACTATGGACATTTCTCCTGACGCTGAGCCCACTCAGGACCCCGTCAGACCAGCTCTGGAGCTCTCACTATGGACATTTCTCCTGACACTGAGCCCACTCAGGACCCCGTCAGACCAGCTCTGGAGCTCTCACTATGGACATTTCTCCTGACACTGAGCCCACTCAGGGCCCCGTCAGACCAGCTCTGGAGCTCTCACTATGGACATTTCTCCTGACACTGAGCCCACTCAGGGCCCCGTCAGACCAGCTCTGGAGCTCTCACTATGGACATTTCTCCTGACACTGAGCCCACTCAGGGCCCCGTCAGACCAGCTCTGGAGCTCTCACTATGGACATTTCTCCTGACACTGAGCCCACTCAGGACCCCGTCAGACCAGCTCTGGAGCTCTCACTATGGACATTTCTCCTGACACTGAGCCCACTCAGGGCCCCGTCAGACCAGCTCTGGAGCTCTCACTATGGACATTTCTCCTGACACTGAGCCCACTCAGGGCCCCGTCAGACCAGCTCTGGAGCTCTCACTATGGACATTTCTCCTGACACTGAGCCCACTCAGGGCCCCGTCAGACCAGCTCTGGAGCTCTCACTATGGACGACATCTCTCCTGACACTGAGCCCCTCAGGGCCCCGTCAGACCAGCTCTGGAGCTCTCACTATGGACATTTCTCCTGAAGCTGAGCCCACTCAGGGCCCCGTCAGACCAGCTCTGGAGCTCTCACTATGGACATTTCTCCTGAAGCTGAGCCCACTCAGGACCCCGTCAGACCAGCTCTGGAGCTCTCACTATGGACATTTCTCCTGACGCTGAGCCCACTCAGGGCCCCGTCAGACCAGCTCTGGAGCTCTCACTATGGACATTTCTCCTGACACTGAGCCCACTCAGGGCCCCGTCAGACCAGCTCTGGAGCTCTCACTATGGACATTTCTCCTGACACTGAGCCCACTCAGGGCCCCGTCAGACCAGCTCTGGAGCTCTCACTATGGACATTTCTCCTGACACTGAGCCCACTCAGGGCCCCGTCAGACCAGCTCTGGAGCTCTCACTATGGACATTTCTCCTGACACTGAGCCCACTCAGGGCCCCGTCAGACCAGCTCTGGAGCTCTCACTATGGACGACATCTCTCCTGACACTGAGCCCCTCAGGGCCCCGTCAGACCAGCTCTGGAGCTCTCACTATGGACATTTCTCCTGAAGCTGAGCCCACTCAGGGCCCCGTCAGACCAGCTCTGGAGCTCTCACTATGGACATTTCTCCTGACACTGAGCCCACTCAGGGCCCCGTCAGACCAGCTCTGGGGCTCTCACTATGGACATTTCTCCTGAAGCTGAGCCCCTCAGGGCCCCGTCAGACCAGCTCTGGAGGGCCTGGCGTTGCGGCCAGGCGTCCAGGCATGATCGGAGTTTCAGGCCCGCATTGTGCCGGAGATGGCAAGGTGCAATTACAGGCAAGCGGGCACTCCCACCCTCCTTGCTGATTCGCGTCATTCACGGCTCAGAATAGGGCAGATGTTCCCCCAGCGCAGGGAGGGGACCAGCGGCTTTCAAACGCCACTCTCTCAGTTTCAAACTTCATTTAAAATGAGAAGTTCTTTAAGCAAGATTCACACCAGTGTTGTCCCCTTTGTTTTACTTGCTATGGGGTGTTAACTTTCAAAGGAAAGCTTCCGCTTAATTTGATATTTCATTTTCAAATGAACATCTGTGTTTAGGTCTAAAAAGTTCTTTGTTTAAACACGGGAGCCCCAGAAAGGGTCGGAACAAAGCCTTCCTCTGTAAACACTTGATCACCAGGAACGCCTGCCTTTCCTGGGACCCGGAGGTGGGCAGGTGGGGCTGGCTCTGGCTCTCTCTACCGGGCTGCAGAGAAACTTTCCAGTTTTCAGAGTGGAAACAACAGAGGAGCCCCACAGGCAGCTGCCTGCTCAGCTCCCTCCTGGGGCGCAGACATGGGCAGGGCCGCTGCCAGAACAGGGCATGTGGCCTCGGGGGAGGGCGCCCCATCCCGCCCCCCCTCCTGCAATGGCCTGTGTGTGTGCCAGGTACTGAGGACACGCAGGGGCCTCGGGGGAGGGCGCCCCATCCCGCCCCCCCTCCTGCAATGGCCTGTGTGTGTGCCAGGTACTGAGGACATGCAGGGGCCTCGGGGGAGGGCGCCCCATCCCGCCCCCCCTCCTGCAATGGCCTGTGTGTGTGCCAGGTACTGAGGACACGCAGGGCACCAGGGCCAGCCAGGCAGACACCAGCAAGTGGGGTTCAGCCCAGCCACCCCTCGACTCAGAGCCCCTACGAGAGCTGGACTGCTGAGACCCAGGGAGGACGGGCCTACCTCTGGGTGCTGTCACCTCCCTTGCCACCCGGACTGAACTCTCGAAGGCAGGGTATCCCAAGCCATGTCCCTGAACTGCAGCAGGCCTGCGGGTATCACAGACGGGGAACAGTCCTGTGCCTCAGTTTCCTTCCCGGTCACCGTGGACAATACCTCAGCTAAGCTGCCCACCAGGCCACTGGAGCACGCCCAGAACTACATGCCGGACAAGGATCTGATGAACACGCACCACAAATGAACCGAGAATTCTGCGCACCTCAGGTCCCCCGGGGGGAGGGGGCAGGAGCTGTGGTGTCAGAATGCACGAGCTGAGGAGTCGTGAGGATGGGGGGGCGTTTCCCTCCTGGACAGGATGAGCCCAGTCCACCCCACAGCGTCCTCTGGCTATCACCGGGGGCTCGGCACAGAGCTCACTGCGGCAGTGTGGGCCGAAATACTTTGAAGCACTTCTATGTTTTTATAGTACTATATTTAGAAACCTCTAAATAAAACCCATGGAGACTATTGCAATAACGTACATTTTTAAACTCACTAATTGAATGTTGCCTTTACAAATGCTATTTTGGACCATGGGCTAAATATGCAATTTAGGAATTAAGATTCCTATCTTACAGGACACACTAATTATTCCTGGGCATCCTTTCGGCACTTCCTGAACACACACAAGTCCTGCGGTTAGTGACAACAATCGCCTTCCATTCCGTGGTGCCAGATCAGGGGTCGTCGAGGCCCCGGGGTGGAAGGACAGCAAGGGTCACGGGCCACAGTGTTCCAAGTCCAGGGGGTGGTCTGCTCTCGGCTTGTAAGCAACAGGAATCTCTGCACATGAAACCACAGCCTTCTTCTAAGGCCTCCAGTCACCAATGCTGCACAATGCACCCAATGCCCGCCCCACCCCAGAAAACAGTACCACAAGTATTCCTAAAACCCCCTTCGGCCGCCAGACTACGCATCAGGGGCCATGCTGCACTCCATGCAGAGCGGGCACAGAGCGGGCACATCGTCAATGAACGACAAGACTGTCCATGCAGCACCCGAGGGCCCTCATCGGGAACGGCAGTGCTGTCACCTCCTTTCAAGTGCAGTCCTGCTCCCATTAACATGGCCATACAGCACTTCCTTCCGACAGCACAGCCCCACGCACCCCCTCTGCGCTCCACTGCCTGGGGCACAGATCCCCGAGGCGCTCAGCACAATGCAGGCACTGGCCTGGTCTCAGATGCCTCTCTTTTGCCCCAGAAAAAAACTCACGCTGCTCAAAGACCCGTCTTTTCAGACCTCGAAGATGCTTCCAGCTCTTCCAGGGGCCTCGCAGAGGAACACAGGTCCTTCCTGCACTGAGAGTGCAGCCTGGGCGGAGGGGCAGAGGGCACGCACGGGAGGGATGCACGCGTCTCACACCTCAAAACAGTCTGGGTGACGTTCCCTACATCTGACGGCTGTCACTTAACATCTAAGCCCCGACCCCAGAGCCCCGGAGCAGGCGCTGCCGCACCTGGAGGCCGAGGCCAGTTCCTGAAGGCGAGGGCCTGTCCGGGCACCGAGAGCAACGCGGGGGCCTGGCCTCGCACAGATGGGGACGCCGTCACCCGGCAGTCCTCGCTGGTAAGGGACAGACAGAGCTGCACTCGGACACGCGCTCCAGCACCTCACATCCGTCAGCTAAAAGGCTAGCGTGATGAAATGTCACTGTCCTGGGAAGGGGACTGGCCATTCGCCGTTCCCCCTCGGCGGCTGACACTGCCCATCAAGTGCTGGTCACAGGGGTGAGGACAGAGACCAAGACAGTGTCATGATGCCCATCCCCACCCTCTGACACTGCATCAGCTCAGGGGCCAAAAGGACGTTCCGAGACAACGCTCGGGCCAGAGGCTCCGGGCCACCCGCAGCCCAACGGCCAGTGCAGGCAAGACCGCTGGCAGGAGACACCAGGCAGGGGCAGAGGGGAGGGGCTGAGGGGCACTGGCTCCCTGCCAGGGTCCGTCTGTGACCAAGGTCAACACCAGCCCCCGGCCCCGCAGAGCAGACACTCTGTTTGCTCGCGCTGGTTACAGCTGGGCTTCCTTCTCCATAACCAGAAAACGGCCACACACACACACACACCCCGGTGGTCCTCGTGTTTCCTGGGCCGCAGAGAGGGCCTGGCAGCAGGACACATGCCAGGGGAGACCTCGGGCGCGGGGTCTGAGCTGAGTGACGGTGACGGGCCAGTGCTCGGTGCTGGGAAGCCAGTCTGGAGGCAATTAAGCCCGTTTCAGAGTGGGTTTGGCAGGAGGTGCTGAATCGATCGGTTCCCTCCCGTCGTGCGTCCCTGCAGGTAAGGAATCAATCAGGCAAACGCTCCCAATCTGTTCCCGCTGAGCTGAGAAGGGAAGCTGTTTACCATGCGTGCCCAGAAATAAATAAATGAAGCCACCAATTAGTCAGCACCCTTTGTTTCTCTGGCAAAAGCTTTTTAGTTACTCCGAGAAAGCCAGGGCCCTGCATGGCCCTCCATTAAGGCACAGATGGAAGCCGAGAGTCCAAGTTCACGCCTGTGATGGGCGCGGCGGGGGGGGCGGGGGGGGGGATCAGCCCGGTCCGGCCTGGAGACTAGAGATGTCAGCGGCAGCCCAAGCTGGGAACATGGGCACTCACCACCAGGAGCCGGGGGAAGGCCCCGTGCTGCCCAGAGAGAAGCTGCAGTGCAGGAGGCTGGTTCTCAGGACACCCAAACCCCTGGGACACATGTGCCACCAGCTGCCCTGGCCCAGGCTCCCCGCCTCTCGGGGAGAGCCCACAGACTCTCTGCTGGGGCCCAGAGTACTGGCTGGGAGAGCCGTCTCTGTGGACGTGCTCAGCCGTCTTCGCCCACCTCTGACTCCAGCTCCACGTCGAGGTGAAGAGCCTGCTCTCGCGCAAACCCATGTGGCCACCAGCCAGTCACACACCTGTCCCCCCGGGGTAGTCACTCAGAGGGGCCTGTGCCAGTCTGCCTCACCCAAAATGACACTAGAAACCAGACAGAAGTCCTAGAATGGGGCCAACGAGGACATGACAGGAAAGCAGGTGGTGTGACCTGGGCTCGTGGTGACGTGTGTCAGGACGTCCTGCTATGAAGCCCCAGCCCTCCGCCCCCACCTGGGACCCACAGACAGTGCATGCCAGGCAGGTCACCAGGGCAGCAGTGTGAGGACCCCCTCCAACACAGAACCACGGGCATGACCCAGGGAGGGAGCAAGCCAGCCGGGCACCCTGGACCTGTGCCCTCCAACAACCCTAAGAAGTGCCAGGAATGCCCGCCTCTCCAGGTGAGAGAGCTGACAGGAGAGGTCAAGCACAACACCAAGGTCTTGCCGTTGGCGACGCCACAGCCAGGCTACAGCCCAGGTCTCAGCCCCCAGAGGTGCAGCCAGGAGAACAGGAACAAGGCCACCTCCTTAGAAAACCCCAGAGGCTGCTGGCAGACCAGGGGAGGCGGACCCCCGGGGAGAAACCCAGGTGGGAACACAGGCAGGGGTGCGGAGAGGAGAGAGGTGGCTAAGAGGGACAGGAACAGGGAGTGCCCCACCTTGGAAAAGGACCGAAGGTTATGTCCCGGGGCATGAGGCTGCCATCTCTGCCCCTCAGGACCCCCAGGAGCTGTGGGAGCCAGGAGAGACGGGGACAGACAGAAGGAGCACAGACCCAGCCTGTCCTCTGGGGCATGGCACACCGCATGACTACTCAGAAAACAGGGCCGTGAGTGGGCAGGAGGAGGTGACACCAGCCACGCCTGGGCTGCTCTGCGTCAGGTGTCCATCTGGGGACATCTCAGAAAACCAGGAGATGGTGTCACCGCACATCTCTGACTCAGACCCACCACCTTCAGGGCAGGACCCCGGGCAGGGACTTGACGTGACACTCTGCCCTGCCCACGTGAGCCGCGGGGCCAGTCTGTGAGCAGCTCCTCACGGGCAGGGGGCATGTGAGGGTTCTGAGGGTCCCACACGGGAGGGGACAGAAGAGAAAGCACCTTGAGAAGCCCCGACACGGAGCGGTGAGTCCTCCGGACACCGCTGTCAGACGCATCGCGCTCCCGCCGTGCTTGCTACCCCGTGGTTTGCTGGGATGTTTGACTGGCAGCTCTTAAAATAAACTAAGGAGATAATATCGAGAAAGAGTCCTGACATTTGTCCAGCCTTAAAATCTCAGGAAAACAGACTACCTGAAAAGTCAGCTCAAAGCAGTCACTTAAAAAGCAAGCCGGCACTCAGCTTCTAAGAAGCAGCCAATTAGCACCCAGCCCGCTGTCCCTGCGGCTGCTGACATTTGTGGTTCTGTAGCTGAGACACGCCGGTGACAGTCAGCCAGCTCTTGTGCCACTTCCCTAGGAGGGCGCTCCTGCCAGGGCAGAGGGGCAGGGGCAGCACACAAGACGGGGGCTGGTGCTCGCTGCCGCTGCGGCGTGGCCCGTGGGAAAGCCATGGACTGCCAGCTCCCGGCACCGGCCTAGGCACTGAGACGGCCAGGGTGGGCGGGAAGCGGGGCTGGGGACGGCAGCGGGAGGCAGGCAGGCCCGGTCCTGAGAGCCGTGCAGGATGCTCACAGGCCTTCTGCAGAGACACTGCCGCTCCAGGTGGGAGCCAGCAGCTCACGGAGGAGTGAGGGGCGCTGGGCAGGGCTGCACACAGCGGGAGCACGGGCAGAGGATGGGCACGCGGGGTCCGGCACCACTGGGCACGCACGCTGACAGGCCCGGGCCTTGTGGGGGACAGAGCTGGCAGCAGCACTGCCCGAGAGGCACCTGTGAAGGAGGTCGGGGCACGGTTCAGGAGGGCGCTCTGCAGCCCGCGACACGAGGGCCACCTCTGTCCACAACGGCACTGCCACCGAGGCCTGCTCCGCTCTGGGGGTGTGACCGCATGGTGGTGCTCGGTGCCACCTCCCACAGAGCTGGGCCGAGGAAAAGGCCCCCGGGGCTGGCACGGTCTGGAAGGGGCTGGGTCCCCATGACCCCTGACCTCACAGACACAGCCCGGGTTCGAAGCACTAGCCGCGTGACCTTGGACAAGAGCTTCAGCCCTCGGACTCCATCTGAAGAGGGAGGGCACGCCTACCTCCCGGTTCTGTCTGGACTCACAGATGCCGGTCAGGTCCCTGACACTGCACAGCCCTCAGTAGATAAAGCGCACTGTAATCGTATTCATCAGCCGCGAGAACGGCACAGACCACTTCAGTTCACAATGAATCCAGGCTCTGGTCTGGACCGGGACCGGGGCCGGCGGCCACGGAGCTGGGCTGCTGAGCCTGGGGCAGGACCGCCCGCACTTTCCCAATCAATTCTGCTTTCCTGCAGCCAGATGATTACTCATTCTGCATCTACTCTCTATAGTTCTCCGCTCCCAGACTCATCACGTCGCACTCCTGGGCCCAAGAGCGTCTGCCACCAGCCAGCTCAGCACCAAACAGCTCTGCTGGAAACGTCTGGGCCCAGGGGCCAGGCTCCCCTCGGGGACGCGACACCGTGCTCCCGGGCCGGTGGCTGGGGGCGGAGGAGTCACACCAGCAGCAGGGACCGAGGACCGAGACAGCTCGGCGTCCATGAAGCAATCTGCCGCTCAGGAAACGGCTCACAGAAAGCCAACACGGTGGACGGGTCTTGGGGAACAGCCAGTGCGAGCAGCGCTGCTGACCAGTGCAGACGCTCCAGAGACGCTGGTGTGAGCTTTGTCCAGAGTCCTGGACAGATAGCCCTGCCTGGAGGCCTCTCTGGTCACGTCAGACACACAGAGAGCTGGGAGCAGTGACACTAACCTCTGTCACAGACACGGCTCGGGGTCTGACCTGTGGTCTGCCTTCACAGGTCACGGCCAACAGGAGCCCCAGCATGGTCCCTCCCTCCAACTCCCAGTGCCACCAGCCGGCTGCCTCCTGCCACTAAAGCCCCTGGTGCCCTGAACGTGGAGCAGCACAGGCGGCTGCTGGAATGCACCCCCAGCCGGCTCCTCCCGGACCCCTGTCCCTGCCCTGGAGCTGAAGGAACATCCACCGTCCCCAAGAGCTGAACCGTCCTCTCCTTCCCATCTGCAGGCCCCCCGCAGGCTGCTCAGGGGTAAATCCACTGTGGGGACCGAGGAGGGACACACAGGAGGCCCGCACACCAAGGTCAAGGCCAGCTGGACGGTGGTGCCCACACTCTCCCCGAGCCTCGTCGCCAAAGGGGGTGCTGCTCGAGGCGTCAGGACCGAGGCAGACACACTGCCCGCACGGTGTGTGGCCAGAGCGGGGGGAGGCAGCCACCCCCCCCCTGCCAGCCTGCGGGGAGGCCCCTGCAGAGGGCGGACTGGATCTGTGGGCAGGCAGCTCTTTCATCTTCCTCCGAGGCCCAGAGCCAGCGGGAACACGGCCGCACAGCCAACAGCGCAGTGCTGCGCCCTCCTCGGTGGCGGGCCTGGCGGGCCTGGCGGCAGTGGCTGGCGTGGGGGCCCGAACGGTGGGGCTCGCCCGCTGCAGGAGAGGAGCCAGACCTGACCCTGGACACCTGCACGTGTTTCACAAGGATGGAGAAACGAAAGGTTTCTCTCTGCAGGACATCTGTGCTGCTTCCTGCCGACACTCACGCACTACCTGCCGGTGACAGGATGCCAAGGTCAAGGCATCAACAAAACTCCAGAACATGAAGCCCTTTGCATCTCCTCTCACAGGGGAGGGCAACAGGCACGGCCACCCCCCCCCCCGGGGTCTGCACAGGGACATCCAGACAGAACACACGTCCCCTCTCACAGGGGAGGACAACAGGCATGGCCACCCCCCAGAGCCCCCAGGGGTCTGCACAGGGACATCCAGACAGAACACACGTCCCCTCTCACAGGGGAGGACAACAGGCATGGCCACCCCCCGGAGCCCCCAGGGGTCTGCACAGGGACGTCCAGACAGAACACACGTCCCCTCTCACAGGGGAGGACAACAGGCATGGCCACCCCCCAGAGCCCCCAGGGGTCTGCACAGGGACATCCAGACAGAACACACGTCCCCTCTCACAGGGGAGGACAACAGGCATGGCCACCCCCCGGAGCCCCCAGGGGTCTGCACAGGGACGTCTAGACAGAACACACGTCCCCTCTCAAAGGGGAGGACAACAGGCATGGCCACCCCCCATGTCCCCAGGGGTCTGCACAGGGACATCCAGACAGAACACACGTCCCCTCTCACAGGGGAGGACAACAGGCACGGCCACCTCCCATGTCCCCAGGGGTCTGCACAGGGACGTCCAGACAGAACACACGTCCCCTCTCACAGGGGAGGACAACAGGCACGGCCACCCCCCCCCAGGGGTCTGCACAGGGACGTCCAGACAGAACACACGTCCCCTCTCAAAGGGGAGGACAACAGGCATGGCCACCCCCCCATGTCCCCAGGGGTCTGCACAGGGACGTCCAGACAGAACACACGTCCCCTCTCACAGGGGAGGAAAACAGGCACAGCCATCCCCCCGGAGCCCCCAGGGGTCTGCACAGGGACGTCCAGACAGAACACACGTCCCCTCTCACAGGGGAGGGCAACAGGCACGGCCACCCCCCCATGTCCCCAGGGGTCTGCACAGGGACGTCCAGACAGAACACACGGCCCCCTGACAAGAGGAAGACAAGCAGAGCGGACACAGGGCTCACTCCGCCCACCATCAGAGACAAGCAGTGACGTCCGCACACGCAGACCAGGCCCCCACAGAGAGGCTGCAGGGCCACAGGGGGCTCACGCACAGCCCCCAGCCTGGCTGACAGCCTCCCCACTGTCAGATGGTTCCCAGGCTCCTGCATCTCCACCTGCCCTGTCAGAGATCAGGGTGCAGAGAGGAGGGAAGGAAACCGTGAGGAGGAGCCCGGGGCGTCTGACAGAACAGCAGGTGCCACCACCTCCTGCTGACCCTCCATATCAGAGCAGCCTCCCAGGTCAGCACGCGCCTCCACTCGGCACAAGAGGCTCTCTGCCCAAGGCCCGGGCGCCAGGCGCCAGTCCTGCGAAGCTCTCTCCCAGCACAGCTCGGCCTCCCAGCCCAGTCCAGCTGCCGAGTGAGACCCCAGCAGTGGGCCCCCCGCCCACTCACCAGAAACACCAGCCCCTCCTGACTCCTGCTGTCCCCAGGAGCTGTGACCCTCTCCCCATAGCAGGCCTCTGGGTATGTCGGGCTGGACCACAAGCTCCACCAGGCTGACCACGTCTGACCACGTCCACAGTCGGCAGAGGGCAGCTCATGAAGGGACGCGACGGGTGGACACTCAGGTCTGGCCCTGGCTGCAGCGGGGACACGGCTCCCAACGAGGCTGCAGAGCCCAGCACCTGGGGAGTGGCCGGCACAGACGGAGCGCTGAGTGCCGGCGAGGGGAGCACGAACCACACGGTAGGCATGGCCCGCCAGGGGCCTGAGCTGTGGCATCAGGGCACTGCGAGAGCACTGGCTTGCTGGACACAGTGCCATCCGGGGCCACCCGGACTTGTGGGAACTGACTTCTGATTGAGACGAAGGCAGGTTATGGAGCAAGTTACACACAAAATACGGGTATTAAATAAATCATAAAACTGCCACAAAGCATCTGTGTGGCACAGCCCCCTGGTAGCACAGCTCTCCTGGTGGCACAGCTCTCCTGGTGGCACAGCTCTCCCCTGGTGGCACAGCACTCCTGGTGACACAGCCCCCCTGGTGGCACAGCTCCCCTGGTGGCACAGCTCTCTCCTGGTGGCACAGCTCCCCTGGTGGCACAGCCCCCCTGAGTGGCACAGCCCCCCTGAGTGGCACAGCTCCCTCCGAGTGGCACAGCTCCCCTGGTGGCACAGCTCCCCTGGTGGCACAGCTCTCCTGGTGGCACAGCTCTCCCCTGGTGGCACAGCACTCCTAGTGGCACAGCTCCCCTGGTGGCACAGCTCCCCTGGTGGCACAGCTCTCCTGGTGGCACAGCTCCCCGGGTGGCACAGCTCTCTCCTGGTGGCACAGCTCCCCTGAGTGGCACAGCTCCCCTGGTGGCACAGCCCCCCTGAGTGGCAGAGCCCCCCTGAGTGGCACAGCCCCCCTGAGTGGCACAGCCCCCCTGGTGGCACAGCTCCCCTGAGTGGCACAGCTCCCCTGGTGGCACAGCTCCCCTGGTGGCACAGCTCTCTCCTGGTGGCACAGCTCCCCTGAGTGGCACAGCTCCCCTGAGTGGCACAGCTCCCCTGGTGGCACAGCCCCCGAGTGGCACAGCTCCCCTGGTGGCACAGCTCTCCCCTGGTGGCACAGCTCTCCCCTGGTGGCACAGCTCCCCTGGTGGCACAGCTCTCTCCTGGTGGCACAGCTCCCCTGAGTGGCACAGCCCCCCTGGTGGCACAGCCCCCCTGAGTGGCAGAGCCCCCCTGAGTGGCACAGCCCCCCTGGTGGCACAGCACTCCTGGTGGCACAGCTCCCCTGATGGCACAGCCCCCCTGGTGGCACAGCACTCCTGGTGACACAGCTCCCCTGGTGACACAGCTCCCCTGGTGGCACAGCCCCCCTGGTGGCACAGCTCCCCCCTGGTGGCACAGCTCCCCCCTGGTGGCACAGCTCTCCCCTGGTGGCACAGCTCCCCCCTGGTGGCACAGCTCCCCCCTGGTGGCACAGCTCCCCCCTGGTGGCACAGCTCCCCCCTGGTGGCACAGCTCCCCCCTGGTGGCACAGCTCCCCTGGTGGCACAGCTCTCCCCTGGTGGCACAGCTCTCCCCTGGTGGCACAGCTCCCCTGGGTGGCACGTCCTTGGTGCAGCCGTCAGAGCCGCCTGGACAGGAGCCCGCCACACCCTTGACATGCTGTGCAGGCAACGGCGGGTGCTCCCCACATTACAGCTGCCACGTCTGGGCCCAGAGACTTGCCAAGACACAGGGGCCCCAAACTCCTTCCTCCCCTCCAGCCTCAGGCAGGGGTGGCGTGCCCCAGACATGGTCCATCCACAGGCAACCGCGAGAACAGAGCCGAGAGACACGCGAGCCAACAAGGGCACCCGGGACTGAGACACGATTCTCTGCATGTGCACGGACGTCGGGGGGAGTCTGGGAGCCCCCGACCTGGGGCCACAGGCCTGACTGGGCGCAGGTCACCCCTCCCGGACTCCAGGGGTCTCCAAACATGACTTGATGCAGGCGCGTCTTGTCTCTCGTCTCTCCTGCTGCGCTGCGAGCTTCCGACAGGAACCGGTGGTGGGCCCGGTCACCTGGCCGCTCGCCCTGGGCCAGCGAGTGAGGGGCCCTTCAGGGGCTCCATGCAGTCCCGGCCCAAACGCTCAGAGAAATGGAGGGACGGGTGTTGTGAGGCTGGCAGGGCGGGGTCCCCTTGTTTCTCGGGCTTTTACGAGAGGCTATATTAAAAATGGTTTCAACACAATAAAATCCCTTACATTTATGGCAAGAAAATATGGAAAGACAATAAAATTAGCAGAGCATAAAAACGCGTGAGCACTGAACCCCCGCGGCTTTCCAACAGGAGCAGGCAAGGAACCGTCGCCACGGCTACACCGAAAGGGATTTACACCAATTTAAACCTCAGAGTTCCGTCTCTCCTTCCCTGCGGAGCCCTGTCCCCGGGACAGCGCACAGCTCACGCTGACACGCGGAGGCTGGCCGAGCAGCCAGGCGTGTCCCCCAGCCCATGTCCCACACCCTGGGGCCGAGGCCAACCCTCCTTCCCCACTTCCGCACCTGCCTCCCACGGGGCCGGGCATCCACACGGGCCTGAAACCCCACCTGGAATGAGTGCCCACGACCCCAGGGCGACGTGGGATCCTGCCCGAGGCTGGTGAGAACGCGTGCCCACCCCCACGCGGCACAGGGGGAACTGGGGGGGGGCTGGCGCAGGGCGGCCTCCTGGGATCCTGCCCGAGGCTGGTGAGAACGCGTGCCCACCCCCACGTGGCACAGGGGGAGCTGGGGGGGGGGCTGGCGCAGGGGGGCCTCCTGGGATCCTGCCCGAGGCTGGTGAGAACGCGTGCCCACCCCCACGCGGCACAGGGGGAACTGGGGGGGGGGGGGGCTGGCGCAGGGCGGCCTTCTCGTACCTCTCCGTGCCGCCGGACAGTCAGATCCCGCGCGCTAGGCCTAAGCACCCACCCCGCCCCCCACCCGGTCGCTCCCTGTCTCCCTGCTGTCGCATTCTTCTGTCTTCTCCACAGTCACAGAGTTGGAGTCACACACGACACAGCCTTTCAGAGACTGGACTCCATCACTCAGCAACAGCACCGGACCTGCCGCCAGGTCCTCCCGGCCGAGAGCCTGTTTCCTGCCGGTGCTGAACAGCATACCCTCGTCTGCCGGGCGACAGTTCACTCACGCGTCCCCCCTGAAGGGCGTCTCCGTTGTTCCCAGGTTTTGGCGATCAGGAATAAAGCTGAAAGAGACATCTGTGTGCAGACCTTTTTGTGTGGACATCAGTTTTCACATCTTTTGGGTCAATACCGAAGAATGTAATTAGTGGATCATACGGTCAACGTATGTTTAGTTTCGTAAGAAACTGACACACCGTCCTCCGAAGTGGCCGCCTCGCCTGCACCCCCACCAGTGGTGACCGGAGCTCCCGCTGCTCCGCGGCCTCGCCAGCACCGGTGTGGTCAGCGTGCCGGGTTCCGGCCCTCCTGATGGGTGCCGCGGGCCCGTGCCCGTTTTAATTTGCATTTCCCCATGAGGGCCGAGGAGGAGCGCCTCTTCACCCGCTGACCGTCCGCACGACTCCTCGGCGAGCAGTCTGCTCAGAGCTCTGTCCCCTTCTCTGGTGGCTTGGCTGGTGTCTCACTGTTGAGCTGTGAGAGCTCCTTGGAGATCCTGGAGACCAGTCCTCTATCAGACATCTGTTTCCACGTATCTTCTCCCAGCCCTGGTTTGTCTTTGCAGTCTTAATGGTCTCTCTCGCAGAGCGACGTTTATCGTTTTAATGAAGGCCACGCTTACCGACTTTTTCTTGCAGAGAGTGGGCTTCTGTTGTTGTAGCTGAAGAGTCGCTGCCAAACCGAAGGTCAGGCCGGCTGCTGCTCCTGCCCAGTCGTACGTTTTACATCCAGGTCTACAATCCGTTCAGGTACTTTCTGCAGAAGATATGTCTAGACTCACCTTTCTACCTTAGCACGAGGAGGTCCCATTATTCCAGCGCCATTTGTTGAAAAGACTGTCGCTGGTCCACTGTGTCACCTTCACTGCTCCGTCACAGACCTGCTGGCTGAGGCCCTGGCTGGTTAGCTCAGCTGGGAAAGAGCACTGTCCCGAAACAACCAGGTTGCAGGTTCCACCCCTGGTCAGGACACACAGGAGGCAACCGACGACTGCACAACTGAGCGGGATAAAGCGAGTGCTTCCCTTCCTCCTCCCCTCTCTCCTTTCCTCTCTCTGTCTCTCTAAAAATCAATCAATCAATCAATCAAACAACGAAGTCCCCGGCTGGCTGGCTGGCTGGCTCGGTTGGTTGGTTGGGGCATCATCCCAGGAGAGCAGAGGTTGCCAATTCAATTCTCCAATCAGGGCACACGCAGGAGCAGCTTGATGTTCCTGTCTCTCTCTCTCTCCCTCTCTCAAAAAAAAAAAAAAAAGATGTTGACTCTGTTGACAAGGGTGTGTTCTAGGACCGCTGCTCTGTTCCAGGATCTGTGTGTTCCTCCACCAACACTGCCCTGTCCTGAAGACTGCGGCTTTATAAGTGCGTGCTCCAGTCGGGCAGCACCCGTCCCCCAACGCTGTTCTCTCTCGGTCCTGCACGGGCCACCCTCCCACATAAACGTAGACTCCATCTGCCAATATGCACAGTACCTGCTGGGGTTTGACTGCGATGCCACTGAACCTACAGCTCAGGCTGAGAACTGGCATGTTGACAACACTGAGTTGTTCTGTCCATGAACATGGAATACCTCTGCATTTACCCAGATCCTCTTAGATTTCCTTCACCAGAGTTTTATCATTTCCTTCATATAAACCTTGAACATATTTTGTTAGATTTATACTTAAGTATTTCTTTTTTGTTTGAGTTTGCCTTGAGGGGGTTTTGGGGGCTGCTAATGTAAATGGTATTGTTCAAATGCTGACTGTTCATTGCTAATCACAGGAAGCTGACTTGTACACATTGGATCCTACAGCCTTGCTGTAGTCACTTATTAGTTCTACGAGTTTTTTGGTTAATTCTCTGGGGTTGTCTATGTAGACTATCAAGTCATCTGCAAAAAAAGATGGCTTTATTTTTCCTTTGCACTGTACACATTTTATTACCTTTTCTTGTCTTACTGAAAAACTATAACTTCCAGGGCAATGTTAAATTGAACAACCTTGACTCATTAATGATCTTGGCAGGAAAGTTTCTAAGATTCTTACTTGGATGAAACACAGAAATGCTAACAAGAAACCAGCTCTCTCCCACAGTAAAAAGAATCTGCCCGTTTAAACAGCACCAGGCCCCAGGAGCCCGAGTGAGTCCACAGCTGTGAATGTCCCTGGGGGGGCCCCGTCGTCTCCCATTAAGGACGATTCTTGGGCCACAGAGGCCTTACACGCTCAGAGCACAGGGCGGCCCCACTGCACTGAGGAAGCAGCTTAAGGCTGCCCAAGGTCTCAGCTTCACCAGAGATCAGGTGGGCAGTAACCCTGACCCCAGCCAGCCTCCCACACTGACCATCTAAGCAAGAGCACCTGCAAGAAATACCAGCTCTGCTGCTGGAAATGAAGACCTCTGCTGTTTCCCTCAGCACGTGGACACCTCCCCAGCTCCCTGTCACACCCCCTCCCGCACATGGACACCTCCCCCACCTCCCTGTCCCCCCCCAGTGCATGAACACCTCCCCCACTTTGCCATCACCCCCCACCCCCAGCACGTAAGCACTTTCCCAAGAAAAAACAAAACTTGGACCTCTCCTGACTAGTGTTCTTGAACTTCAAATGGAGAAACACTGCAAAGTGCCCCCTAAACTCCAGTCAGGATTTCAGAGAGACCCACACGAGGGGCAGGCCGGCGGCAGGTGTCAGAGAGCAACCTGCACTCCACCCTCCCCCTCCTCCATCCACACAGAGGACAGTTCTGAGCACGCGGTGTTGGCAGGAGCTACGGCATGCTGGGGGCCAAGGGGGGGCTCTGGGTCTGCCAGGCCCTCTGCCCCCAGCACAGGCCTGTGTGAGGCGTGAGGCGTGAGGCGTGAGGCGTGAGGCGTGAGGCGTGAGGCTGACCCGCGGGGCGTCAAGGGACGGCGTGCAGAAGCAGCCAGGGGGTCAGTGTCCTCCGTGTAACAGACAGGACAGAGATGCGCAAACAAGTCCAACATGGCCCCACTTCTCACTAAATCTTCTTCCAGAACATATACTTCATAAATATTTTCTATCTAGAAGTAATGAGTTCTTGTAATGAAACTATAAGGTAAATATAATATTTTTAATTTTCACAAACAGCCAACACTGATGGACATGAGCCTGCACACAAAGCTTTGTTCTCAGTGTGAGGGGATCGTGAGCAGGGTCTGTGTGTGCAGGGGGCTCGGTGCAAACTCGGCAGACACTGTGCTGAGCCCTGGTCCGCCGTCTCACAGTGACAACGCGTGTGCTCATTATCCACACACGTGGCGAGGCGCCTTCAGCGGAGTCCTGGATTCCTGACTCTGGACGTGAGTCCCAGGAATCCGCACTTCCAGGTGTCTCCCTCCCCGAGTTCTCAAGCAGCCAACCGGAACCAGTACACAACCGGAACCGGTACCCAACCGGAACCGGCACCCCTGCAGCTTCTGGGGAGCACGAGGAAGCCCCAGCACAGGAGCGACCGTCCGGTCCTCACCAGCCACTGCGTCTCTCAGCAGCAGGCAGCTAGCTCCTCTCACTCCGTCCAGACACCTGTGCCCCAGGACAGCATGGAGCGACCGTCCGGTCCTCACCAGCCACCGCGTCTCTCAGCAGCAGGCAGCTAGCTCCTCCCACTCCGTCCAGACACCTGTGCCCCAGGACAGCACAGAGCAGGTGTTCGGTGCCCGCCGACGGCCTGCCCAAACCTGCCCAGTCTTAGGAAGGCTCTTCCTACAGCGTCCGCTGAACTGTTTCTCCTTGCTCAGTGCTAGGAAGGACAGGGAGACAGTAGCAAGGCCCCGAGGGGCAGCCCCTGGTCAGCCAACAGCGTCCAGCAAATGCCTGTGTGTGCTGGGGGTCGGGGACCCACAGGTTTTGGAAACAGACATGCCGTGTTCACACCCAGCCTCCAACAGGAAGGGACGGCGAGACCTGAGAGTGTGCCTGTGTTCTTCCGTCCCTCCTCTGCCTCGCCCAGAGACGCTCCAGAGCAACGGCCAGCCCTGCAGCCAGAGGACGCCTTCTAGAGGCCCTGTCCCCAGACAGGCTGACCCGCGCTGTCCTCAGAGGGAGGAGGCTCTGCCGCTCAGCTCTGTCCCGTCCCTAACGCCACTGGGCTTTGAGGGGGCCGCTCGCTCTCCCTGCTGCGACGACAGGCAGGACAGTGCAGGGGGCTCGCCGGCGCAGGAGAGCTGCATGCAGCCCCCGCGCATCAGGGACCCACGTGTCTGCTTCCCTGGGCTCCCGCACCCCCCAGCCAGCAGCACCGGGCCTCACGGCTGAGCCGGAAGTCCTCTAACGTCCAGGCAAAGCTGCCACGGACTTGAGAGCCGTCAGTAAGGGAAGCCTGACTCTTCCTACACGGAGCCCAGAGCCTCAGGTACCTGACACCCCCCTTCAGTCTCGGCACACTGGACCAGGGAGCCCTGACCACCTGCTCTGGCTGCGTGTGCAGAGCGGCCTTCTCTGGGCTGGGCCTCCGTGAGCACCTGCATCACAGACAGGCCAGCAGGCGCACGAGGCACCAGAAGACGCGGAGACCCCCCGAAGGGTCTTTGCCATCTGCATCCAGCAGCAAGCACTCGGCTGTTCCTCGACTCTGTTCTTGTTCAAATGCTTGAGGACACGGAGATTCCAGCACCACCATATCGAGGCGATAAAGGAGATTCTGTCTGCTTCCAAAGGATGGAGGTGACAGGTGCCACTTCAAACCACTGGCCCCAATGGCATGCTCTCACGTGGGGTGCTCTCTAAGGAAACACCTGAGTACATTGAAGATCTGACGTGAGTCCACACACTTTCCTTTCCCTCCCGTCTCAACCTGTATGGTCACCTCCTGCCACCAGCTCCTGAGACCACGGTGAGGGCTGCCCCACGCTCCAGTGAGGGCCGTCTCTTCCCCAGGGGCAGAGGGGCATGTGAGGTGCCCACCTGCACACCTCAGCCAGGAAGAGACACGCTCTCCCCTCAGCCTCGGTCCCCTCTGCCATGCCATGGCAGGTGAGAACACACACACACAAGGTCACCCCGGCCCCCGCAGCCCCAAAGAGGAGCCTCCCCCAGGACAGGCCCCTTGACCCCGTGGCCGCCCACCGCGCTCCATGCTCCGGGGGTTCCACAGAACGCCAGGCGGGCCGCGTGCTAGGGCACGGTGTCACTCGGCACAGTGACTGCTGGACAGCGCAGCAGCCTTCACGACAGGGACTCCCCTGTGCCCGGGACCCGGATCGCACACGCAGGCAGTGTCGCCCTGTGCCGCCCTCACAAAGCTGGCGAGGAAGGGCGGTGCCCCACCCCGTGCCCTCACCACCACCCCACGCTGCCCCCTGCAGAGGCCCTGCTGTGACCAACGCATGACAGTGACAGGGAAACATGCCACAGCCAATTTTTTAAAACCTGCCCCAGGGTTGAGAGACAGCAGTTTACGACGGGTCCAGGGAGGAAGCAGAGGGAACGAAGCCCGTTCCCCACCAGAGGGAAGCTCTCTCCTGCACCAGGTCCTCACACCGCCCCGCTCGTGTCTGCCCACGCCTGACCTCGCAGTCCTGCCCACAGCAGCGTCCTCAGCAGACGCGGGGCACTCACGCCGGAGCCCACTGGCTAACGAGGTGAAGCGGCCACGGCGGCCAAGTGGCCAGTGGAGGTAAGTCCTTCAGCATGGAGAGGTCCAAGGAAAACTCCACTGGGGATCTGGGCATGAATACCAAGCAAACACACACTGCCGGCTCCAGATGCAGTCGAGCTCACGGCAAGGGAGCCGGTGAGGACGGGCTCCGGCCCTGTGATGCCAAAACGTCACCATGTTCTGTGCCCACGGAGCACTCGCCGGGGCCCAGGGGGCCGAGTCAAGGCTGGCATGACGACAAGGTGCCCCACGGATGGCCCCTGACCCTCAGAGGCACGCTGGGAAGGCTGGTGTGAGCCCGCTGCCGTGGGGGGACGGACGGCTCAGAGGCAAGTGCGGGCAGGGCCAGCACGGGAGCCGAGACCATGGACGCGCTCCGTCTTCAGTGCCCCGATAACCTGCCGTGCGGGTCGCTGGAGCCCGGTTTCCAGAGGGCAAAGCAGAGGTTCCCAGTCCCGAGGAGGCGTCGTCCAGAGCTGGGGCCGGGCCAGACAGACCAGCCCTCCACGGCAGCTAGCCTGCCAGCACAGGCGATGGGGGAGTGAGCCACTGGGAGGTGCTGCCCCGGCCTCTGCGGACGGTGAGGCCTCTGCGTGTCCAGCGTCACCCACGTGGCCGCTGACCTGCACTCTGCTCATGGGGAGCACTGCCCCAAGACACTCGTTCCCACTGAGCCAGTGTCACTGAAAGGACTCCCTGGTCTGGCCCAGGGCTGTCCCTTCATTCCGATGTAGCTATAGCTCCCAGTTCCTCACCCGGGGTCATGACCGGCCAGCCCACAGGACAGGCCTTCTTCCTCTGAGTTTGCAGTCTTCCGTGCAAGGCTTGCCAAAGAAGGTGTGCCCAGGTGTGTCCCCTCAGCTCGACCCATTCAGTCATACCCCTTGGCCCTGGGAGTCTAACTTGGCCTCAGGTGCTGTGCCCAGAGTGTGTGCAAAAACAACCATGCTAGAGAGGCTGCCCCTCAAATGCTGCCAAAGGCGGGCTGGGCACAGAACATCCTGAGAATTCCCACCCATCGCCCACCCACGGGGGTCTCAGCGTAGCCAGTGAGAGGGTCTCCGTGTGGGGAGACCACAGGCGCAGGTCTGGGGCAGCCACACTCCCAGCACAGGTCTGTGACGTCCTAGTGCCCCCAGGCCAGCCCTCCACGTGGCCACCCTGACAGCACTCACCGCCTCCCAGTAACGGGGGACAAGTGACTCCGTCGGGGCTGCCGTCAGAGTCCTCCCGGTGCACCCCTCATCCAGACACCTCCAGAAAGCGGAGCAGCGCAGGCACTGCCCGGGGCCTTGTGGGCCAGACCTCAGGGACACAAGTTCCTAGTCCAAAATACTGAAAGGTTACTTAAAAAATAAACAGACTATACAATTGATTTTTGACTTTTTTTTACAGTGTTTTCTGCCACATAAACCGTCAAATTTCTCATGCAGTCAAATGTATCCTTTCATCTTCTACTTCTAGGTTTTATGTGCTACTTAAAAAGGGCTCTCCTAGAGAATAGAAACATTTCGTGTTAAAAACAGAGCCTCGCCCTGGCCAACGGATAGCTCGGTTGGTTAGAACATCGTCCAGGGCGGAGGTTGCTGTTTGATCCCTGGTCAGAGCACGTACAGGAGCAGATCCACGTTCCTGTCTCTGTCTTTTCTCTCTCTCTCTCAAATCAATGAATTAAAAAAGAAACAAAAAGAAACCAGGAGCCCAGAGACCAGAAAGCTCTGCACCCCAGGGCTGGCCCTGCCCACGCCCAGGGTGGAGTCTGGAACACAACTCTGCCCTCTGGGCCTCGTCTCCCTGGGTTCTGCAGGGACGTCTGGAACACAGCTCTGCCCTCTGGGCCTCGTCTCCCTGGGTTCTGCAGGGACGTCTGGAACACAGCTCTGCCCTCTGGGCCTCGTCTCCCTGGGTTCTGCCAGAACGTCTAGAACACAGCTCTGCCTCCTGGGCCTCGTTTCCCTGGGTTCTGCAGGGACGTCTAGAACACAGCTCTGCCCTCTGGGCGTCGTCTCCCTGGGTTCTGCAGGAACGTCTAAACACAGCTCTGCCCTCTGGGCGTCGTCTCCCTGGGTTCTGCAGGGACATCTAGAACACAGCTCTGCCCTCTGGGCCTCGTCTCCCTGGGCGTCGTCTCCCTGGGTTCTGCAGGGACATCTAGAACACAGCTCTGCCCTCTGGGCCTCGTCTCCCTGGGCCTCGTCTCCCTGGGTTCTACAGGGACATCTAGAACACAGCTCTGCCCTCTGGGCCTCGTCTCCCTGGGCCTCGTCTCCCTGGGTTCTGCAGGGACATCTAGAACACAACTCTGCCTCTGGGCCTCGTCTCCCTGGGTTCTGCAGGGACATCTAGAACACAGCTCTGCCCCCTGGGCCTCGTCTCCCTGGGTTCTGCAGGGACATCTAGAACACAGCTCTGCCCTCTGGGCCTCGTCTCCCTGGGTTCTGCAGGGACGTCTGGAACACAGCTCTGCCCTCTGGGCCTCGTCTCCCTGGGTTCTGCCGGAACGTCTAGAACACAGCTCTGCCTCCTGGGCCTCGTCTCCCTGGGTTCTGCCGGAATGTCTAGAACACAGCTCTGCCCTCTGGGCCTCGTCTCCCTGGGTTCTGCAGGGACATCTAGAACACAGCTCTGCCCTCTGGGCCTCGTCTCCCTGGGCCTCGTCTCCCTGGGTTCTGCAGGGACATCTAGAACACAGCTCTGCCCTCTGGGCCTCGTCTCCCTGGGCCTCGTCTCCCTGGGTTCTGCAGGGACATCTAGAACACAGCTCTGCCCTCTGGGCCTCGTCTCCCTGGGCCTCGTCTCCCTGGGTTCTGCAGGGACATCTAGAACACAACTCTGCCTCTGGGCCTCGTCTCCCTGGGTTCTGCAGGGACATCTAGAACACAGCTCTGCCCCCTGGGCCTCGTCTCCCTGGGTTCTGCAGGGACATCTAGAACACAACTCTGCCCTCTGGGCCTCGTCTCCCTGGGTTCTGCAGGGACGTCTAGAACACAGCTCTGCCCCCTGGGCCTCGTCTCCCTGGGTTCTGCAGGGACGTCTAGAACACAGCTCTGCCCCCTGGGCCTCGTCTCCCTGGGTTCTGCAGGGACGTCTAGAACACAGCTCTGCCCCCTGGGCCTCGTCTCCCTGGGTTCTGCAGGGACGTCTAGAACACAGCTCTGCCCCCTGAGCCTCGTCTCCCTGGGTTCTACAGGAACGTCTAGAACACAGCTCTGCCCTCTGGGCCTCGTCTCCCTGGGTTCTGCAGGGACGTCTAGAACACAGATCTGTCTCCTGGGCCTCGTCTCCCTGGGTTCTGCAGGGACGTCTAGAACAAAGCTCTGACCCCTGAGCCTCGTCTCCCTGGGTTCTGCAGGAACGTCTAGAACACAGCTCTGCCTCTGGCCCTCGTCTCCCTGGGTTCTGCAGGGACGTCTAGAACACAGCTCTGCCCTCTGGGCCTCGTCTCCCTGGGTTCTGCAGGGACGTCTAGAACACAGCTCTGCCTCTGGGCCTCGTCTCCCTGGGTTCTGCAGGGACGTCTAGAACACAGCTCTGCCCCCTGGGCCTCGTCTCCCTGGTTCTGCAGGGACGTCTAGAACACAGCTCTGCCTCCTGGGCCTCGTCTCCCTGGGTTCTGCAGGGACCTTCCGGTCGGGCTCTGCTGCTTGGACTCTAACAGGCTATCTGCTCCGCAGCAACGCACCAAACCACAGGGCAGGTCATCGTGCACCTCCGGGCAGTCCGGAGCCCTCAGGGCCCTGATTCACCTGGTCACGCCCATGGGCTGCGCTCCTCATGACCACAGACCCACACCCGACCCACACCCGGAGTGGGGTGGGTCACACGAGCAGGGCCGGGCCAGGGAGGCGGCCAGGGTCGGCCCTTCTGACACCGTGAGAGGAGAAGGAAACAGGCGAGTCCAGTGAACTGCAGGGAACAGCCTGGGTTCCTTCACAAGGGTCCCCGGGTCGATGTGGGGAAAGGCCCAGCCACCTCCAAAACCAGGACCCTGTCCACCTGGATCTGCCACCGAGGGCAATGGGGACGTGGTCTCCCTGCAAAGTGGACAGCAGGGACTCAGCTAGAGAAACCCAGAGAGCAACAGACCTCTTCCGGGCCAGTCCCAGCCTGGGCCCCCAGCGCAATGTGCACGCTGAGGGGACAGAGAGACAGCACCCAAGCCCTGGGACACGCTGGCTTCCGGACTAATCTTCCTGCCACAACTGCTACAGAACTGCTTAGAAACCGGCTTAATTTTGGGGACGGATTCTTTTCTAGCGCTTGAATAAAAGAGGGAGTTTCACATTTTATCCACTTCCACATCCCTTAACAATAAAAACTTATTTAAAAGAACCATGAATATGTAAATGCTGTTTTAAATATGGAAATGCAGAACATGCAGGAAAGCAGTCTGGGTGTGAAACATTAATGGCAGCTCCTCTCGCTGCAGAGACGTGACTGAGCTGGCTGGGTGGAGAGGAGGAGCCCACGGCCGGCCCTTGCCCCGTGGAGGCTGCCTGGCCACCGCCCACCACTGCCATCACCGCTCGGCCACCTCCAGAGCCACAGGGGCCAAACCCAGGGTCCTGGCCAGTGCCCCAGCAGACAGCTGGCCCCTCGTCCACCCGGGCAGTGTAGAGGGGGCAGCGGGGTGAGAGCTCGGCCCCTCCTCCTCCAGGCTGCCCACGGCGCTCCATGCTCTGGGGTTCCACAGAGAGAACGCCAGGCGGGCTGCGTGCTGGGGCACGGCGTCACTCGGCACCCCATGCACGGGTTCAGAACCTTCCGGTCTGCCTGTAAAGTGAAGGACCCGGAAGTCAGCCAAAGACCCCAGCTACAGGGCCGTGGTGGGCCACACACATGCCGCCTCCAGGGAGTGGCACCCTGAGCGCGGGCACCCAAATACGGAGGCTCATGACCCCCAACACAACAAAGCCAGTCTTCTTACAGAAAATTCTGCCAACAGGACTTCAGGGACCCTATCGGATGGGAGGAGTGGCCGGGCCACTCTCCACTGGACGGAGCAGGAACCCGAGACTCACTGGTGGTGCCCAACCGTCTCCCCAACCGTGCTCCCCAACCGTGCTCGCCACGCTGTGGCCGGAGCAGCAGCCTCCCCTGGACACACAGCCCCTCGGCCCCCACTGCAGACCTGCTGAACCGGAACCCACAGCTGAAGACAGGACTCTTTACACACGACTGAGCCGGACGAGTGCTCGGCTAGGTGACCATGCAGACTGTCCGTGGAAATCACACGCGGAGAGGAAGCAACGAAGTCCCCACCCCCTGGGGGAGCCACACTCCACGTTACCTTGGGCAACTGCACACACCTGAATGCCAACGGTGGCAACGTCCCCCACACGTCCCAACTCCCGCTCCACGTGAGCCTGGGGCGCGCTGCCCTCCGCTGCTCTCCTCACAGGCACACCCCAGACCCGACCCGGCCCTCCCACCACGGCCCCTCGTCTACCTGCAGCACCCCCTTTCCAGCAGCAGCACCAGGCACCGCCCGGGGCTGACCCTGAGCCAGACTCCCCGCCGGCCCCAGGACAGACTGCGTTCTCTCTTGGGGGTGACAAGGGCTTGGTCTCAGGGACAAAAGCCAGACAGTCTGAAACTGTAAGAGTGACTCAAACACGTCCCCGGTTCCGCCGTAGGAGGTGCCCAGCTGGAGGACAGGCGAGGAGAAGGCCACTCCCGGGGCACCCTGGGAGAGAACCCCCCTGTGCTCCAGGCCCCGCCCTCGTGCCCTCATGCCCACCCCCACTCTGACAGCCCCACAGGTCCAGGTGTGGTCACAGCACGGCCCTGGGGAGCCCAGGGAGGAGGTGCTGAGACTGGAAGCGGCTTCAGGTGCTCCGGCTCCACCTCACGTCCAAACGTGGCACTGCAGGCGGCCAGCGCCCGGCAGGCCCACAGGCCGGAGGCCCACATGCTGGAGACCCGGGCCCTCCATCCGGCCAGCGCCCACAGGCCCACACACTGGAGACCCACATGCCGGAGGCCCGGGCCCTCCATCCGGCCAGCGCCCGGCAGGCCCACACACTGGAGACCCACATGCCGGAGGCCCGGGCCCTCCATCCGGCCAGCGTTCCCAGGGCTGCCGGTCTCTTCTTGCAGCCTGACGTCCTGAGCGAGAAGGAAGGCCACTGGAGACCAGAGTGAAGGCCAGCCCTGAGCAGATGGCCAGGGTCCCCTGGAGACCTGGGCTGGGCCCACGCGTGGGCACGACCTCGTCGCAGGCAGGACAACACAGACCTCGCCCGGAAAGGCTGGCTCGGGGTGGCCCCTCAGGAGCTGCAGGGTGCCGGCTGCAGGGCTTCCCCAGTCACCCAGGAGGAGGGAAACGCACCCTGACCTCCTGAGAAAGCCTTGTCAGCACGTGTGTGCCAGACACAGGACACGGGCGGTGAGCCCACGGGACCCTCCACACCCCCTCAACCAGCAAAACTGGTCAAGGCCGAGCGCTGGCTGCCGGCCAGGAGCTGTGCTCAGTGCTGGCCTGACCACCACCCTAAGGAGACAAGAAATGAAGCCCCTGCAGGGAGCCCGGCTGCACAGGGGCTCACGTCCTGGGCAGAGATGCAGATCCTGCCTCCTGGTCATCCAGCTGCCTCAGACAGCAAGGCGCCCCTGCACCGGCTGGACACACGAGATGTCCACCACAGCCCGGACAGGCAGGGACAGGAGCAGGACATGGAGAGCCCCAGGCCCGGCCCAGCGGCCCCCCTGCATGCTAGGGAGACGGGCTGAGGCCCAAGAGCCCCCTCCTCGGGGCCGACAGGAGCGGCCCCCTCCTGGGGGGGGGTGCCAGGGGAACAGCCCGTGTGGCAGGCAGGACGGGGCTCAGGGCGCAGGCCCCTCCTGGGAGGTGTGCCAGGGGAACAGCCCGTGTGGCAGGCAGGACGGGGCTCAGGGCGCAGGCCCCTCCTGGGAGGTGTGCCAGGGGAGCGCAGGCCCCTCCTGGGAGGTGTGCCAGGGGAATGGCCCGTGTGGCAGGCAGGACGGGGCTCAGGGCGCAGGCCCCCTCCTGGGGGTGTGCCAGGGGAATGGCCCGTGTGGCAGGCAGGACGGGCTCAGGGCGCAGGCCCCTCCTGGGAGTGTGCCAGGGGAATGGCCCGTGTGGCAGGCAGGACGGGGCTCAGGGCGCAGGCCCCTCCTGGGAGGTGTGCCAGGGGAATGGCCCGTGTGGCAGGCAGGACGGGCTCAGGGCGCAGGCCCCCTCCTGGGGGTGTGCCAGGGGAATGGCCCGTGTGGCAGGCAGGACGGGCTCAGGGCACAGGCCCCCTCCTGGGGGGGGTGCCAGGGCAGCGGCCCGTGTGGCAGGCAGGACGGGGCTCAGGGCGCAGGCCCCCTCCTGGGGGGGTGCCAGGGGGGCGGCCCGTGTGGCAGGCAGGACGGGGCTCAGGGCGCAGGCCCCCTCCTGGGGGGGTGCCAGGGGGGCGGCCCGTGTGGCAGGCAGGACGGGGCTCAGGGCGCAGGCCCCCTCCTGGGGGGGTGCCAGGGGGGCGGCCCGTGTGGCAGGCAGGACGGGCTCAGGACGCAGGCTCCCTCCTGGGGGGGGTGCCAGGGGGCGGCCCGTGTGGCAGGCAGGACGGGCTCAGGGCGCAGGCCCCTCCTGGGGGGTGTGCCAGGGGGGCGGCCCGTGTGGCAGGCAGGACGGGGCTCAGGGCGCAGGCCCCCTCCTGGGGGGGGTGCCAGGGGAATGGCCCGTGTGGCAGGCAGGACGGGCTAAGGGCGCAGGCTCCCTCCTGGGGGGGTGCCAGGGGGGCGGCCCGTGTGGCAGGCAGGACGGGCTCAGGGCGCAGGCTCCCTCCTGGGGGGGTGCCAGGGGGGCGGCCCGTGTGGCAGGCAGGACGGGGCTCAGGGTGCAGGCCCCCTCCTGGGGGGGGTGCTAGGGCAGCGGCCCGTGTGGCAGGCAGGACGGGGCTCAGGGTGCAGGCCCCCTCCTGGGGGGGGTGCCAGGGGAATGGCCCGTGTGGCAGGCAGGACGGGCTCAGGGCGCAGGCCCCCTCCTGGGGGTGTGCCAGGGGAATGGCCCGTGTGGCAGGCAGGACGGGCTCAGGGCACAGGCCCCCTCCTGGGGGGGGTGCCAGGGCAGCGGCCCGTGTGGCAGGCAGGACGGGGCTCAGGGCGCAGGCCCCCTCCTGGGGGGGTGCCAGGGGGGCGGCCCGTGTGGCAGGCAGGACGGGGCTCAGGGCGCAGGCCCCCTCCTGGGGGGGTGCCAGGGGGGCGGCCCGTGTGGCAGGCAGGACGGGCTCAGGACGCAGGCTCCCTCCTGGGGGGGGTGCCAGGGGGGCGGCCCGTGTGGCAGGCAGGACGGGCTCAGGGCGCAGGCCCCTCCTGGGGGGTGTGCCAGGGGGGCGGCCCGTGTGGCAGGCAGGACGGGGCTCAGGGCGCAGGCCCCCTCCTGGGGGGGGTGCCAGGGGAATGGCCCGTGTGGCAGGCAGGACGGGCTCAGGGCGCAGGCTCCCTCCTGGGGGGGTGCCAGGGGGGCGGCCCGTGTGGCAGGCAGGACGGGCTCAGGGCGCAGGCTCCCTCCTGGGGGGGTGCCAGGGGGGCGGCCCGTGTGGCAGGCAGGACGGGGCTCAGGGTGCAGGCCCCCTCCTGGGGGGGGTGCCAGGGGGGCGGCCCGTGTGGCAGGCAGGACGGGGCTCAGGGTGCAGGCCCCCTCCTGGGGGGGGTGCCAGGGCAGCGGCCCGTGTGGCAGGCAGGACGGGGCTCAGGGCACAGGCCCCTCCTGGGGGGGTGCCAGGGGGGCGGCCCGTGTGGCAGGCAGGACGGGCTCAGGGCGCAGGCTCCCTCCTGGGGGGGTGCCAGGGGGGCGGCCCGTGTGGCAGGCAGGACGGGGCTCAGGGTGCAGGCCCCCTCCTGGGGGGGGTGCTAGGGCAGCGGCCCGTGTGGCAGGCAGGACGGGGCTCAGGGTGCAGGCCCCCTCCTGGGGGGGGTGCCAGGGGAATGGCCCGTGTGGCAGGCAGGACGGGCTCAGGGCGCAGGCTCCCTCCTGGGGGGGTGCCAGGGGGGCGGCCCGTGTGGCAGGCAGGACGGGCTCAGGGCGCAGGCTCCCTCCTGGGGGGGGTGCCAGGGCAGCGGCCCGTGTGGCAGGCAGGACGGGGCTCAGGGCGCAGGCCCCTCCCTCCTGAAGGTGCCCGCCTCCTGGTCGTCAGGTGTCTTCTGCTCTGGTTTCTGTTGTTTTGTTTCATGATCCTGGTCAGATCTCACTGGAAAGGGACTTCTTCTCAGAGCTGTTCCCCAGTGGACAGCTCTCCTGCTGAACAAACACCCCTGCGCGTCCTCAGTGCGCCGCATCAGTGTGGAGCAAGCACTGTGTGCACACACCGAGCCCCTCCCCGTGGGCTGCCGCACAGGACGGGCCCTGCGTCCAGGTTTACGTAACCGCAGGAAGAACACACACGCTCTTCAGAACACGGATCTCTCTGACACCACCTGCCGGCTCCGAAGGACACACGCGGGGAACTCGGGGCTGCCTCCACCTGGCGCGTCACAGCCTGGGCCACAGCCTTTCTCCCGGGCACCATCACAGCCTGGGCACGTCACAGCCTGGGCACCGTCACAGCCTGGGCACGTCACAGCCTGGGCACGTCAGAGCCTGGGCACCATCACAGCCTGGGCACGTCAGAGCCTGGGCACCGTCACAGCCTGGGCACGATCACAGCCCGGGCACGTCAGAGCCTGGGCACCGTCACAGCCTGGGCACCATCACAGCCTGGGCACATCACAGCCTGGGCACCATCACAGCCTGGGCACGTCACAGCCTGGGCACCATCACAGCCTGGGCACGTCAGAGCCTGGGCACCGTCACAGCCTGGGCACCATCACAGCCTGGGCACGTCACAGCCTGGGCACCATCACAGCCTGGGCACGTCACAGCCTGGGCACCATCACAGCCTGGGCACCGTCACAGCCTGGGCCACAGCCTTTCTCCTGGGCACCATCACAGCCTGGGCACGTCACAGCCTGGGCACCATCACAGCCTGGGCACGTCACAGCCTGGGCACATCACAGCCTGGGCACCATCACAGCCTGGGCACGTCACAGCCTGGGCACCATCACAGCCTGGGCACGTCACAGCCTGGGCACCATCACAGCCTGGGCACCATCACAGCCTGGGCACGTCACAGCCTGGGCACGTCACAGCCTGGGCACCATCACAGCCTGGGCACCGTCACAGCCTGGGCCACAGCCTTTCTCCTGGGCACCATCACAGCCTGGGCACGTCACAGCCTGGGCACCATCACAGCCTGGGCACCATCACAGCCTGGGCACGTCACAGCCTGGGCACGTCACAGCCCGTCATGGCCTGGGCACCGTCACAGCCTGGGCCACAGCCTTTCTCCTGGGCACCATCACAGCCTGGGCACGTCACAGCCTGGGCACGTCACAGCCTGGGCACCGTCACAGCCTGGGCACGTCACAGCCTGGGCACGTCACAGCCTGGGCACCGTCACAGCCTGGGCACGTCACAGCCCGGGCATGTCACAGCCCGGGCATGTCACAGCCCGGGCATGTCACAGCCCGGCATGGCCTGGGCACCGTCACGGCCCGTCACAGCCTGGGCGCGTCACAGCCTGGGCCACAACCTGGGCCGCAGCCTCCGTCCCGGGCGCCCCTGCTGGGAAGTCAGCGCCTCGCCCGGCCTAGAGCAGAGCCGCAGAGTCCCCGCGAGCGGGACGCGTGCGCAGGTTCTGAGTCTGCTCTGCGCAGTGTGAGGACTGGGCAGCGGAAGCCAGGGGGAGGGTGCCAGGCCAGTCAGCAGGCCCTGAGGTGCCAACTCATCCAACTCCACTGCTGCCACACCCGGGCAAACGGGACATACTCGGAGAGGGAGGGGGAACTGATGAGTGAGTGCCCTTGAGGGGGAGGAATGGACGCACCAGCCCCGCCCCCACGGTCCCTACTGGGTGGCACCCGGCTGTCCCCAATGCGGATGGGCTGGGGAGAGGACACAGTCCCTACTGGATGCACCAGCTGCCTGACATCTTAGTGGGGGTCTCTCACCCGACTGTAGCCTTGATGGCCAGAGACCACTGCCCAGTGGTCAATCACTGGCCGTCTAACAGGCTCTACGTCATGTCCAAAACTGAACTCCTGGTCCCCAGAGCCATCACCGGCTCTGTGCACGTTTTCTGGGCTCTCACAGAAAGCTCACCCCTCCTTGCCCCTCTCCTGTCTCCTCTGATCCATGGCAAGCCCACCACCTCTGTTTCACGGGGCCCACAAGTTCAACCCCTCTGGTCTTCTCTGGCCACACACCACAGACACATCTTTGGCCCAAGTAAGCCCACTGGAAAACTCCTCACTTCTGAGCCCTGAGCTACCCAAACTCATCCTTCCCCGGTTGCTCAGAAAATGCCAGCAAAGACCATGAGGCTGATGAGCCCAGCTGACCCATGCTCACCATGCGGGCAGCAGCTTGAGCACCACATGTAAGTATCTGAACTTTCACGACCATCCTGGGTGTCACCGCCACTCACCAGGACTGGCGGGGCACAGAAAGGCTGCACACGGCCCGGGGACACAGAGCGACTGGGTGGCAGGGCCAGACAGGAACACTGAGCCTGTGAGACAGACCTCCACACCCTCGCTGCCCGGCTCAGGCACAGCACGAAACCCACCAGACACACAGAGCTGGCACCTGGCATCCCAGACCCTCTGTGCCCGCTGCGGGCTCTGTGGCCTCCGGACAGCTGGAGAGCACTGTAACTCACACAGACACAGGGTGACCACGGTGACGAGGTCTCATTACACTCCAAGATGAGCTGAGCACACCTAAGTGCTCTAGACAAACAGCGGGAGCAGAGCCACACTGAGAATTATGAGTGCCACGCTGATCCTAACTCACCCTCGGGAGGCGACAGAGACACCGATCCACCTGGTGATGCCAGGAAAAGACGCCGGCCCAGGGCACCCCCTTCTCGGAGGCAGACAGTGTGGGTGACAACTGCTCGTTCCACCACTCACTCTGGGCGCCCTCCCGTCGCCCACAGCCCCAGGGCCCTGAGGGGGCAGCACGGGGCGCAGCCAGGCACTCCGGCTTGCCCACCTCTGACGGCTGGAGGCCAGGGGCTCTTCTGAGACAGCCGCAGCGCAGAGGACAGACAGCAGTGGTCAGTGCGGCCCAGAGCGTGGGGGGCTTCCGGGTGACCAGGTGGCGCCTGACGACTGACTGCACACAGGGGACAACAGGCACCCCTGGACCCTCTTGGCTCACTTCTCCAGCAATCTCCTTCCACCCGCCCTGAGCGGGCCACACAGCGGCCCACTGTGCACCTCCACGGGAGCAGAGAGCACTCCAGACCTCGCCTCCACCTGCTCCTCCCGCCCGAGTCTGCTGACTGCCCTCAGAGACGCGCAGAAGTGGAGTCAGCTGTCCCAACCTCACGAGAGTCCCGGCCTTCCCACGGTGCCCTGACCACAGTGATGGCGTCCTGCCTTCCCACGGTGCCCTGACCACAGCGATGGAGCCCTGCCTTCCCACTGGTGCCCTGACCACAGCGATGGCGTCCTGCCTTCCCACGGTGCCCTGACCACAGTGATGGCGTCCTGCCTTCCCACGGTGCCCTGACCACAGCGATGGCGTCCTGCCTTCCCACGGTGCCCTGACCACAGTGATGGCGTCCTGCCTTCCCACGGTGCCCTGACCACAGCGATGGCGTCCTGCCTTCCCACGGTGCCCTGACCACAGTGATGGCGTCCTGCCTTCCCACGGTGCCCTGACCACAGTGATGGAGCCCTGCCTTCCCACGGTGCCCTGACCACAGCGATGGCGTCCTGCCTTCCCACGGTGCCCTGACCACAGTGATGGCGTCCTGCCTTCCCACGGTGCCCTGACCACAGCGATGGAGCCCTGCCTTCCCACGGTGCCCTGACCACAGTGATGGAGCCCTGCCTTCCCACGGTGCCCTGACCACAGTGATGGAGCCCTGCCTTCCCACGGTGCCCTGACCACAGTGATGGAGCCCTGCCTTCCCACGGTGCCCTGACCACAGCGATGGCGTCCTGCCTTCCCACGGTGCCCTGACCACAGTGATGGCGTCCTGCCTTCCCACGGTGCCCTGACCACAGCGATGGCGCCCAGCCTTCCCACGGTGCCCTGACCACAGCGATGGCGTCCTGCCTTCCCACGGTGCCCTGACCACAGTGATGGCGTCCTGCCTTCCCACGGTGCCCTGACCACAGTGATGGAGCCCTGCCTTCCCACGGTGCCCTGACCACAGTGATGGCGTCCTGCCTTCCCACGGTGCCCTGACCACAGCGATGGCGTCCTGCCTTCCCACGGTGCCCTGACCACAGTGATGGCGTCCTGCCTTCCCACGGTGCCCTGACCACAGTGATGGAGCCCTGCCTTCCCACGGTGCCCTGACCACAGTGATGGCGTCCTGCCTTCCCACGGTGCCCTGACCACAGTGATGGAGCCCTGCCTTCCCACGGTGCCCTGACCACAGTGATGGAGCCCAGCCTTCCCACGGTGCCCTGACCACAGCGATGGCGCCCAGCCTTCCCACGGTGCCCTGACCACAGTGATGGCGTCCTGCCTTCCCACGGTGCCCTGACCACAGTGATGGAGCCCTGCCTTCCCACGGTGCCCTGACCACAGTGATGGAGCCCTGCCTTCCCACGGTGCCCTGACCACAGTGATGGCGTCCTGCCTTCCCACGGTGCCCTGACCACAGTGATGGCATCCTGCCTTCCCACGGTGCCCTGACCACAGTGATGGAGCCCTGCCTTCCCACGGTGCCCTGACCACAGTGATGGAGCCCTGCCTTCCCACGGTGCCCTGACCACAGTGATGGCGTCCTGCCTTCCCACGGTGCCCTGACCACAGTGATGGAGCCCGGCCTTCCCACGGTGCCTTGACCACAGTGATGGAGCCCGGCCTTCCCACGGTGCCCTGACCACAGCGATGGCGTCCGGCCTTCCCACTGGTGCCCTGACCACAGCGATGGCGTCCTGCGCCTGTGGAAGAACAGCTGCCCAGCACTGGCCAGAGCGAGTGACGCTGTGCACCGCTTGCTCCATGCTCGCAGCAAGGGACTCCAGGCCGCAGGACCCCAGCGCCCCCCACGTCCCCAAGGCTTGCGCAGTGATCTGTGACAAGTGGACAGGGCTGAAATGCCCACCAGCTAGCTCCCTGTCGGCCGAGACCTTAAGAACAGTGCTGGACACCCCTGAACCCCTCCTCTCGCCCAGAGAGGAGCCAACACAACAAGGCAGTGCACAGCAGCCCGGCACCAACCCTGGGCACAGGAAGCACTCCACAGACGGTCACACGCCAGGCCAGCCTGTCCTCACGCAGCCCGTGTGCTACGACACCAGCAGCACTCTACCCTCCAGGCAGAGTCGTCCCAGGCCCTGCACCGTGGGGCCCTGCTGGGCCGGGCCCTAGACGGCTGTGGGCTGAGGGCTGGAGGCCCTTAGAGAAGGGACAGAGGTTAGGACCCGGCACCGTCCCTCCTCACCTCCGGAGGCCTGGCCGGCAGGCTGGGGTGCTCCAGTCACACCAGCAGCGCAGCACCCTGCTCCCTCGGGGTCCCAAGACACTCCCAGGGCGCCCGCACCAGCTCCCAGGGAACGCAGGGGTCCCGAGAGGTGGACAAGTGGCCCACTGCCACGCGGACAGACAGCCGGCCCACCTCAGGGGACTGGTTCCCGATCAGAAGGGACAGGTGAGTCCACATGTATGGACCACCGGGCGGTGCGGTGGGGGACCCCCTCAGACGGTGCTGTCCCCTCTCGTGGTCCTCGGGGCACAGAGGTGGACAGGTGAGTCCACATGTATGGACCACCAGGCAGTGTGGTGGGGGACCCCCTCAGACGGTGCTGTCCCCTCTCGTGGTCCTCGGGGCACAGAGGTGGACAGGTGAGTCCACATGTATGGACCACCGGGCGGTGTGGTGGGGGACGCCCTCAGACGGCACTGTCCCCTCTCGTGGTCCTCGGGGCACAGAGGTGGACAGGTGAGTCCACATGTATGAACCACTGGGCAGTGCGGTAGGGGACGCCCTCAGACGGTGCTGTCCCCTCTCGTGGTCCTCGGGGCACAGAGGTGGACAGGTGAGTCCACATGTATGGACCACCGGGCGGTGTGGTGGGGGATGCCCTCAGACGGTGCTGTCCCCTCTCATGGTCCTCGGGGCACAGAGGTGGACAGGTGAGTCCACATGTATGGACCACCAGGCAGTGTGGTGGGGGATGCCCTCAGATGGTGCTGTCCCCTCTCATGGTCCTCGGGGCACAGAGGTGGACAGGTGAGTCCACATGTATGGACCACCGGGCGGTGTGGTGGGGGATGCCCTCAGACGGTGCTGTCCCCTCTCATGGTCCTCGGGGCACAGAGGTGGACAGGTGAGTCCACATGTATGGACCACCGGGCGGTGTGGTGGGGGACGCCCTCAGACGGTGCTGTCCCCTCTCGTGGTCCTCGGGGCACAGAGGTGGACAGGTGAGTCCACATGTATGGACCACCGGGCAGTGTGGTGGGGGACGCCCTCAGACGGTGCTGTCCCCTCTCGTGGTCCTCGGGGCACAGAGGTGGACAGGTGAGTCCACATGTATGGACCACCGGGCAGTGTGGTGGGGGACGCCCTCAGACGGTACTGTCCCCTCTCGTGGTCCTCGGGGCACAGAGGTGGACAGGTGAGTCCACATGTATGGACCACCAGGCAGTGTGGTGGGGGACGCCCTCAGACGGTGCTGTCCCCTCTCGTGGTCCTCGGGGCACAGAGGTGGACAGGTGAGTCCACATGTATGGACCACCGGGCAGTGTGGTGGGGGACGCCCTCAGACGGTGCTGTCCCCTCTCGTGGTCCTTGGGGCACAGAGGTGGACAGGTGAGTCCACATGTATGGACCACCAGGCAGTGTGGTGGGGGACGCCCTCAGACGGTACTGTCCCCTCTCGTGGTCCTCGGGGCACAGAGGTGGACAGGTGAGTCCACATGTATGGACCACCAGGCAGTGTGGTGGGGGACCCCCCTCAGACGGTGCTGTCCCCTCTCATGGTCCTCGGGGCACAGAGGTGGACAGGTGAGTCCACATGTATGGACCACCGGGCAGTGTGGTGGGGGACGCCCTCAGACGGTGCTGTCCCCTCTCGTGGTCCTCGGGGCACAGAGGTGGACAGGTGAGTCCACATGTATGGACCACCGGGCAGTGTGGTGGGGGACGCCCTCAGACGGTGCTGTCCCCTCTCGTGGTCCTCGGGGCACAGAGGTGGACAGGTGAGTCCACATGTATGGACCACCAGGCAGTGTGGTGGGGGACACCCTCAGACGGTGCTGTCCCCTCTCATGGTCCTCGGGGCACAGAGGTGGACAGGTGAGTCCACATGTATGGACCACCGGGCAGTGTGGTGGGGGACGCCCTCAGACGGTGCTGTCCCCTCTCGTGGTCCTCGGGGCACAGAGGTGGACAGGTGAGTCCACATGTATGGACCACCGGGCAGTGTGGTGGGGGACGCCCTCAGACGGTGCTGTCCCCTCTCGTGGTCCTCGGGGCACAGAGGTGGACAGGTGAGTCCACATGTATGGACCACCGGGCGGTGTGGTGGGGGACGCCCTCAGACGGTGCTGTCCCCTCTCGTGGTCCTCGGGGCACAGAGGTGGACAGGTGAGTCCACATGTATGGACCACCGGGCGGTGTGGTGGGGGACCCCCCTCAGACGGTGCTGTCCCCTCTCGTGGTCCTCGGGGCACAGAGTGGCCACTGTGCTGCGGGTCAGAGCACGTCATTTCAGACACACTTCACAGTTTTGTGGGAGGAAAATGCAGGCAAGCTTCCTCTTCCCTAATAGTTCATTCTGATTCAAATTCAAAATAAAACGAAGAGGCCCTCCTGGAAGAATGCTGAAGCTTTAATTTCAAACCATTTTAATGCCCGTTTCATCTGACAGGAGCTTTGAAAGCGAAAGGCAATCTTTATCACTTGAGGTTTTTAAACTAAATTGATGTGATTATGTCCAACATAACCAGATGCTTCTAAAAGCCAATTTTCAAAATGACATCAGCCCCCCCCCCAAAAAAAGAGAAAAAAACTTTCCTCCCGGCTACTAATAAATCGTCACAACACCTGCACGGGTGCAGCTGTGGTGAAGGGTTAGGGGCCACGGGCTGACTCCTCACGCAGCCACAGACCCTCTGCCGGCAGGACGCTCACGCACCCGGAGCCCCTGCCACGGTCACCCTTGCTCCCTGGGGGGCCCGGAGCCCCGGCCACGGTCACCCTTGCTCCCTGGGGGGCCCGGAGCCCCCGCCACGGTGATCCTTGCTCCCTGGGGAGCCCGGAGCCCCGGCCACGGTCACCCTTGCTCCCTGGGGGGCCCGGAGCCCCCGCCACGGTCATCCTTGCTCCCTGGGGAGCCCGGAGCCCCGGCCACGGTCACCCTTGCTCCCTGGGGGGTCCGTAGCCCCCGCCACGGTCACCCTTGCTCCCTGGGGGGCCCGGAGCCCCGAGCCCCCGCCACGGTCACTCTTGCTCCCTGGGGGGCCCGGAGCCCCTGCCACGGTCACCCTTGCTCCCTGGGGAGCCCGGAGCCCAGAGCCCCCGCCGCGGTCACCCTTGCTCCCTGGGGGGCCCGGAGCCCCGGCCACGGTCACCCTTGCTCCCTGGGGAGCCCGGAGCCCAGAGCCCCCGCCGCGGTCACCCTTGCTCCCTGGGGGGCCCGGAGCCCCGGCCACGGTCACCCTTGCTCCCTGGGGGGCCCGGAGCCCCCGCCACGGTCATCCTTGCTCCCTGGGGAGCCCGGAGCCCCGGCCACGGTCACCCTTGCTCCCTGGGGGGTCCGTAGCCCCCGCCACGGTCACCCTTGCTCCCTGGGGGGCCCGGAGCCCCGGCCACGGTCACCCTTGCTCCCTGGGGGGCCCGGAGCCCCCGCCACGGTCATCCTTGCTCCCTGGGGGGCCTGGAGCCCCGGCCACGGTCACCCTTGCTCCCTGGGGGGTCCGGAGCCCCCGCCACGGTCACCCTTGCTCCCTGGGGAGCCTGGAGCACTCATGCTGTCGACTCTCCTCGACCACCCACGCGGAAGTCAGACGAGTTCCTGCTCACGCGGCACCCACTGGTCGGGGTGTGACCCTGTCTGGTCCTCAGGCTGTAGGTTGGAACTGCTGGCTCGGGGGCCCACAGAGGTTTCCTTGTTCAAAGACGAGACCCAGGGAGCCCCTCTGCCTGTGGGTCTGACGCCCACCCCCAGGTAACGGCGGGTGACACTGGAGGAGCCCACGTGTGGCTCATAAGAAGGAGCCCTCCCCTATCCGTGGTTTCACTTTGCACGGTCTCTGTAGCCCATGGTCAACCATGGCCTGAAAATTAAGTGGAAAATTCCAGAAATAAACAATTCATAAGTTTAAAATTGCTCACCGTTCTGAGTACCATGAAATCCTGCACCTCCAGCTCTGTCCCTCCTGGGACGCGGGTCACCCCTTGTCCAGCGCTCCCACACTGTGCAGGCTCCCTGCCTGTCAGTCACTAAGGAGCCGTCTCCTCTACCAGACTGACTGTCCTGGTGTCACTGTGCTCGTGTCCTAGTCACCCTGACTGGACTCACTAACGGCCCCAGAGCCCTACTGCTGTAACTGCTATTTTAGCACTAGCGATTGTTCCTCTCTCACTATGTGTGATGCACAGACCACGCTTCACCACAGGTCTGCACGCACAGGAACACACACGGTACCGGCCAGGCGCCAGCCACCTGCTAGGACGACGTCTCAGGGGCAGCTGCGTCTGGTCCTCGTCCCAGTCCTGGCAGGGCTCTAACATCCTGGGGATTCCCGGGGAACGGGGCACCTCCTGCTCCTCGTAGCCAGCCCTTTCACCAGACCTCAGTCACGCAAAAAGGTGGCTCTGGGCAGGTCGAAGCAGTGCCACCCTCACTGCAGGGAGGGGAGAGGAGCTGGGGGGGCCCGTCACCAGCAGCCAAGCCCCGAAACCTCGTGCAGACCACACTCAGAGGTGCGGGGTGGTGGCCCCAGGGCACAAGGGCACCGCCCACACCTTGCCAGCATCTCTCCCCACGGCCGCCTTCCTCACAAACCAGGAGCCTCAGTAAAGCACTTTCCTGTGAATCCTTTCAGCAGATCATGAAGGGGGGGGACCCCTCAATCTGCAGTCAGACAGCAGTGCAGGGGACCAGAGGACCCGACACTCATGACAGCAGTCAGCCCTGTGGGTCAGAACCCTCCCCCGCAGGGCGTGCCTGGAGCGGGCTGTTGGTGCCAGGACTGAACACAGGACTGGGGGGTCGAGGCTGCAAACACACTGTGTGCCAGGTGTCAGGAGGCGGAAACCAACCCCGGCCCTGGAGGGGCTCACACAGCTGCCACCTCCACACCTGGAGGGGCTCACACAGCTGCCACCTCCACACCTGGAGGGGCGCACACAGCTGCCACCTCCACACCTGGAGGGACGCACACAGCTGCCACCTCCACACCTGGAGGGACGCACACAGCTGCCACCTCCACACCTGGAGGGGCTCACACAGCTGCCACCTCCACACCTGGAGGGACTCACACAGCTGCCACCTCCACACCTGGAGGGGCTCACACAGCTGCCACCTCCACACCTGGAGGGGCTCACACAGCTGCCACCTCCACACCTGGAGGGGCGCACACAGCTGCCACCTCCACACCTAGAAAGACTCACACAGCTGTCACCTCCACACCTGGAGGGGCTCACACAGCTGCCACCTCCACACCTGGAGGGACGCACACAGCTGCCACCTCCACACCTGGAGGGACGCACACAGCTGCCACCTCCACACCTGGAGGGACGCACACAGCTGCCACCTCCACACCTGGAGGGACGCACACAGCTGCCACCTCCACACCTGGAGGGGCTCACACAGCTGCCACCTCCACACCTGGAGGGACTCACAGCTGCCACCTCCACACCTGGAGGGACGCACACAGCTGCCACCTCCACACCTGGAGGGGCTCACACAGCTGCCACCTCCAAACTGCCTGCTCGGGAGGAGGCCCATCTCCCCACCACCGACGCCATGGGCTACTGTCAGCCTCTGTGGACCTCGCCCGCGTGCGCAAGGCCACACACACAAACCAGGACGCCTGACCCCAGGGCCCAGCTTTCCACCCTGTCAGGGGCACTGGGGGCCCAGGCCACGGCCAAGGCGAGCGGCTCCTCACCCGCACACAGCCCTCTCAGGGCCCGCGGCCCAGGACGCCAGCCCACCAGGATGCAGTGGGACTGGCACAGAGCTGGGGTGATGGCACCGTGCCACCCACTGAGCCTCCGTGCCACGGGGCAGACCCGGGGGCACCGTACACCCAGCTCCTGCTCGCTCGGGCAAGGCCGGCTGGCTGGTGAAGCGGCACAGCTGTCCCTGAGCCGGGCCGGGGCACACGCCCACCAACCCCCTTCCAGAGCAGACGCCACACCACCCGCCTACCTGCTGGCGATGGAGCCGTTCCTGTCCTTCAGGGCCAGTTCTCGCTGCTGCAGCTCCACCACGAACCTGGAGAGGTCTTCCGGGGTCCTGCAGGCCAAGAACACAGACTCAGCACCCGTGGTCCTGCAGGGGGCTGGGCTGGGTCAGCGGCTGGCGGCACCCAGAGCCACAGAGCCCGTCCCGTGCGCCCACCCCGGGCAGCACAGTGCCACACTGCACCCACCACCACTTCGCTTCAGACCCCAGCCTGCACTTCCTCTGTCACAGCAGGAAAGTGACTTACAAACTTTGGATTTTTTGTCACCTGTACAAAAAAGGTGCTATGCAGACTGTATGAAATGGTGTTTGCAGAGCACCCCACGTACCGGGCCTGGGAGGAGCCAGTGCCCTTGGTGACCCTTCCTCCCTCCTCCAAACCCACATCACCAGCACCAGCCACACCAAGAGTGCCCACAGCAGACACCCACATGGACAAGCCTCTACACTCCTAAACTACTGCAGGCTCACCAGCCACCGCTCACAGCGGCCCGCTGGTCACTGTCCCCACTCACAGACAAGGAAACTGAGACGCAGAGGGCCGTCCCCAAGTCCACTCTGCTTGGGGCAACACTGACCCTCAACTTGAAGCCCATCCTCTAACTCAACAGCAAATCCCAGGAGAACACGTATCAGAAATGTCACTGGGGGGTGGAAAGAAAAAAGCACCCAGTGGGTGTGGACACTCCCAGACACACTGCGTGAGGCCCACGGCGGAGCGGCCCCCTGGCAGGAGCGGCCAGGCGGCGGGGAGCTCACAGCCTGAGTGCCAGCCAGGCCACACCCTGTACAGCTAACTGCTCCATCGCTGCCCGAGTCCACCCTCACACACTCCTCCCTAGAAACGAGCCAGTCTGCTGATCAGAAACACGCTGAAAAGATGTTTATCAGGAAGAGCCCGTTTGAGAAACTGAACGGAGGGGGTTTAACCAGCCTTGAATGCCAGAGATTCCTAACGTTTTCCAACATCGGAGAGTTACAATTCTAGTAGAAAAGTAACTAAGCAAAATAAGCTAACCCTTTCAAGCCAAGTCATGTTTTCTCTGAAACATTTTACAGAGATATTAAGTTGCTTTGTATTCTCACATCGTTTACAGTGGCGTGTAAACTGTTACTACGTCAGCGGGAAGAGCTGCTCCAAAACAAACAGAATGCCTCGCACGTCCACTCCGGCACGGCCCCGCTCCCTGGGCTGGCACCAGCCGGCGCCGTGCGGGGGAAGCAGACGGAAGCCGCCAGGGGGACCGTGCCCGTGCCCGCCCCTTCCTCGTGGCTGGGCCCCGCCTGCGCAGGGCGGCCACAGCGGGCAGGGCCCACGGAGAGGCACCTGTCAGACAGAGAGACGCAGCCTCTCCAACCGGGTGGCAGCCCTGCCTCCACGCAGAACCTTCCTGCCGCCTGGAGGGCCCTGGAGAGCCGGCAGAGTCAGGAGCACATGACATCCGTTTAGAAACAAGAGTCGCCCTGAGGTGCAAATTAGCCCCGCAGAGCCGGAAGCCAGAGTGGCACAGTGGAGAGCCCAACACTGTAGCCACGGCTCTGAAATTCCCTTGAAGTAAAGATCATTTGAATGATAACAATGTAATGATGAGGGGGAAACTGGAAACGGTTCAAGTAAAGAGAAAGAAGAGCTAAGATGTCATCCTTCTGAAACGCCCCTGGTGGCTCGGGGCTTCGGGCGGCCGTGTGCGCAGGAGGCTGCCGCCCTGCCCGACCCCAGCGTGCGGCCGCACCCCCCGCCCCAGTCCCACGCACCCTCCGTTTGTGCTGCCCAGAGGCCCACAGACACCTGAATGTTTTTGAAAGTTTCCAGCAGACATGTCAACACAGCACCCAGGAGCCAGCAGGAGGCAGGCCCTCCCACCCCCCCACCCCGCTCCTCCCCCACAGAGGGGAGCAGACATGTTCACTGCGTGTCCATGCACCAGAGGAGCGGGACCCCAAGGCCTGGGGCGCCTCAGTCTGTACCGCCCTCCCAGAGAGAGTGCACAGAGCTGCTTCCACCAAGACAGAGGGGCGGGTGGCCCCACACATGCCCAAGGGCAGCCCGCACGCCTCCTTCTGCCAGGGGAGTCCTGCCCACACGCTGTGTGCGTTGAGGAGGAGGCCACTCCCTCTGGTCCCAGCAAGGGGACCCTGTGGCTCACAGTGTGGGCACCCTTAGCAGTGAAGGGACGCGTGAACCATGGACCCCGGGGCTCACAGTGTGGGCACCCTTAGCAGTGAAGGGACGTGAACCATGGACCCTGTGGCTCACAGTGTGGGCATCCTGAGCAGTGAAGGGATGTGTGAACCATGGACCCCGGGGCTCACAGTGTGGGCATCCTTAGCAGTGAAGGGATGTGTGAACCATGGACCCCGGGGCTCACAGTGTGGGCATCCTTAGCAGTGAAGGGATGTGTGAACCATGGACCCCGGGGCTCACAGTGTGGGCATCCTTAGCAGTGAAGGGATGTGTGAACCATGGACCCCGGGGCTCACAGTGTGGGCACCCTTAGCGGTGAAGGGACGCGTGAACCATGGACCCTGGGGCTCACAGTGTGGGCATCCTTAGCAGTGAAGGGACACGTGAACCATGGACCCCGGGGCTCACAGTGTGGGCATCCTGAGCAGTGAAGGGACACGTGAACCATGGACCCTGGGGCTCACAGTGTGGGCATCCTTAGCGGTGAAGGGACGCGTGAACCATGGACCCTGGGGCTCACAGTGTGGGCATCCTGAGCAGTGAAGGGACGCGTGAACCATGGACCCCGGGGCTCACAGTGTGGGCATCCTTAGCAGTGAAGGGACACGTGAACCATGGACCCCGGGGCTCACAGTGTGGGCATCCTGAGCAGTGAAGGGACACGTGAACCATGGACCCTGGGGCTCACAGTGTGGGCATCCTTAGCGGTGAAGGGACGCGTGAACCATGGACCCTGGGGCTCACAGTGTGGGCATCCTGAGCAGTGAAGGGACGCGTGAACCATGGACCCTGGGGCTCACAGTGTGGGCACCCTTAGCAGTGAAGGGACGCGTGAACCATGGACCCCGGGGCTCACAGTGTGGGCACCCTTAGCGGTGAAGGGACGCGTGAACCATGGACCCCGGGGCTCACAGTGTGGGCACCCTTAGCAGTGAAGGGACGCGTGAACCATGGGCCCTGGGGCTCACAGTGTGGGCACCCTTAGTGGTGAAGGGATGCGTGAACCATGGACCCCGGGGCTCACAGTGTGGGCACCCTTAGCAGTGAAGGGACGCGTGAACCATGGGCCCTGGGGCTCACAGTGTGGGCACCCTTAGCAGTGAAGGGACGCGTGAACCATGGACCCCGGGGCTCACAGTGTGGGCACCCTTAGTGGTGAAGGGATGCGTGAACCATGGACCCCGGGGCTCACAGTGTGGGCACCCTTAGCAGTGAAGGGACGCGTGAACCATGGGCCCTGGGGCTCACAGTGTGGGCACCCTTAGCAGTGAAGGGACGCGTGAACCATGGACCCTGGGGCTCACAGTGTGGGCATCCTGAGCGGTGAAGGGATGTGTGAACCATGGACCCCGGGGCTCACAGTGTGGGCACCCTTAGCAGTGAAGGGACGCGTGAACCATGGACCCCGGGGCTCACAGTGTGGGCACCCTTAGTGGTGAAGGGATGTGTGAACCATGGACCCCGGGGCTCACAGTGTGGGCATCCTGAGCAGTGAAGGGACGCGTGAACCATGGACCCCGGGGCTCACAGTGTGGGCACCCTTAGCAGTGAAGGGACGCGTGAACCATGGACCCCGGGGCTCACAGTGTGGGCACCCTTAGCAGTGAAGGGGCGCGTGAACCATGGGACGCGTGAAGGGACGCGTGAACCATGGCCATTTGTATCAGAATTGTCTTGAATGTCTCCAGCCACCCGCCCTGCCTGTCAGCCTGCTGGGCCTGACCGCTATGATCTGCAGAACACAGAAGGAACTCACACAGTGAAATAGTCACACTGCAGGGCAGGCTGCCCCAAGCAGGAAGACCCCCCAGTGCACAGCTGACGGAGGTAACACCGCAGAGTCCCCTCCACCCGAGGGACAGACTTCGCTTCCAGAATGTGGTCCGAGTCTGAAAGGACTCAGAAGGCGAGGCCGAGGGATGTGCCTACCGGACTCACCGCCAGAGCTCCGGAAACGGACCCTTGTGCCTGAGTGACCGCTCTGGCTGCTCTGGAGGAAAGGGTTATCAGACTTTCTGCCACTTTGTAATCGAGCATCCCCAGAACAGGATACTATGCAGCACGAGGTACAGCACAAAAGACACATGACAGGCAGTCCCCGCTGTCACTTCTCGGGGACGGCAGCTCCGCCTGGCGGCATCACTGCACACGGGAGGCGGGCACAGCTCTAAGCACTCTGCCTATGTTACAGCTCAGCCTCTAATGGCCTTAGGAGGTAGGGACGGTTGTGACCCATGTTAGAGATGGGGAAACTGAGGCACGGGAGGGTCCGACAGCTGCCCAGGAGCAGTTAGTAATGGGAAATCCCAGAACCTAAGCCCAAGCTTGGGATGGCCAAGCTCTGAGGCCACACGGTCATGTCCAGCAGGGTCAGACCAGACCATTGTCATCAAATGCCAGACATGCACTGCCATCAAAGCGGGGACACAGAAAGACATTTGTGAGTGGCTAACACATCCGGCTCTCTTTAGTAACATATATATATAAACACACAGATGCGTACTGAATAAAAGCAACGTTAGGAGGGAGGACCAAGTGAGACAGATTAGAAATATACCTGTGTAGAGATAAGAACTGGAAGAAAGTGTTTATTAAACAAGAGTCACATTATTATAGAACTTCTGGTATTTTCCCACTTTCCAGTTTCTATAATTCTTTTGAGGACTTTTTTCAACAACAGTTTTTGTACGCTGTATTTTCCAGCCGTAGAAACTGAGGCCCCGTGATCAGCTCGGACTTCTGGCCGGGTGAGGGCAGCTCTGGGAACTGCTGCCCAGGTCAGCCAGCGCCTGGGCCTGGCTCTGCGCTGAGTGTGGGCACCCCACGGGCCGCTGCGCCATCCGGGGCCCTGACCTGGAGAAGGAGGACATGTGTATGCACGTGCACAGGTCACACATCACACTGTGTCTGCATCCCCACCCCACGCTCTGAGTGCACAGGTCACACATCACACCGTGTCTGCATCCCCACCCCACGCTCTGAGTGCACAGGTCACACATCACACCGTGTCTGCATCCCCACCCCACGCTCTGAGTGCACAGGTCACACATCACACCGTGTCTGCATCCCCACCCCACGCTCTGAGTGCACAGGTCACACATCACACCGTGTCTGCATCCCCACCCCACGCTCTGAGTGCACAGGTCACACATCACACCGTGTCTGCATCCCCACCCCACGCTCTGAGTGCACAGGTCACACATCACACCGTGTCTGCATCCCCACCCCACGCTCTGAGTGCACAGGTCACACATCACACCGTGTCTGCATCCCCACCCCACGCTCTGAGTGCACAGGTCACACATCACACCATGTCTGCATCCCCACCCCACGCTCTGAGTGCACAGGTCACACATCACACCATGTCTGCATCCCCACCCCACGCTCTGAGTGCACAGGTCACACATCACACCGTGTCTGCATCCCCACCCCACGCTCTGAGTGCACAGGTCACACATCACACCGTGTCTGCATCCCCACCCCACGCTCTGAGTGCACAGGGCCGAGGCTGAGCACAGAGCCAACGCGGCAACACCCTCCCAAAGGAAAGCCTGTCGCCAGGGTAGGTAACGGTCAGCACACGAGGCATCAGACGGACAGGTGACCACACGCAGGCAAGAGGAGACCCACGGGAGCGGGTGCTGATTTCAGGGCCAAGAGTTGGACGTTCGTTTATTCACACCTTAGGGAGCACCGACACCCCCACACACAGGGCCTCAGCCAGCCCAGCGCACACAAGCCCCCAAACCCTGTTCTACCAAAGCCCACCTCCCCCTCCTGGAAGAGGAAGTGAGTCTGCAGTCACAGGGGCGCCCAGGGCAAGGGAGGGCTCAAGCGCCAGCCTCTGCCTCCACTTCCATATGCAGAGCTGCACAACCACCTCTTACTTCAGGGACAAAGAGCAAGTCAACCCACACGCGTGGTTACGTACAGAACTTAATCTAGAACGATTCACCGCAAACTGACAGCGATGGTGCCAGGTCAGGGCTGAGACTGAGGGGGGCAGTCCCCGGGTCTTTGAGTTTGTGTGCATCACTTGCGTTTCCTGTAAGACCCCATACACTGCATGTGCGAGCGCACACAGCACGCTGACCGGGAATACTGGGAGAAGCCAGCGGCTGCGGAGCCCAGGCGCCCGGGACACAGGAACAGCAGGAGGGACAGACCAGGAGGAGCCCAGGCGCCCGGGACACAGGAACAGCAGGAGGGACAGACCAGGAGGAGCCCAGGACACAGGACACAGGACACAGGAACAGCAGGAGGGACAGACCAGGAGGAGCCCAGGACACAGGACTCAGGACACAGGAACAGCAGGAGGGACAGACCAGGAGGAGCCCAGGACACAGGACACAGGACACAGGAACAGCAGGAGGGACAGACCAGGAGGAGCTCAGGACACAGGACACAGGAACAGCAGGAGGGACAGACCAGGAGGAGCCCAGGCGCCCGGGACACAGGAACAGCAGGAGGGACAGACCAGGAGGAGCCCAGGACACAGGACACAGGAACAGCAGGAGGGACAGACCAGGAGGAACCCAGGACTCAGGACACAGGAACAGCAGGAGGGACAGACCAGGAGGAGCCCAGGACACAGGACACAGGAACAGCAGGAGGGACAGACCAGGAGGAGCCCAGGACACAGGACACAGGACACAGGAACAGCAGGAGGGACAGACCAGGAGGAGCCCAGGACACAGGACACAGGCACAGCAGGAGGGACGGACCAGGAGGAGCCCAGGACACAGGACACAGGAACAGCAGGAGGGACAGACCAGGAGGAGCCCAGGACACAGGACACAGGACACAGGCTTGGGCCTGCAGGGCCGCCACCAGCCCCTGCGGTGAGCTGCAGGCACGATGCTGAACCGTGAAGGGTTATCAAACAGGGCCAGCCTTCCCCGCACACGAAATCAACAACCAGACCCTGGCCCCTCCCCGGGCAGAGGGAGTGTTTGTTTTCCGGAAACCTCCGACCTGTGTGTGGTCAGAGCTCGCCGAGGTGTGTACCCAGGCGCTCCGGGGATTAGCTAAGTGCTGGCAGCCAGCAGCACTCGGCAAGTGTCCACACAGCCCGAAATAGCACAGGCGCTCGCCAACAGGAAGCTCGCCCGTCCTAAGACTCGCGCTTCCAACAGCGGGAGGCCTGCACAGGGCCGCCGGAGCCTCCAGCTTGGACGTGACAGGAGAGGGACAGTTCTGACCGCACCCAAGCTGTGGCATCTGCTGTTTAACACTCTGGCTTCAGCTGTGAGGCCTTTTAGCTCTGACTGCGGGGCTCCCGGGGGAGGCGTCTCCCTGCTCCACGTGCAGCTGGACTTGGACTCAGTGTCCGCTGTGTGCAGAACTGCAGGCCCTGGGGGCGTCGGGCCGGGGGGTCTGCTTCGGGGGAGAAGCACTCCAGCCGCGCAGCTACTTGATAGCAGGGCCAGGGCTCGTGCCGAAGCCCAGAGTGCCCGTTTTGATGGGCCTGAAAGACGAGATCCAGGACTGCAATTTCTAAACTGAATGAAACACCAACAACCACAAAGAAATTAGCAACCAGGAAACCTCAAGGTCTCTTCCCCAAAGAAAGACGCCACAGGGCTCAGGCCACTGTCCAGAGGGTGGGTCTCAGCCAGAGGGGCCAACAGGAAGGGGACACAACAGGATGAGGGGGGCTGCCGCAGCGCTCATTTCTACAAAGAATACACCGACCCAGGACAGGAACGTTAGCCAGCCGGACTTAGTGCTAAAGCCAGAAGGAGAGGGACATCCACAGCCACACAGTCACAGGGTGACATCCACAGCCACACAGTCACAGGGGTGACATGCACAGCCACACAGCCACAGGGGTGACATCCACAGCCACACAGTCACAGGGGTGACATCCACAGCCACACAGTCACAGGGGTGACATCCACAGCCACACAGTCACAGGGGCGACAGGCACAGCCACACAGTCACAGGGGTGACATCCACAGCCACACGGTCACAGAGGCGACAGGCACAGCCACACGGTCACAGGGGCGACATCCACAGCCACAGGGTCACAGGGGCGACAGGCACAGCCACACGGTCACAGGGGCGACATCCACAGCCACAGGGTCACAGGGGCGACATCCACAGCCACATGGTCACAGGGGCGACATCCACAGCCACAGGGTCACAGGGGCGACATCCACAGCCACAGGGTCACAGGGGCGACATCCACAGCCACAGGGTCACAGGGGCGACATCCACAGCCACATGGTCACAGGGGCGACATCCACAGCCACACAGTCACACAGTCACAGGGGCGACATCCACAGCCACACAGTCACAGGGGTGACATCCACAGCCACACAGTCACAGGGGTGACATCCACAGCCACACGGTCACAGAGGCGACAGGCACAGCCACACGGTCACAGGGGTGACATCCACAGCCACACGGTCACAGAGGCGACAGGCACAGCCACACGGTCACAGGGGCGACATCCACAGCCACAGGGTCACAGGGGCGACATCCACAGCCACAGGGTCACAGGGGCGACATCCACAGCCACAGGGTCACAGGGGCGACAGGCACAGCCACACAGTCACAGGGGTGACATCCACAGCCACACAGTCACAGGGGTGACATCCACAGCCACACAGTCACAGGGGCGACATGCACAGCCACACGGTCACAGAGGCGACAGGCACAGCCACACGGTCACAGGGGTGACATCCACAGCCACACGGTCACAGAGGCGACATCCACAGCCACACGGTCACAGAGGCGACATCCACAGCCACACGGTCACAGGGGCGACATCCACAGCCACACGGTCACAGGGGCGACATCCACAGCCACAGGGTCACAGGGGTGACATCCACAGCCACAGGGTCACAGGGGCGACATCCACAGCCACACGGTCACAGGGGCGACATCCACAGCCACACGGTCACAGGGGCGACATCCACAGCCACACGGTCACAGAGGCGACAGGCACAGCCACACGGTCACAGGGGTGACATCCACAGCCACACGGTCACAGAGGCGACATCCACAGCCACACGGTCACAGAGGCGACAGGCACAGCCACACGGTCACAGAGGCGACATCCACAGCCACACGGTCACAGAGGTGACATCCACAGCCACACGGTCACAGGGGCGACATCCACAGCCACAGGGTCACAGGGGCGACATCCACAGCCACAGGGTCACAGGGGCGACATCCACAGCCACACGGTCACAGAGGCGACAGGCACAGCCACACGGTCACAGAGGCGACATCCACAGCCACACGGTCACAGAGGCGACAGGCACAGCCACACGGTCACAGAGGCGACATCCACAGCCACAGGGTCACAGGGGCGACATCCACAGCCACACGGTCACAGGGGCGACATCCACAGCCACACGGTCACAGAGGTGACATCCACAGCCACACGGTCACAGAGGCGACAGGCACAGCCACAGGGTCACAGGGGTGACATCCACAGCCACACGGTCACAGGGGCGACATCCACAGCCACACGGTCACAGAGGCGACATCCACAGCCACACGGTCACAGAGGCGACATCCACAGCCACAGGGTCACAGGGGCGACATCCACAGCCACACGGTCACAGAGGCGACAGGCACAGCCACACGGTCACAGAGGCGACATCCACAGCCACAGGGTCACAGGGGCGACATCCACAGCCACACGGTCACAGGGGCGACATCCACAGCCACACGGTCACAGAGGTGACATCCACAGCCACACGGTCACAGAGGCGACAGGCACAGCCACAGGGTCACAGGGGTGACATCCACAGCCACACGGTCACAGGGGCGACATCCACAGCCACACGGTCACAGAGGCGACATCCACAGCCACACGGTCACAGAGGCGACATCCACAGCCACAGGGTCACAGGGGCGACATCCACAGCCACACGGTCACAGGGGCGACATCCACAGCCACACGGTCACAGAGGCGACAGGCACAGCCACACGGTCACAGAGGCGACATCCACAGCCACACGGTCACAGGGGCGACATCCACAGCCACACGGTCACAGGGGCGACATCCACAGCCACACGGTCACAGGGGTGACATCCACAGCCACACGGTCACAGAGGCGACAGGCACAGCCACACGGTCACAGGGGTGACATCCACAGCCACACGGTCACAGGGTGACATACACAGCCACACGGTCACAGGGGCGACAGGCACAGCCACACGGTCACAGGGGCGACAGGCACAGCCACATGGTCACAGGGGTGACATCCACAGCCACACGGTCACAGGGTGACATACACAGCCACACGGTCACAGGGGTGACATGCACAGCCACACAGTCACAGGGGTGACAGGACATCCTGTACGCAGGCTCCCTTGACACTGTGACACGCGGTGGGGGGCGGATCGGCTGGGGTCAGGGAACCACGTCACCAAGGGCTGGCTCCCAGCAGACCCTGGTCTCACTCCAGGACAGAGGGAAGCAGCTACTGTCTTCTGCAAGAGAAGGACAAACTCCATGCGGCCTGGACCCCGCCCGGTTCTGTGGGCGCCGCCTTCTGGCGGCCACTCCTCCTGCAGCCGGGCCCTGGCCACTGAGCAGAAGGTCAGGTGCGCCGGAAAAAGGAAGGCTGGTGGCCACTGGCCGGTTCTGTGGCCACCGGCACCCGAGTTTCAGGGGACTCATGAAAGTCACAGTCGCTCTGGCCACCCAAGCCTGAGGCTTCTCCACGGCACCTTGGCCTTACAGTGCCAGCAGCTGTTCCTACATCTTCTAAAGCTGCCCACATCCCAGGTGGACAGAGAACAAGTCACTCCTTCCCCACACGGAGGTGGCCAGTGACAGACACGGTCTGGGCACCAGATGCCCCCACTTCTCTCAGCCCCTCAGGGGGCACAAACCCAGCAGACCCTCCTCACGATGCAAGTGCCGCCCAGTCAGGCGGTCTCAATGGGCACAGAGGCCCACCTCCCACCGTCACGCTGACTACTGACGGAGGGACCAAGGGCACGGGCTTCTCCAGTCCACTGCCCAGAGAGCAGGTCAGCGCAGGGCAGCAGGCCTCACGTCTCCTGAGGCACAGCCAGTGCTGCCCCTCCCGGCAGTCCGTGCCGGACAGTCCAGGAGCCCCTGCAGCGATGCACAGGTGCGTGTCCAGGTGCTCACCCGTCCCCCCTCTCCTCCAACCCCCGCCCCCACCACGGCTTCCCTCCTCACACGTCCTCTCTCAAAAGCAGCCCTGAAAAAGCAGTCTACATTCCGTCTCCAGCCCTCTCCAGTCAGGACTTGACCCGAAACCTCTCCACCGAAACACTCAGGAAGGCCCTCAGCACAGGCCTCCCTGCAGCACCCAGAGTGCCGGCTGCTTCCCCACACTCTCCTGCTCTGTCCCAGGCCACCCCCAGTGCCAGGACAGTGGAGTGCCTCCTGTGTCCGTCTACACCCACCTCGACCCCGGGCTGACTCTCAACCAGCGGAGTCCCCGGCTTCAAACACAAGCTGAACGCACCCACGACTCCGGGCTCCGATCTCAGAGTCCTCCATCTGTGTGCTCAGCGTCGGCACCTCCTCAGGAGTACCGGGACTCGGCACGCCCAAACCCCCGCTCCTGACCACCCTTCCCCTCCAAACCCGGTTCCTCCCCTCTCTCTGTCTCAGGAACGGGAGTCACTACCCTACCAGCCACCGGGCCAAACAAAAGCTGTCATTCCTAGAGCTTTCTCCACACCCAGCTTAACCTGCCGGCAATCCCTCTTCCGGGACCCAGGACGCCCTCTCCCCGCACAGGGCGACGTGGCAGCCACACCCTCTACAGTGGGACTCGGCACAGGCCTCGTTTGCCCAAACTCTCCCGAGCGGACCCATCACAGCACCGACTAAAGCCAAAGTGCGGCCAGAGCCCACGAGCCGCCCTCCCGGTCCAGTCCTGGACTCACTCCCAGCCCAGGGCCTCTGAGCCCACCAGCCACCCTCCCGGTCCAGTCCTGGACTCACACCCAGCCCAGGGCCTCTGACTGCCCACGAGCCACCCTCCCGGTCCAGTCCTGGACTCACTCCCAGCCCAGGGCCTCTGAGCCCACGAGCCGCCCTCCCGGTCCAGTCCTGGACTCACACCCAGCCCAGGGCCTCTGACTGCCCACGAGCCGCCCTCCCGGTCCAGTCCTGGACTCACTCCCAGCCCAGGGCCTCTGAGCCCACGAGCCGCCCTCCCGGTCCAGTCCTGGACTCACTCCCAGCCCAGGGCCTCTGACTGCCCACGAGCCGCCCTCCCGGTCCAGTCCTGACTCACACCCAGCCCAGGGCCTCTGACTGCCCACGAGCCGCCCTCCCGGTCCAGTCCTGGACTCACACCCAGCCCAGGGCCTCTGACTGCCCACGAGCCGCCCTCCCGGTCCAGTCCTGGACTCACACCCAGCCCAGGGCCTCTGACTGCCCACGAGCCACCCTCCCGGTCCAGTCCTGGACTCACTCCCAGCCCAGGGCCACTGAGCCCACGAGCCGCCCTCCCGGTCCAGTCCTGACTCACACCCAGCCCAGGGCCACTGAGCCCACGAGCCGCCCTCCCGGTCCAGTCCTGACTCACACCCAGCCCAGGGGCCTTTGACTGCCCACGAGCCGCCCTCCCGGTCCAGTCCTGGACTCACTCCCAGCCCAGGGCCACTGAGCCCACGAGCCGCCCTCCCGGTCCAGTCCTGGACTCACACCCAGCCCAGGGCCACTGAGCCCACGAGCCGCCCTCCCGGTCCAGTCCTGACTCACACCCAGCCCAGGGCCTCTGACTGCCCACGAGCCGCCCTCCCGGTCCAGTCCTGGACTCACTCCCAGCCCAGGGCCTCTGACTGCCCACGAGCCGCCCTCCCAGTCCAGTCCTGGACTCACACCCAGCCCAGGGCCGCTGACTGCCCACCAGCCACCCTCCCGGTCCAGTCCTGGACTCACTCCCAGCCCAGGGCCTCTGACTGCCCACGAGCCACCCTCCCGGTCCAGTCCTGGACTCACTCCCAGCCCAGGGGCCTCTGACTGCCCACGAGCCACCCTCCCGGTCCAGTCCTGGACTCACACCCAGCCCAGGGCCTCTGACTGCCCACCAGCTGCCCTCCCGGTCCAGTCCTGGACTCACTCCCAGCCCAGGGCCTCTGACTGCCCACGAGCCGCCCTCCCGGTCCAGTCCTGGACTCACTCCCAGCCCAGGGCCTCTGACTGCCCACGAGCCGCCCTCCCGGTCCAGTCCTGGACTCACACCCAGCCCAGGGCCACTGAGCCCACGAGCCGCCCTCCCGGTCCAGTCCTGGACTCACACCCAGCCCAGGGCCACTGAGCCCACGAGCCGCCCTCCCGGTCCAGTCCTGACTCACACCCAGCCCAGGGCCTCTGACTGCCCTCTCCTCGAGACCCTGCCCTGGGCATCCACGTGGCCTGCTCCCTCATCAGCCTTTCTAGGTCTCTCAGCTCGGATGCCACCCAAGTGCTCCCCGGGGTCTGCCCAGCACCCTGTGCCAAACTGTAAACCCCTCCTCCCCTCCCCCCCAACCTGCTCCTTCACAGAAGGCACCCCTGCCTCTGGCGCTATTAGTTTACCTACTTATTTATCTGTGGTCTTCCCGCTTCAAATAGAATGCGAGCTCTGTAAACGCAAGGGATGGTGGCTTTGTTCTGTTTTTCCCTGGCCGTGAACCTAGAATGACGCCTGCCACAACGGTACATGTTCAATAAATATTGACTGAATGCACGAAAAAGTACGACCCTTTCCCAGAACAACCAAGTCTTAGCAGAGTTTGAACTCAGACCACTGGGCTACAAGTTCAGTATTATTAGTTAAATATGTCAGGGTCCACGCATAAATGGGATCTGTGCAAAATAAGGGAACAGCATGAAGAACCTTTCTGTGTGTCCCCATGGCATGGCGTGCGAAACGCACTGTTAAGTAGAAAGGACACGGAAATCAGTCCACTGTGGCATCACTTCTATTAAAGAAATGGGCATAAGTACGCGTAAGTATTGGTTCATAGATGCATAAACACACCCAGAAGAACACACAAGATGACGTCAGGGGCTTCCTGTCGGAGAGGAAGGGGGATTTGTCACTATACCTTTTTAAAAAGCGTTTTAATACCTGTACCAAGGAAATATAATACCTACTCAGAAAATAATCTTTTGAAGCTTAGCATTATGAACTTAGCGCTGAATCAACTACTATACAAACATTTTCTAAAAAGAAGATAATTGTTCCACGATGACTTCATGTGTAAAAATCCAACTGAGACCGTTTATAATAACACAATCACACATCACTCCCAAGTGATGGTTAGCGCTGAATCACCGTAAGAGTAATTTGCATTATAACTGGGGCAAAAATGTCCTTGTCAAAGGCTCCCTCTAAAATAATCAAGACTGGTAATCGATACCAAATATCAGCTAAAGTGGGAAATAAAATATTTATATATCAAACACTTTAGCTTAAAATATTACAAATATAAATTATTCCACAAGCTGCAAACTTCCATGAGTCCGCTGACTTGAGTTTCTGTTTATATATTTTTTGCATAAACCACAAAGCATAGTCCATGGTTTTAGCTCCGTGTCTTTAAAATGGACACCTGCAGTGCCACTGAACTTGACATATAGTCAACTGCCTTACTGGATGGCCACTCTGGGGCCACTCTGAGACTTCCCACAGCACCAACTTCGTTCTCACAGAAATGCTGCTGCTTTGTTCCCGGTTTGTTTTTCACCAGCCCTTACACTGTTGCATTAAGTTATGCAGTCACAGTAGCAAGTACGACTGGCAGAAACAGGCCGTTTGGGATGGGCGAGGGCTCCTCCTGGGAGCTGGCGAGTGATCGGCCTCACTGCTGAGCAAACCCTGCACCAGGGTCATGGCCTGGGATGGACATGGCCTGGGATGGACATGGCCTGGGATGGTCATGGCCTGGGATGGACATGGCCTGGGATGGACATGGCCTGGGATGGTCATGGCCTGGGATGGACATGGCCTGGGATGGTCATGGCCTGGGATGGACATGGCCTGGGATGGTCATGGCCTGGGATGGACATGGCCTGGGGTGGACACGGCCTGGGATGGTCATGGCCTGGGATGGACACGGCCTGGTATGGACACGGGCTGGGATGGTCACAGCCTGGGGTGGTCACGGCCTGGGGTGGTCACGGCCTGGGGTAGTCACGGCCTGGGGTGGACACGGCCTGGGATGGTCACGGCCTGGGGTGGACACGGCCTGGGGTGGACACGGCCTGGGGTGGACATGGCCTGGGATGGACACGGCCTGGGATGGACACGGCCTGGGATGGACACGGCCTGGGATGGACATGGCCTGGGATGGACATGGCCTGGGATGGACATGGCCTGGGATGCAGGTGCTGAGCTCTGGGGAGGGAGCGGGGATGGAGTTGGGGAAGGCCCCATCTTCAAAAGAGCTGTCCTTTTCAACTTGAGGACAGGATATTGGGGACATCAAGGGCTGTATGTATTCTTTTATTTTTTTAATTAAATTTAACAGGTTGACATTGATCAACAAGAGTACACAGGTTTCAGGTGAACATCTCCATGTGTTTGTTCTTTAAAGACATCTTTTTCCATGGATAAAACACTTCATGTGTAAAAACAAACAAGAAGAGCAGCCCCGCCCATCCCAAGCACCTGCTGGGCTGTGGGCATCGCTCCGGTCTCACAGGTAGGCAGTGCCGGAGGGATGGCCCTGTGTGCAGTGAGCCCCGCCCGAGGAGGGATGCCCCGCTGCTAGGAGCCCTGCCCGAGGAGGGGCGGCCCGTGTGCAGTGAGCCCCGCCCGAGGAGGGACGGCCCTGTGTGCAGTGAGCCCCGCCCGAGGAGGGACGGCCCTGTGTGCAGTGAGCCCCGCCCGAGGAGGGACGGCCCTGTGTGCAGTGAGCCCCGCCCGAGGAGGGACGGCCCTGTGTGCAGTGAGCCCCGCCCGAGGAGGGACGGCCCTGTGTGCAGTGAGCCCCGCCCGAGGAGGGATGGCCCTGTGTGCAGTGAGCCCCGCCCGAGGAGGGACGGCCCCGTGTGCAGTGAGCCCCGCCCGAGGAGGGACGGCCCCGTGTGCAGTGAGCCCCGCCCGAGGAGGGACGGCCCGTGTGCAGTGAGCCCCGCCCGAGGAGGAATGCCCCGCTGCTAGGAGCCCTCTCCGCACTCAGGCTAGGGCCAGCAGCAGCAGGGCCGGCCTCACTGGCCGGCACACATGCCCACGGGTCCGCTGAAAAAGTTCAGTCTCCAGTCAGCGAGGCCTGTGGCTAGAGAACTCCGCACCCCTCCGTGAAAGAGGCCCTGGAGTCCACCCTGTGACGGCTCTGTCAGGACGGCTGGGGTCGCGAGGTCGGCACAACCGCAAGCTCTCTCACACGTACGCTGGGCATGCACGTGGCCGCACCAGTGAACCCGCTCGTCCTGGCTGTGACTGAGCACCCGGGCCGTCCAGGGACCCCAGTGCTGCTGCAGCCTGACAGGCCGGGGCTGTAGCTCTGCCAGGGACTGGCATCCCGCTCCAGCCTAATGAAGTCCAGGTCTCACCCGGCTGTCCACCAGCCAGCAACTCGGCTCAACTGTTTCAGGGAAACACATTACACGGGTCCCCAGACGCATGTAAATAAAATGAGGAAACTTCACATTTACAGTTGCTGCCTTCAGTTTCTTTCTCCCAGCTCGGGCAGGATTAAAAGGACTTCAAAGGAGCCTGGGTTCCAATTAAGCCATGTGACCACCCGAGGGATGCTAGAATATTCTTCTGATTAACAAGAGGCGCTCTTTGAACCGTGTGAGCTAAAAAAAGCTCTCAGAACCTTTCAAACAAATGCCATAATTTTCTCTCCCTGTTCCCTCACCCTTTGGAATAGCTGATCTTTTGAACGCTTTCAACATTCAGAAGGGCGTCTGGCTAACAACCCCAAACACAACTTCAACCAGGAGCAGTGAGCAGAGGGTGAACACGAGCAGTGAGCAGAGGGCTGGGGGCGCACGCGGACACAGTGGCCAGCTTCCAGAGTAAGGGGCACTGATGCCTGGGGCCACGGCGGGCACGTCCACAGCAGAAGTGGGACAAGGCGGCTGGGCTGGGCGGGTCCAAGCAGGACCGGCCGGGCAGGAGCTCAGGGCCTCCCCCAGGAGCACAGGTGCGTCGTCAGGCCCAGGTGGCCTCGTGACGAGGCCCTCCAGTGGAGAGCTCAACACGGTGCACTGTGGGCAGGTGCGGGGCCCCGCCCAGAGCACACGCAGAGCAGGCTACAGACTGTGCCAGGGCGAGGAAGGCGGGGCTGCCGCGCAGGGAGCAGGCGGCCGCACTCACCCAGGGGCGAGGGCAGTCACATAGTCAAGGCCCACATCAGCGCAGAAGGTGAGACAGCCCGCGGGTCCCACGGGTGGAGGCAGCAGAGCAGAGGACGCGGGCATCTTGCCGGGCAGCCGGCGGGCTGGAAGTGGGCTCTGAACCGAGCCGAGGGGCGACCAGCCGCTTCCCGACCAGCCCACGGTGCCACTCCAGAGGCGCTCCTGGCTCGTCGGCACTCGGACGTGACGCTCGGTGCTGGAGAACCAGAGATCCCTCTGATGACAATAACTGAGCACCCCTCCCGGCTCCCCGACCCACGGACCCCCCGACAAGGACTCCTGCGGCAGAGGCTGCGGAGAAATGGCAGTGCTCTAAGAACCAGGTCAGCTGGCTTCCAGAGAAACACCCCGCAGGGACCCAGGGACAGGGGGCTGCTCGGGCACAGGCGCTCAGAGAAGGGAGCCCTCACCGTGAGGGGCTCTCTGCCCCGCTGAGCACGCCCGGAGGAACAGCGGGCACATGGAGGGCAGGCCGTGTGGCCCCTCCTGAGCCAGGGCTCCTCCGCCCTCCATGGAGGGGGGACTCAGGAGCAGGCATTCTCGTCCTGATCCGAGACTCCTCCCAGAAAGCCCCCCGAGAGCCTGTCCCCGGCAGGATGTGATGGTCTGGGAGAAGCCGGGTGAGGGGAACCGCCAGGCAGAGGGTGGAGGCAGACCAAGTCCCTGGGCACAGACACGCCAGGCAGAGGGTGGACGCAGACCAAGTCCCCGGGCACAGACACGCCAGGCAGAGGGTGGACGCAGACCAAGTCCCCGGGCACAGACACGCCAGGCAGAGGGTGGACGCAGACCAAGTCCCCGGGCACAGACACGCCAGGCAGAGGGTGGACGCAGACCAAGTCCCCGGGCACAGACACGCCAAGCAGAGGGTGGACGCAGACCAAGTCCCCGGGCACAGACACGCCAGGCAGAGGGTGGAGGCAGACCAAGTCCCCGGGCACAGACACGCCAGGCAGAGGGTGGAGGCAGACCAAGTCCCCGGGCACAGACACGCCAGGCAGAGGGTGGACGCAGACCAAGTCCCCGGGCACAGACACGCCAGGCAGAGGGTGGAGGCAGACCAAGTCCCCGGGCACAGACACGCCAGGCAGAGGGTGGACGCAGACCAAGTCCCCGGGCACAGACACGCCAGGCAGAGGGTGGAGGCAGACCAAGTCCCCGGGCACAGACACGCCAGGCAGAGGGTGGACGCAGACCAAGTCCCCGGGCACAGACATGCCAGGCAGAGGGTGGAGGCAGACCAAGTCCCCGGGCACAGACACGCCAGGCAGAGGGTGGACGCAGACCAAGTCCCCGGGCACAGACACGCCAGGCAGAGGGTGGAGGCAGACCAAGTCCCCGGGCACAGACACGCCAGGCAGAGGGTGGACGCAGACCAAGTCCCCGGGCACAGACATGCCAGGCAGAGGGTGGAGGCAGACCAAGTCCCCGGGCACAGACACGCCAGGCAGAGGGTGGAGGCAGACCAAGTCCCCGGGCACAGACACGCCAGGCAGAGGGTGGACGCAGACCAAGTCCCCGGGCACAGACATGCCAGGCAGAGGGTGGAGGCAGACCAAGTCCCCGGGCACAGACACGCCAGGCAGAGGGTGGAGGCAGACCAAGTCCCCGGGCACAGACACGCCAGGCAGAGGGTGGAGGCAGACCAAGTCCCCGGGCACAGACACGCCAGGCAGAGGGTGGACGCAGACCAAGTCCCCGGGCACAGACACGCCAGGCAGAGGGTGGAGGCAGACCAAGTCCCCGGGCACAGACACGCCAGGCAGAGGGTGGAGGCAGACCAAGTCCCCGGGCACAGACACGCCAGGGGAGTTCTAGAAACCTCCAGTCAGAGCGAGTGTCCAAGGTCAGAGAGGCCGAGTGCAGGGGCCAGGGCGTGTGGCCCGCGGGATGCAGTTCGCAGAGACTCGGGGTTTATTCTACATGTGGTAACAAGCTACAGGAGGACTTAAGTAGAACAAGACATAGCTGAATTTGCCCATTTGTTTAAAAAAAAAAAAAAGTGTGTATAAATGTTTATCCTGTGCTGTTTATAACAAGAAGGACTAGAAACAAACTAATATCCCAACAGCACGGACAGGACATCCAGACGACAGCCTGCCCAGCGGCCCTTACAGCAGATGCCACACAAGTGTTGTTAGGGGCGTATGCCAAGATTTATGACACAAAAGAGAAGGACACACATCCACACTATGAAACCAGTTTTTAAAGCCCATATATTGAGGCTGAAAATCTAGAAAGGGGAGCAGAGGTGGTGTGGGGTGAATGGGGGTGGACAGAGACTCGGGGGTGGTGAACACACCATGCAGTGCGCAGAGACCGCTGCAGACTGGGCACCTGAAACCCGGTTAATATTTTAACCAGCGTCACCCCAATAAATCCAATAGAAAAGAAAAAAAGGGAAAATCTAGGGAGATAAACAGGAATCTCTCAGGAGCAGTTACCTCTCAGTGCTGGGACTGTGAGAAACCGTTTTCTCATTTTATTTATCTGCATTTTATTACTTTGTAAAGAACATGACTTGTGAAATGAAACCAGCACAGAGCTCCACAGCCACCTCGTTCCACTTGTGGAGAAAACAGATACGTGGGCACAGAGACTGTTGCTGACGTGGAAACTTCCGGGGAGGTGGGAGCACAGAGGCTGTCGGACACGTGCCCTGGGGGCGCTGGCACAGCAGGCCGGCTGTCACCCCACAACCACAGGACAGGCAACAGGGTCCCCACCACATCAGGGTGCAAGAGTACAGAACCACAGCGGCTGGTGCCAGGGCCCAAGTGGGGCCCCAAGGGCAGGTGGGGAGGGACCCGTGGGAGGCTTCGAGGGCAGCTAGCAGAAGGGGCTCAGGGCACCGCCAGCGGCTGCCGTCACCTTCTCCACGGCCCTGGGACAGAGAAGCAAGGCGGCTCGGGGAGGCGACACAACCGCCAAGGCAAGGAAGCTGGGCGGTCGCTCCTGGACTCAGTCTGGACTCGGTCGGGACTCTGCACGACTCGGGCTCAGCAAAGGGCCCGGCCTCAGTGGAAAGCTGTCCCCAGAACGCCTGCGCCTCGCGGGGAAAAGCCACCGGTGCTGAGTGAAGCACGTGCTTCCCAGGAGAGAAAGGAGAGGAGGATGGCTGCCGCTGGGCTCCTCGGCTGCTGCCCCCCACCCGGCCGGCCCCCCTCCAGCAACACCCAGCCTGGCAAGGGGCAGCTCCCACCACTGGGAGGGCCTCAGACGATGATCCGGGAATGAGCAGGACACAGGGCCCGAGAGCTGAGACCCGCCTGGGTGGCCAGCACCCCATCCCAGCCCTGCCTGCGGCACTGACGCCTGGGCCTGGCTGTGGCCTTGGGGAAGGTCAGAGGTCAGCCGCGTACGCAGCGAGGGCTGGGCTGGCACACACACCCCTGGTGAAGCTACAGCGCCAGCCAGCATGCCTGGTGTTCTCAGGAGACTCTCCTGGTCTCCTACGTGCTGTGGACATCAACGCTGTCCGCCCTGCGCTCCACACCCGCCCCTGGCCCAGAGGCACGCGCTCCGAGCTGCCTCAAGGTAACACGCCTACTCTGCTGCCGTTCTGGTCTCTCGGCACCTCTGACTGCCCACCACGAGCCCCTCACCCTCTGCACACAGTCCCCCAGCTCCAGTGAGAAGGGACCCTGAGACTTGTGGGTCCCACAGGACAGGAAGCCCCACACGGCCACGCAGGCCCGCCGTGCCCACTTCCTGCGGTGCCCGTGCTCCCACGGCTCAGGTGAGGCTCCTTCCTTCCAGGAGCAGACGTGCCAGACCACCCGTCAGCTCCTCTTCAGGGGGGACCAGGAGCCTGCCTTCCTCTGACGGACGAAGCCCCTCCTCCAGACGCACAATGTCCCCTCCGGCCAACACCTCTGTGTCCTGCATCCAAATCCTCCCTCCTTCCCTGGTTCCTCTCTGTTTCAGTCACACGCATCCGCCAGCAGTTTCCCGGAGCAGGGATGCGGAAGACACGTTCTCTGAGACTGTGCACATCCCCAGACACCTCCCGTCTGCGCTCCCACCAGCCTGGCGGTTTGACAGGGACAGAACTCGAGCTGGAAACGGTCCTGAGGCGCTGAACGCACTGCGCTCTGCGGGAACCCGGGCGCTGCCAGGAGACCAGGCTTCCGACGCCCAGACGTTCTGAGACGTCACAGCTGCGTGCCTGGCTGAGGGACATGCTCGCTGCTGCACTGGACACTGGTCATCAGGAAGAGGACACGTTCAGTTCTGGGGAAACGTGCCTGATGTCATTACTGTCCCCTTCCCTCCACTCTTCACTGCTCCTGGACAGCTCCTCGTATCTGAACGGGGACACGAGGACAGAGTCTCTGCTTCCATGACTCCCTGTTGGCTCCGCGTGTCTCTGTCCACTTCCCGGGCGGTCTCCTCGGCCCTCCCGAGAGTGGACGTGGCCCTGGCTGGCCGTCCACTCCGCCTCCTTTCCCCGCGTCCCCTTGCTCCGCAGGGGCTGCCACACAGCTCTTCCTGCTGCAGGTCACACCCCTCCTCGCCCGAGGGAGCTCCTGAGCCCTGCCGACGTGCGCCCCGAACAACACTCCCTCTAGTGGCTTTGACCCCTCACTCGTGTGGCCTCTGCCTGTTCTGTTGGGGACCCGGGTGTCAGGGCCTCTGTACGAACGACGGGGCTGTGGCCACAAGCTTCCGCAGGAGCTGGGTGCTTGGACGCCAGGGCCTCTGCGCCCCTTCCTGTGCTGGTCCCAGGCCCCAGCGGGGCCTCCTGACCCCCAGCTCAGAGGACAGCGGTCACACTGCAGAACCCAGCCGAGTGGGGGATGAAGTCTGGTAATCTCAGCATCAGTTATGCATAAATTCACTTAACCCCCCTCAAAAGTGGACCGCTCACCCACCATCTGCTGAGGAAACGTCTTCTGCTGGGTGGAGGGAGGGGGCACGTGGGCTCTGCTGCCCAGTGGGCCAAGCTCCAACCCCACTCTGCTCTGCCTCACGCGCCACTCCAGGCAGCTGACGCCGCAGTGCCTGGGCTTTCTGAAGACACATGGCATAAATCGAGTGGGTTCAAGGCCTTCCCTCCCCCAAATCAGTACTCAGTGTCCTGGGGTCAGGTCCAGCAGTGCCCCGTGTCCTGGGGTCAGGTCCAGCAGCACTCAGTGTCCTGGGGTCAGGCCCGGCAGCGCCCCGTGTCCTGGGGTCAGGCCCAGCAGCACTCAGTGTCCTGGGGTCAGGCCCGGCAGCACTCAGTGTCCTGGGGTCAGGTCCAGCAGCACTCAGTGTCCTGGGGTCAGGCCCAGCAGCGCCCCGTGTCCTGGGGTCAGGCCCGGCAGCGCCCCGTGTCCTGGGGTCAGGCCCGGCAGCGCCCCGTGTCCTGGGGTCAGGTCCGGCAGCGCCCCGTGTCCTGGGGTCAGGTCCGGCAGCGCCCCGTGTCCTGGGGTCAGGTCCGGCAGCGCCCAGTGTCCTGGGGGCAGGCCCGGCAGCGCCCCGTGTCCTGGGGTCAGGCCCGGCAGCGCCCAGTGTCCTGGGGTCAGGTCCGGCAGCGCCCAGTGTCCTGGGGTCAGGCCCGGCAGCGCCCCGTGTCCTGGGTCAGGTCCGGCAGCGCCCCGTGCCCTGGGGTCAGGTCCGGCAGCGCCCCGTGTCCTGGGGTCAGGTCCGGCAGTGCCCCGTGTCCTGGGGTCAGGTCCGGTAGCACTCAGGTCCGGCAGCACTCAGTGTCCTGGGGTCAGGCCCGGCAGCGCCCCGTGTCCTGGGTCAGGTCCGGCAGCGCCCCGTGTCCTGGGGTCAGGTCGGGCAGCGCCCCGTGTCCTGGGGTCAGGTCCGGCAGCACTCAGTGTCCTGGGGTCAGGTCCGGCAGCGTTCCGCTCCATGCACCCAGCAGGCGATGGTGACGCTGCCCCCCCCCAGCCCCTCCCCGCAGGAGCTCCCGCCTCACAACCCCCTCCCTCACTGCACCTGGCCGCGTTTGGCCCAGGCTCCACCTGTGCTCCCTGGTCAGCCAGACCTCACCTTTCCATCCTCCACCCCCCCAAAATGGCCCTGGAAAAAGTCTAGCTACACCATGTTCCACTTCCACACTCTTCCAAGGCCGTGGCTTTGCCTAACGACTGCCCAGCAAGGGCCCACCCCCGACTGGACTCCCCCCAGCGAGGCGTGGATCTCCCCTCTGCTCTCGGTCCTGGACGACACGGCCACAACCACCACCACCGAGAAGGCTGGGTAAGCAGGCAAAACAAACCCACAGAAAGGAAAAGAAAGAAACTAAAGATAAATGGGAAAACAGATGAAACAGAAAGAAAAATACAACAGAACTCAACAAAGTCAAAAGTTAGCGATTTGCAGTAGGACCAAGTTGCTAGATGGCTGGTGATACCGAGTAAGAAAGAGAAGAAAAAGGGTTTTCACTCCAGACTCCACATGCACCACACGTTGTCAGAGTCGGACCAGACGTCCGAGGACGGAAGAGACCCCGCGAGGACGGCTGCTTCCGGCTGGAAGGCCCGCGGGCGGGTGACGGGGCTGTCCTTTCCGTGTTAGCCCTGCCTGTCCCGTGTATGTTATGTGTTAAGGAAGGCTCTGCGTGTTGGAAACCCTGGCCCGTCTTCATTTTCTTCTCTATCCTAAGGAATCTATTATCTTCTTTGAACATTCTGCACTGAAAAAAAAAAAAAATCTCAAAAACCACAACTAAAATCATACTTCACAGTGACATCCTGAGTGTGCCCCAGGGTCACGGGCAGCACACACGTGTGCCACCTCCACTGTGGTCAGCGCTGACGGGGGCCTGGCCAGTGAACGCAGAACAAATTGAAAGGAAGAAGCAAAAAACAGGCTTTATCTGCAAACAGCACTAGTATTTACATTTTTAAAAAAATTTTAAATTGCAGATCAGAATCTAAAAAAAAAAAAAAATTCTGCTGGCACTAAAAGTGTATTTAGCAGAATCCAAGACACAAAGTTACTGTATTAAAAATATATTATGTTTCTTATGTACCGACTGGCAGCCAATATCAGAAAGTGAAATTTTAAAAAAACATCTATTCAAAATAGCATCAAAAATATGTAACACTTGGGATTAAATTTATCAGGAGGTGCGCAAGGAAGGCCTCTCTATAAAAAGGGGTGTTAGAAAGAGCTGTTTGGGGGGCTGCCCGCAGGAGCCGGCACACGGGAAGTGCTGTCTGAGCCCTCCAGGTGCCCTCCGCCGGGCGCAGGGCAGCGCACGCAGGTAAGAATTCTGGAGGCTGCGTGCATCTGAGGGAGTCCCTGCAGGCCCGTCGAGGTGCCCTCCGCCGGGCGCAGGGCAGGGCACGCAGGTAGGAATTCTGGAGGCTGCGTGCATCTGAGGGAGTCCCTGCAGGCCCGTCCAGGTGCCCTCCGCCGGGCGCAGGGCAGCGCACGCAGGTAAGAATTCTGGAGGCTGCGTGCATCTCAGGGAGTCCCTACAGGCCCGTCAGGTGGCCTCCGCCGGGCGCAGGGCAGCGCACGCAGGTAAGAATTCTGGAGGCTGCGTGCATCTCAGGGAGTCCCTGCAGGCCCGTCAGGTGGCCTCCGCCGGGCGCAGGGCAGTGCACGCAGGTAAGAATTCCGGAGGCTGCGTGCATCTGAGGGAGTCCCTGCAGGTGGCCTCCGCCCGGGCTTCCGTGCAGGACAGGCCCTGAGCACAACCACGTCCTCAGTTCTGCCGAGGTTTTCTGGGTCCAAGTCCTGAAGGTCTTTGCTGACGTCAGGTAGCAATAACAGAGTTCATGGTCACGACATCCGTCGTCAGCTCACAGGTCAATGGCCCTGGTTTGGATCCGGCACATTCCCTGCCGGTGGCTTTCCCCGGGGGGGATGCAGGACAGAGCTGCCCATGGCCTTTTATAAAAACAAAGCCGGCGGGCGCTGCTCCAGACCTACTAAATCTCTACACTGCTGGAATATTTCATCTCAAGATTGTTTTCTCTATAAAATGACACTCATCCACTTGATGAGTCAGATGGTAACACCCACTGACTTCTTTGAAAATAGGCTCAGCCATGATCTTTACAGATATTCTGTCTAATTTTTTAATTCCCTTTTATCTTTGTTCTGATGCCACAGAAACAACAACGCTTCCTCGACAGTTGCATTATTATTTATAACCACCACTCTGGCAGTTCAGACTTGGACATTTTCAGGAGGAAATTAACAGAAGCCAGTTAGTGTCTGTGGTCTGTGGGCAGGGCTGTTTGCTCGGAAGCCTGCCTGCCAGGGACGTGCAACCATAGGCCAGCGTTCGCGTGCTCCACCAGGGGAGGACACGGTCAGAGGCTCGGAAAATAGATACAGACACACTAAAACCACTCTGTTTAAAATACAAAATGTTGCTGCAAACAATGGGATGGAGAACCGCAAAGGATTAGAAGGGTCGGTACGGCTAGGCTGTCAGTTCTCTCCAAACGGATCTATAAACTCAACACAAACACCCATAAAACTCACAACTGTTTTTATAGACACTGATGACCAATTTCTAAAGTGCTGTACAGAAAAGAATCTAAACGACCTTTAATGAAACACATTTGGGAGACAGGCAATGCCAGATTCAAGACTTACTGCCACACTACAGCCATCGAGGAAGTACCGTATCAGCGTAAGGGTCACTGTGCCTCCACGGAGTAAGACAGATGCAGAGACAGACCACCACATATGCACTAAAATTTGTCTGACGAAAAGTGTTCAAAGTGAAAAGAGGAACTTTTCCAAAAAGACTTAAAGCTTGATCAAAGAGGGGGAAGAAGTGAACCTTGACTCCAGCCTCAGATTAGACACGAGATGGACCCGAAAGCGTACGTGAGACGTGAACGGCAAAGCTTCCAGAAGAAAACGTAAGGAAGCTGACTGGCAACCGTGAGTTGGGCGAGGCTTCCCAAGAGCACAGACAGACACACACACACACCCTCCGTAAACGGAAACACTGACAACCTGGACTTCACCAACAGCAAGTGCACCAGGGAGACACCAGGCTGCCCTTCACTCGTCACGGGGGTTCAGATGTCAGAGGGTTGCGGACATTTTCTAAGAACAGCTCAACTGAAGAGGATATGGCGTTATTTCTGGGACAGATTCTTTTTCTTGGCATTCTTTATTTCTATTATTCCCTGCATATGAGTTATACTTTCTTGTTTCTTTACATAGCTGATCATTTTTGTTGAAAACCAGACGTTTCAAGTAACACCCTGTGGCAGCCCTGGGAACCAGGACCCTCCTCTCCCCAGGGTCTGCCGCTACTGTTGTTATTGCTCATCGGCTGGGTGACTTTCCTGAACAATTCTGTCATGTCCGTGCCTTTGCTGCGTGTTACTCAGTTAGTTTAGCCATAGCAAATACAAAGTTAAATCACCGTGAGACACTACGTCACACCCACTGAGCTAGCTAAGATCACAAAGACAGACCAGAGGTGAAGAAATGGGAACCTCACACAGTGCGGAGGAGCAGCCACTGTGGAAAACAGATCAGCAGTTCCTGAAAAGGGTAAATAAAGAGTTACCATGTGACCCAGCAATTCCACTCTAGGTATTCACCCAAGAGAGTGCAAAATATACGTCCACACAAGAACAGACATGAGTGCTCACAGCAGCGTTGTTTATAACAGCCAAGACTGGAAACAACCCAAATGTCTTATCAACTGATGGATGAACGGGTAAAGAAAATGTAGTCTATCCATCCAATGCATTATTGTTCACCCAAAAAGAGGGAATAAAGTAGCGAGACATGCTACAGTATGGGGCAACCCTGAAAGGATTACATTAAGCGACAGAAGCCAGACTCGAAGTTTCTGGGTAATGTGATTCACTTACATGCAATACCCAGAGTAGGCAAAGCCACCCCGAGAAGGAGGAGGCACCGCACCGGCCACAGAGACCAGGGGAAGGGGAAGGGAGAGGGCCTGACAGGTGCAGGATCTCTTCTGGGTCAGAAAACGTTCTCGGCCCTGGCCAGTTGGCTCAGCGGTAGAGCGTCGGCCTGGCGTGCGGGGGACCCAGGTTCCATTCCCGGCCAGGGCACATAGGAGAAGTGCCCATTTGCTTCTCCACCCCCCCCTCCTTCCTCTCTGTCTCTCTCTTCCCCTCCCGCAGTCAAGGCTCCATTGGAGCAAAGATGGACCGGGCGCTGGGGATGGCTCCTTGGCCTCTGCCCCAGGCGCTAGAGTGGCTCTGGTCGCGACAGAGCGACGCCCTGGAGGGGCAGAGCATCGCCCCCTGGTGGGCAGAGTATCGCCCCTGGTGGGCGTGCCGGGTGGATCCCGGTCGGGCGCATGTGGGAGTCTGTCTGACTGTCTCTCCCCGTTTCCAGCTTCAGAAAAATACAAAAAAAAAAAAAAGAAAACATTCTCAAGTCAGATCAGGGCTACTGGTGCACAATCATGGGAATATACTAAGAAGCACTGAATCATATACTTTAAAACAGTCAATTTTATGTAATATGAACTATATATTTCAACAATTTTTTAAAAATTAAGAAAATGAAAAGCCACACCACAGACTAGTGAAACTATTGGCAAGATCTATACTTGATAAAGGACATGTATCCAGAATCCATAAAGAACTCTCAAAAATCAGTAACAAGCCTGACCAGGCGGTGGAGCAGTGGATAGAGCATCGGACTGGGACGTGGGGGACCCAGGTTCGAGATCCCGAGGTTGCCAGCTTGAGCGCGAGCTCATCTGGTTTGAGCAAGGCTCACCAAAGTCTCTGGCTCGAGCAAGGGGTCACTCGGTTTGCTGAAGCCCCCCAGTCAAGGCACATATGAGAAATCAATCAATGAACAACTAAGGAGCTACAATGGAGAATTGATATTTCTCATCTCTCTCCCTTCCTGTCTGTCTGTCCCTATCTGTCCCTCTCTCTGACTCTGTCTCTGCCACACACAAAAAAAATCAGTAACAAAAAGAAAACCACCCACCCACCTGACCAGCAGTGGCACAGTGAATCAAGTATCGACCTGGGATGTACTAAAAAGGTAACATGTCATGATCAAGGGGGGGTTTATCCCAGGAATGCAAGGTTGGTTTAGCACTGGGGTGGGGTGGGGTGGGGGGACACATCAACATACTAACTATATTAGCAGACTATTGAATAAAAACCTTATCATCAGCCCAATAAATGCAAAAAAGCAATTGGGTGATATTCACACCTCATCGATGACTTTTTTTTAAAAGCCTCAACAAAAAAGAAACAAAAGGAAACTTTCTCAACCTGAGAAACAGCATCTCCCAAGATCCTAAAACTAACATCATACTTAAGGCTGAAAAACGGAAGGCCTGCAGTCTCTAAGACTCCCTCTGAGACTGGCCTCCCCTCCTGCTCGACCCTGAGCTGGAGGTCTCAGCAGTGCAACCAGGGGGGAAGCGGAAACAAGACGGACAGTGCATGAGCAGAGTACAAAGCGCAAGGAGAAAACTGAAAGCTGGATTCTAAAATTTATATGAAAACCCAAAGTAACAAAGAGTCAAAACAATCTTTTAAGAAAAACATCGAAAGGCTTCCTATCTCATTTTAAAAGTTATTAAGGTTACAGTAACTCTGACACTACCTCACGAGCAAAGAGACAGGCACACGGATCACTGGAGAAGAACAGTCTCGAAACAGACCTGTGAATATAAAGTCAACAATGTTCATCAAAAGTACCAAGGTAATACAAGGAGAAAAGAGTAATTTTCAACAAATAGACATCTGTATTTTTTTTTAAAAAATGTTAAGTGACTCCACTCGAACCACACCACATACAAAAATCAGCATGAAAGCAGGTTACCGAGCAAGTTTCTAAAAGCCTGAGCTAGGCAGACACAAAAAGCACAAACCACCAGAGACAAGCACTGACAAAAAAGACTTGAAACTAAAAGCTTTTCCTTCTGAAAAGGCACCGCTAGGAGAAGGGAAAGGCCAGCAGCACGCTGCGAGTGAGGACTCACCATGCAGCGGGCGGGTTCTGGGGGGCGCACTCAGGACTCTCACAACGCAGTAACGAGACGACAAACAGCCCAACTGGAAAGCGGGCCCAGGACTGACAAGGCCCTTCACAGAGGAAGACACATGGACTTGAAGAAAGTCCGTGCAGGAGCAGACATGCAGACCACTCGTCGCTGGAGCAGCGGACGGAAGAGCACCGTGAGCCACACTGACCACACAGCCGCCAGCGGTGACGGTCAGGGGCTGCGGAGGGCTGCCCAGGGCGCCGTCGGCTAACAGACTGCCCTCCGTCTTGCCACCACGCTTGTCCACCAACGCGGACAAAGCCAGCGGCCACGCTGCACTGTGCTCTGCGGAGAGGCCGCGTGGTGGGGACACAGGCAGGCCTCCCTCCGTCCAGTGGCTCAGGAGGAAGTCGGGACGGGCGGGCTGCACCCACACACAGCACAGGCCAGCACCCTCTCTGGAACACCGTGCTTCTCAGAGAACGAGGAGGGGGTCCTCTGAAAACCCCTTCTCTATTGCCAGGTGGCTACAAAGAGTGATTGCTTTCACTTGTAATAATACCAATGTAATCCAGAATTAGGACGGAGGCAGCTTGTTCATCGTAAATCCGTATCTGAGGCTGAAAGGAGAGGCCCCCACAGGCTGCGACGGTTATCCCCTCTTCCAGCCTCCTTTCCAAAGGCAAGAGCTTTGAACACAGGGAGCCTGTGCAGGAATTCACGCGTATCCGCCGACAGGCCATCGGCTGTGGGCAGGAGCAGAGGAGCAAAGGGCGGGACGGGAGCAGAGCTCCGACTCCCTGGGAGCCCGGCCAAGGACTGAGGTCTAAACCAAGTTCCTCCTACGGAAGGGGGGCCCTTCCCCACCTGCCACGCTCCCACACTAACACCACACCCCAGGGAAATGGCAGAAAAGGATGTCATTAATAAATTTATTTCAACTTTCTTTTCAATGGTGCTGAAAAGTAGATGCAAATCCAGCTGTAATTAGGTCTAAAAATTCCATTCCATGGAATAATCAGACTTCAAAAAACTCAATTTTAGTTTTAATCAGATTTTAACAAGGATATTAAGTCCACTGCATTTAGAAAGGGGGAAAACTGTGAATTTAACACAAAATGTATTCAAGCTTAGCCCTGGGAGATAATTAAATAAAATTAATTTGGCAAGGGTTGTCAGTAAATGGAAGCACTCCAAACAGTGGCTGTATCTGATGGAGACAGAGGACACCCCTTCCCGCACGGAGGGGCGCGGGCTCAGCCCCCAGCACGGAGGGACGGGACCTGTTCACACAGCAGGAGACGGGACTCAGACGCAGTCGCAGCCAGGTGGTCCGGGGAGCCGGGGAGAAGAGGCTGGGCAGGTGTGAGGCTCACACCCTCAGGAGGGGCCTGGGGGCCAGCAGGGAAGGGGACAGAGGCCTACCGGGCTGCAGGCAGATGTGCAACGCCTGCGTCTCCGCTCCGGCACGGGCAGCTGGGGCCAGGCCCCACCCAGCATCCTCACGGGCCTGGCCATCAGGAGGATGAAACACGGCGCCCCTGCCCAGGTCTGCTGACCCCCCACCTCACGGAAAGACTCTTCCCTCCCAGAAGGCTCCTCGGCCCCCCTCTGCTCCCCCAGCCCCGCCCTTCTCCGGGGCCCAGAAGCTACGTCAGCGTGGGGCAGGACCACCCTCATCTCGTCTCTGTGGCAACTCCAGCTCGGCATCTGCCGCGCAGCAGTCAGTAATGGCTCCACATCTGTGCCGTGGAACAGACACGATCACAACACCTGTTTCTGGGAGCTCTCACCTAGGAGAAGAAGGCAGGGCAGAAATGAGCGTTTTTCGACCCTGCGAGCAAACTGGTAAGGCCTCACGCTTCTGACTCGTAACTCGAGAGTCAGGCGCCCTCGGGGGCACCGGTCCCCTCAGTAAGACTCATTGTCCACGGCTATCCCACCAGGACAGGCACCAAACCCAGGACTCAGACACCCAGGTCACTCCCACAGCCACCCTCAAACGAGGTCACGTCCCATGACCGGATTCTCCCCAACCAGAAATGAGGAGAGAAAGCAATTGTCACGACCCTGCGTTTGCAGAAAGCCCCAGGAAAACAGAAGCTGGAGGGAAGAGAGAAAGCAGGGCTCTGAGCTGGCTGGTCAGCCCTATTCCCTAAAGCAGGCGTTGGCACTACCTGGCCTGCAGACCCAACCAGTGCACCCCTATTTTACAAGGTTTCAGTGGAACGTAGCACACCCACTCAGTCACACACTGCCTGTGGCAGCTCGACCGCAGGGACAGCCAATGGCCCCGGCTCTGTCCTGGTGTCTCAGGTTAGCACGGAAAGTCCTACCACCCAGCCCAAGGGAAGGCCCTACTCCATGCTACAAAGGCAGAGCTGACTGCTAGCAACAGAGACCACATAGCCGAAAAGCCCCAAGCATTTACTACCTGACTCTTTATAGAAAAACTTGCAGCCTTGACCCTACATCCATCCCGTCACAGGTACCACTGTTAAGTCGGAAAGAAAACCTCGCCTACTACACGGATGAGACAAGAGGAAGTACACTGTAACCACAGGCCTTTCTGCCCTAAAGACTCAAGGTGAGGTGACTTAGTAGCGACCCCTACTGGGCCATCTATGACACTGCAGCTGAGCCCTAGTAAACAATAAAAATGCCCAAATCAAAAGAAATACCAGTAATAGCTACCGTGACTCAACTCAGTTTAGTAAAAAAATCTAATTTTCCCATAAAAGTCCATTTAAAAAATGAGCTTTGACTTCAAGGAGGCTACTCTCAAGCCAGCAAAGCTACAACTTACCTATTCTAAAAGATGAGTGATACTGCCTATTGAAACTACAATCTTTAAAGAAAAAATACTCCCAAGACCTAACCACAGTGACCTCTAGCAATACAGAAAAAGCAGAAGCCAGAAGGAGCAAACGAGAAAACAGAAAATTGCGTCTAAATGTCCTCCACATAGACTCATAAACGATTCCTATCAGCTCAAAAGCAGACAAACAGCAGTGCTCTGAAAAATTACACGAGGTGGGAGCCGCTGCCCCCCACCCCACTGTGGGAGTACTGTTTGGTTCTGTGAAACTGAGGAGTAGTTTGCACGTAATAAAAAATTAATTGCTAATTTTCTAACTCAGCCGTCTCCGCGAACAAGATAGTATTGTGTTGCCACCTCAGAAGTTAAATCGTCCTCTCCCAAGTAATGACTGTCTCACTCCACACCGCAGAGCCTCCGCCACCAAAGGGCACATCCCAGTGCCGGCAGAAAGGGCTCGGCCCGAGCAAAGGCAGGCAGGTCAGTCCCCAGCAGGCCAGCAGGCTTGCTCGAGTTCGTCTGGGAGCCATCGGGTCTCGAAGAGCTGCCACCAGCTGGTGGGCTGCATGCCCGCCTATGTGCCCAGTGCTGCTGGGGCTAAATGGGTGGGCAGTCCCCAGAAGCAGCCTGTGAGTGCCAGCAGGAGGGTGCTCAGCTCACAAAGACACAGGATCCAGCTGCATGGCATCATGTGACTGGCCAGATGGATGAAGCTATGGAGGGCAGAGCCCACCGTGTGCTGGGACCAGCCAAGCAATCCGACGAGGGCAGCACAAACTCACTGCATGACCCTGGCTAGTGAGTCCCTCTCGGAATCTCTGGGTCTTGCTCCACCAAGTGGAGGCAACTCCCTGCTCTGTCCACAGAGTTGGGAGGGAGAGCGAGGGAGACACGAAGCATGAGCGGGTTCTGCAGCTCCAGAGCAATCCAATCCCCCAGGTGACTGCAGCCTGGAACAGAGCTGTCCTGCCCGCAGGTGACGGTCTCTTCAGAGCAAGACTGTCCTCGAACAGACAAGCTCTGCAGCCTCCTCGGCCACCACTGTCCAGGGCAGAGAGAATGTCTGGCCATCTGCTCTCTCAACATTATTTTAATCCAGCAAAGACACAATCAAGGTTTGTCTCCAACCCAGTTAGATGCTCCCACACACTGCAGGAGCCTCTCCACCCTCATGAGCCCACAGAGGCCCCCGCTTCTCCGTCACGTGGAAGACTGCCTGTCGACAGACTGCGAGGTCAGGAGCTGCGCTGTGCAACCCCCATCCTCAGAGCTAGCCCGAGGTCGGCAGATGGCCGGTCCTCAAATAAATGTGCAAAGAATAAATACACGAATGGCATTTCCCCACATCACAGTTCCATCAACAGGTGACTGGGGCAGGAGGGAGCGAGCCTTGGCCTGAACGGAAAGGGAAGGACAGACCAGAAAGAGCCTGGCCCTGAAGACAGGCAAGTTCAGGAAGAGCCACCACCTCCGTCGACTGGTCACCCCACTACTTGACTGGCACCCCGCCCTGGCCCGAACTTCATGGGGAACCCTCGTCCAGTAGGAGCACCACCCCTGCCCTGCGATACCCGGCTTGGAAACCTGCGTGAGTGGTCAGCACGTGGACTGGCAGCAGCAGGGCCCCGCCGAGGCCAGGGCAGTCTCCGTGAGCGGAGGGGAGGAAACAGGGCCACACTCTGCGGTTATGCCCCACCTGTCCCCTGCAGGACTAAGTCCAAACTCCTCAGTGTGGGCCCACACACTGCCAGGATCGGGGGTCCCTGCCACTCCTCTGCTCTGCCAGCCCACCCCCTGCACTCCGGCCAGAGCCACCTGGAACCAGGAGACCCTCTCAGCACGCCCACCCTCTGGCTCGTGGGTTTGCACAAGCCGCGTCCCCTGCCTGGGACACGCTCCCAGCCTCCAGTCGGGCACCACTGACGCCAGGAGCCACGCCCGGCACACCTGTGCCCGGCCTGCTGGGTCTGAGAACACGGGCCTGCTGACCTCGAGCTGCGCCCTGTGAGACGGACAAACAGAAGCCACAGCTCAGTCGGGGCCGGCAGGGCCCGCAGGGGGGGCTCTCGAGCACATACCCCAGGCAGCGGAGAGGAACTTCCTGTCCTCCACAGGAAGACGTTTCCACTCTCCTCTCCAGCAGAAAGGAGGAGGCTCTTCTCATCACCCAGCAACCACTCAGCCAATGAAAAGACACTGCACTTCCCGCTCCCAGTTTCCTCCCGGACCACAGCCCCCTGCACGCCCCTTTCCTCTGTGGGAGAACGTTCCCCTCTTTTGTCTTCTGGACTTGCACAGTTAATGCACTTGCACAATTAAACCTCACGTCCCAAACTGCACCTCTTCGTCGCTCCTGCACAAACCCACTGTGCTGGAGAAACAGCAGGCCCCCCTCTGCTTAAGGCAGCACCCCAGCACCCAGCACCGTGCCTGACACACTGCAACCCCAGCACTCAGCTCCGTGCCTGACACACTGCAACCCCAGCACCCAGCACCGTGCCTGACACACTGCAACCCCAGCACCCAGCTCCGTGCCGGACACACTGCAACCCCAGCACCCAGCTCCGTGCCTGACACACTGCAACCCCAGCACCCAGCACCATGCCTGACACACTGCAACCCCAGCACCCAGCTCCATGCCGGACACACTGCAACCCCAGCACCCAGCACCGTGCCTGACACACTGCAACCCCAGCACCCAGCTCCATGCCGGACACACTGCAACCCCAGCACCCAGCTCCATGCCGGACACACTGCAACCCCAGCACCCAGCACCGTGCCTGACATACTGCAACCCCAGCACCCAGCACCGTGCCTGACACACTGCAACCCCAGCACCCAGCACCGTGCCTGACACACTGCAACCCCAGCACCCAGCACCGTGCCGGACACACTGCAACCCCAGGACCCAGCTCCGTGCCTGACACACTGCAACCCCAGCACCCAGCTCCGTGCCTGACACACTGCAACCCCAGCACCCAGTACCGTGCCTGACACACTGCAACCCCAGCACCCAGCTCCATGCCGGACACACTGCAACCCCAGGACCCAGCTCCGTGCCTGACACACTGCAACCCCAGCACCCAGCACCATGCCGGACACACTGCAACCCCAGGACCCAGCTCCGTGCCTGACACACTGCAACCCCAGCACCCAGCACCGTGCCTGACACACTGCAACCCCAGCACCCAGCTCCGTGCCTGACACACTGCAACCCCAGCACCCAGCACCGTGCCGGACACACTGCAACCCCAGCACCCAGCTCCGTGCCTGACACACTGCAACCCCAGCACCCAGCACCGTGCCTGACACACTGCAACCCCAGGACCCAGCTCCGTGCCTGACACACTGCAACCCCAGCACCCAGCACCGTGCCTGACACACTGCAACCCCAGCACCCAGCACCGTGCCTGACACACTGCAACCCCAGGACCCAGCTCCGTGCCTGACACACTGCAACCCCAGCACCCAGCTCCGTGCCTGACACACTGCAACCCCAGCACCCAGCTCCGTGCCTGACACACTGCAACCCCAGCACCCAGCTCCGTGCCTGACACACTGCAACCCCAGCACCCAGCTCCGTGCCTGACACACTGCAACCCCAGCACCCAGCTCCGTGCCGGACACACTGCAACCCCAGCACCCAGCACCGTGCCTGACACACTGCAACCCCAGCACCCAGCACCGTGCCGGACACACTGCAACCCCAGCACCCAGCACCGTGCCGGACACACTGCAACCCCAGCACCCAGCTCCGTGCCTGACACACTGCAACCCCAGCACCCAGCTCCGTGCCTGACACACTGCAACCCCAGCACCCAGCTCCGTGCCGGACACACTGCAACCCCAGCACCCAGCACCGTGCCTGACACACTGCAACCCCAGCACCCAGCACCGTGCCGGACACACTGCAACCCCAGCACCCAGCACCGTGCCGGACACACTGCAACCCCAGCACCCAGCTCCGTGCCTGACACACTGCAACCCCAGCACCCAGCACCGTGCCTGACACACTGCAACCCCAGGACCCAGCTCCGTGCCTGACACACTGCAACCCCAGCACCCAGCACCGTGCCTGACACACTGCAACCCCAGCACCCAGCACCGTGCCTGACACACTGCAACCCCAGGACCCAGCTCCGTGCCTGACACACTGCAACCCCAGCACCCAGCTCCGTGCCTGACACACTGCAACCCCAGCACCCAGCTCCGTGCCTGACACACTGCAACCCCAGCACCCAGCACCGTGCCTGACACACTGCAACCCCAGCACCCAGCACCGTGCCTGACACACTGCAACCCCAGGACCCAGCTCCGTGCCTGACACACTGCAACCCCAGCACCCAGCTCCGTGCCTGACACACTGCAACCCCAGCACCCAGCTCCGTGCCTGACACACTGCAACCCCAGCACCCAGCTCCGTGCCTGACACACTGCAACCCCAGCACCCAGCTCCGTGCCTGACACACTGCAACCCCAGCACTCAGCTCCGTGCCGGACACACTGCAACCCCAGCACCCAGCACCGTGCCTGACACACTGCAACCCCAGCACCCAGCTCCGTGCCTGACACACTGCAACCCCAGCACCCAGCACCGTGCCTGACACGCTGCAAGTGGCAGGCGCTCAGGACGTGTCACATGCGGACAAAAGGGGAAAAGAGAGTCGGCAGGCAGCAGAGCAGCCACAGGGAAGAGGACACGCCTGACTGCAGACCCGACTGCCATCGGAAGAGGCGGCAGCCTCTACCCCTTCCCTCTCGTCTCGCCCAGCAGGGAGGGCCAGGTCCTCCGGCAAACGAAGGGAATCAGCTCCTGTCCTGCCCGCGGCCACGGGAGGCGGTGCGCGTTTAGGAAGCACTGGCTTGCTCACCCCTCGGGGACCAGCAGCGAACATTAATCTCTACTGCCATCTACTCCAGGAAGTCCTTTCCCACTCCGCTGAACAGCAGCCCGAGGCTCCGACACCGTGTCTGGCCTGCCTCCCAGACCACTGCGGACCCGACACCGTGTCTGGCCTGCCTCCCAGACCACTGCGGACAAAGCCTCGGGAGTGGAGGGTCTGTCTCCTGCCTCTCACACTGTCGGGTCCAGTTCCCCACGCCCCGCAGAAAAGGAAAGTTCTTCACCCCACTCTCCTGCGGCCCCAAGGGGGCAGCAGGCTTTTCACACACACAACAGTGCCGCACGGCCCAGCCATGTCTCACAGGCTTCCGGTGGGGTCTTCCTGGGCTCAGGGACCCTCGGCACGTAGGAGGGGCTCTATTCACCCCCAAGCACAGGGGCCCTGAGGCTCCATGCTGGCCTAGGCTACACGCCCCTGGAAGGTACCACGTGTCTGTCAGAAACCCCTGCCTCCCCTCTCAGGTGGCTGTGATGACCACCTCCTGCAGGCAGAGCGGACTGGGCTGTGCCCAGGCCTTGCAGACACATGTACAGACACGTACACGCCAATGTCCTGGAAAGCCTCCTGATTTCAGAGAGCCCTCGGCCTGACCTGTGGTGGCGCGTTGACCTGGAACGCTGAGGTCGCCGGTCCAAAACCCTGGGCTTGCCTGGTCAAGGCACATATGGGAGTTGATGCTTCCTGCTCCTCCCCCTTTCTCTCTCTCTAAAAATGAATAAACAAAATAAAATGAACTAAAGGAGAGCCCTAGGAGCTGCACACTGAAAGCTGAGACCAGAGCTTCCAAGATGCCGGAGGAAACTAGTCCCAGGACTGTGCCGATGAGACTCCAGGGGGGGCCTCGTCATCTTCCCTCCCACGTTTCAAACCCAGGTCCTCACGAATGTCACTGCCATGCCCCCACCCCCCTTGCACAGGCTCAGCACCTGCCCTCGAGGCGGGGCTCAGTCTCTGGAAAGACAGGAAGTGACGTCATAGGCAGGGAGGTGTCTATCCAGACCAAACACAGAAAGCGGATGCCCCGTCTCCCAGGCAGGCAGGAGTCAGTGTCCCAAAGCCAATCTGTCCCAGTTGGTAAGCCACCTCAGCCACCAGTGGGAACGAACCCGCGCCACAGCCCCCAAAGCCACTGGGCTGACCTCCGTCTCTCCGCCGGCCCCGGGAGACTCCGTCCTGTCCTGTGGCACTCATCCTCCTCTCTCGACCCACGGGCTTTTGGCAGAAGCCCTGCCCTCGTCACCAATGAACACTACCCTGCAGATTCCAGCCCGAGAGGCTGCCCTCCAGGGAGCCGGCCCTGCCATGTCCCCAGCACCCCTGCCCCTGGGTGAGGCCCCCTGAACGCTCCCAGAGCCAGGACACCTCTCCGCTGGGCCTGCCTGCCCCTTCATACTTCTGTGTGACAACCTCAGGAGCATGGGCCTCCCACGAGGGCAGGGGCCACAGGCCATGGCGGCGGCCAGCACACAACTACCACCTGCCAGGCCCAGGCCCAGCCAGGCCTCCCGGGCCCAGCACACATTCTGCTCATGCGGCCCGAGACCAGCAGGCTGGGACAGACACTGAGGACACGCGGAGGGGTGGCCTGGGCCTAGGAGTCCCACCACCAACCCACACAGACTGACAGGGGACAGGGGCAAGCTTCCAGCCAAGGCTTCCAGGCCATTCCACAGACCAGAGGTTAAGACAACACGCTGCCGATAAAGCAGACAGAATTATCGACCAATAAAAGAAAGGCCCCATCCCACTGGTGTTAATGAACAAGTCATTAAGGCAAACGTGCTGAAACACGGTTTATTGCCCCAGAAGTGGAGCTGATGGCACTAAATGAGGGACGGGGAGTAAGACAGTTTATCCCGTCACCCCCCCCCCCAGCTCGTTCTGTTCTGAGTCCAACACCATCAGTCCCTGCCCCATAATCAATCACAACGGTGAGTGCCACGCTTTCGGGGAGCTCGGGGAGCCTGTCCAGGGAAGCACAGCACCTACACATGGCCTTGGGGGCCCCTAAAACTCAGGTGCGAGGGCAGTCTCCCGCACTGGCCCCAAGCTCAGCAACAGCCATGCAGCAAAATACAGATGCCGTCAAAGCTGGGGTCTCCGTGCCGACCTGGAAGCGCGCAGAGCACGGGAAGCAGACACAGCAAGCCGCCGGACACTGGGGCACAGGGTGATGGGAAAACGCACCAAAGACTCAGACCAGCGGCCTCTGGAAGGGAGACCAGTGTTTGCCAGGCAAGAAGAGGACTCCTTCCCGTCCACTTGTCTCTGAATGCCAAGCCTCGTGCACACATCACGGGATCAACCTGCTCAAACACTGGGTTCCTGAGCTGGGCACCAAGCTGCCCAAAGCTGCAGAGGCCAGAAAGCGCAGAGACGAGACTCAAAGCCAAGACCTGGTCCACGCTACCGGCCCACAGTGCAACAGCAGCAAGACCTGGTCCACGCTACCGGCCCACAGTGCGGCGGCAGCAAGACCTGGTCCACGCTATCGGCCCACAGTGCGACGGCGGCAAGACCTGGTCCACGCTACCGGCCCACAGTGCAACAGCAGCAAGACCTGGTCCACGCTACCGGCCCACAGTGCGGCAGCGGTCTCTGACAGGCCAGACAGACACGACCTCTGCAGCCCCAGCCACTGGCTGGTCCTGGGAGCTGTCCCCAGGGAATCGCAAACAGCCGGTTCCACCCACAAAGCACCAGAAAGCAGAGGCAGAGCGTCCACTGAGAGGCCTGCTGCTCCCCCACACCACCTCCCGCCTCCATCCTGCCTCTCCGACTCGGACGTGAAGGGGGCAGCCACCTAAACAGAAGCTTTTAGGGCGCCCACCCCACGGGCAGCTGGCCACTTCCAGGGGCACTCAGAGAACTCGATGCACCAGGCCCAGCAGAGCGGATGGACTGGACTCCCCCGGGGGCGCAGGGAGGGGCTGGTGAGCAGCCAGGCCTGGACCCGGCACCGTAAGACTGAGAAGTAACGGAAGCGGCAAGGCAGCCGGGCACCTGGTAGGGCTGTTCAATCTGGCACGGTGTCTTCCAGAGCAGCGGCTTTCCACCGCCGGTCCGCGGACCACGGCGGTCCACCAGGAATTCTGTGCAGGTCCACAGAGAGCTAACCCCTGACGCTGTACGTGGATCACACATCTGGTTACTACAGCGCTGGTCTTCGCACGTCAGGTGGTCCTGGAGCTCGTCTCTCCTCTGCGTCCCCTACAACCCTGCAGCCGCGCGGCCGCTCTGAGCACGCGCAGTCAGACGAGGTCGCAGCCCCGGAGCAGAGCGGCAGCAGCCAGAGGGCAGGAGCGAGGCTGCCGGACGCTGCTCCCTACACACCCTGCTGCAGAGCTGACCGCAGCCAGCGGGCAGAGGCCACCAGCCTCGCTGTAGACTCACCCTGACGCCTCTGCGGGAAGAATGGCAGCAGTGGGAAGCACTGCGACACTGGTCTCCCGGTTCCCACAGGACACAGCCGTGTGCAGAACACAGTTGCCTCGTCACAACAGGGAAGCCAGCCGCAAGAGGCCCCGCCCACCCTAAGCCACCACGAGCCAGACACGAGGCACAGAAACAAGGCGGCCGACGCCCTCGCCCACTCACTCACTGAGCGCTGGCACGGTGCCTTCGCCCACTCACTCACCGAGCACTGGCACGGTGCCCGTGGACGGCAGGCAGAGGCTCCGGAGACAAGCCCTGCTCCTGAGGCACAAGTCTCAGGTGGAGGGAAGGCAGTGAAGGAAACAACTTCCAGGACACAGAGAAGCAGGGACTCAGCCAGCAGGAGAAGCGGCTGTTAGAGGACAACAGTGACCGCCCAGGGTCAACAGCCTTTGTCGCTGTCCTCCCAGGGGTGGGAAGAGCCGGAAACTGCTCAGAAGTCCTGGGCCAGGCGTCAGGGCGGCAGGTGCGCAGGCCCGAGGGCGCGCCCCGGGGCAGAAGGCCCTCTCCGGACACCAGGCTCCAGGAGAACAGCTCCTGACGATGAGTGAGTGCGTTCATGCACGTACAGTAGAGAGGCACATGGCGAGAGCTCCGAGGCACGGGCGTGCAAGACCAGAAGAAAGGGCCAGGCTCACAAGCGCCCAGAAGGAACACACGTCTCCCTCCTCACCCTCCCCATCCTCCTGCACCTCCAAAGAAAACCAACCAAGACCAATTAAAAGGGACCAAGACACCTGACAGCTCACCCACCTTCCCAGGCACCAACAGCCTTGCTGGTATTGATCAGCCCAGTACCTGGGTAATTAGAAATCGCCGGCACAGTGACCAGGGTAATAAAAGTGTCCGGCCAGTCAATGAGATCCTTCCCCGGGAGGAAGCTACACACTCACCCTCGCTCTCCTCCTAATTGGCCTCACACATCAGGGAAACTCATCCCCGAGACGTGCCACCTGGCCAGCCGACAATGTTTTCAGGAAACGTCCAGGTCAGCACTTGTCAGAGCCCAGCTTTCGCTCCCGGTGATGGGTCAGCAGTTTGGGGGGTGCAGGGGGTGCACACTGGCAGGCTTCAGAGCCAGCAAAGCCTGCCAGCCTCCCAGCCTCCCTGCCCAGCGTCCGCTGCAGCCCTGAAGCCATCAAGCCTGTCCTCACACTGACAGGTATGAGGATGGCCTCCCAACCCACCTGAAACCAGGCCAGACTCAGGCACAAGGGACAGGAGAAGCCCAATCACAGGGGCCTCCCTGCCAAGAGCCAGACAGCTCCTCCATGAAGTGAGCAGCGTGGCCGCAGACGGCCCCACATGCATCCCGCGCTCCCGGAGCCGGGCCCCCGCCAACGGGCACCGCTAAGCAGGCCACGCAGAGCCCTGGCCCCTACTGCCCCGGGCCTGCCCTCCAAACCCGCTCTCACGGACAGCAGACCGCCCAGGTAGACCACCACACTCACGCCCGGCGACGGAAACGGGGTCAGCTGAGCACAGTCGGTCCAGCTCAGAGACCTGTCTCTTCGGAGCAAAGGTCCTACTTCTAAGGATTTACCCAACCGATACAGCACTGTTTTATTGAAATAAAGAAATGAAACAGAACAGCCGTTGGAAAGCACCTGCCTGTCCATCGACAGGGGCCTGAGGTAGAGCAGACCCTCCACGCTGCACAACCCTGTCCCTCTTCCTCACACGTCAGCGGGGCCACCGGGCTGCTGCCGAAAACCATTGGAAGCCAAATAAAAAAGCAAGCTGCAGAGCAGGTCACAGAACGAGCACCAGCCAGAGGGGACGAAGAAGCTCGCAGGTGCACCCACATTCTAGAAAGATACACCCAAACTTCCCAGGCGCTGCCTGGAAGGATGGCCAGGGTGAGGGCGGTCTCTCCTGGCTGCCACCCTCTGGGGGCAACTCTCAGTCCCAGTACCTGAGAAGGGCACCCCCGAGCACAGCTAGAGCACAGGACAGTGGCCGGGGAGCTGGGACCCAGGCCAGCTGGGCGAGGCAGCGTGGGCGTGGGGAGGGGAGTACACGTTCACTCTTCACCCTCCGTCGGCTTGTCCACCATGCACCTGCTTCTGTCTTCATCAGTCACATGAAATGACTGACCTTCGCAGCCCACACCTGCATCACCCACAATTCTTGCCCCCAAGTCCCCAAGGTCCAGGAAAACTGGCAGACAGAGCCTGGGCTGGTCTCAGCTGTCCACGAGCCCTTGGCAAGTTCAAGGGACGGTCCCGTCCAGGATGAAGGCTTTAAAAAGCACACCATCCACACCTGTGTAGCCCCACCAACACTCAGTCACAGGCAAGCCCCAGCTCGTGGGGACTCCCCATCCCCCCATCGTACACCAAACCGAGATGTGAAGGGACATCGTCTGCCTTCTGTCACTACAGGTCAGGTCTGCCTTTTTATTGGTGAGCAGGACTCCACTGTGGGGATATGCCGTGGTCCACCTGGCCGCTCACCCGCTGACGGGCATTTCTGGTATTTCCATATCTCAGTGGCTCTGAACACGGCCACCATGAGCACCAGCAGACGAGTCTCTGTGAGGTCAGTACCAAGGAGGAGAACTGTTGTGTCACGTTGTAAATGCAGAGAAAGCCGCCACGCTGTGTCCCAAGTGGCCGCGCTGTGTCCCACTCACCCTGGCGCTGGAGGCGAGCACGGCTGCTCCAGGCCTCAGTGGCGGCTGTGGTCCGTCTTCCCGCAGTTGGGAGCCCTGTTTCCCTGCAATCTCAATTTGCATTCCCTAATGATAACAGTGCCTGTCGCTTTTCCTGTCCGTATTTACCATTCACAGACTTATTTGTCCCAAGTCTCTTGCCCTTTTTTAAAAATCTGGTCATCTTCTCACTGATCTGAAAGAACACTTATATCTCCTGCACACAAGTTCTCAGTCACACACACACACACACACACACTCTGCACACGGCTTGCCTTTCCTTTTCCTAAAGTCTTCTGAGAGCAAAAGTTTTTAATTTTGAGAAAGTCTAACTCATCTATTTTTTCCGTTTGTGGTTCGTGTTTTCTGTGTCCTGGGAACTGCAGGCCCAGGCTTCCAGAGTGTAACCTTCACATCTGAGCAAATTCAGGGAACAGTGGGAGGCCCCTGCACCTGCACATCAGCTGTCCCTCGTTTCAGCACCGTCTGCTGGAAAGACCCTCCCACTGAATTATCTTGTCACCGCTGACGAACACCAAGGGGGTCTGCGTGTGTGGACTGTTCCCGGACCCTCCGCTCTGCTCCGTTCTGTTCACGATTGACAGGCCTGCCCCGCCCCGGTCAGCACGCTGTCTCGTGAGTGCAGTCCACGGTGTGTCCTGAAATCAACCACTGTGAGCTCTGCAACTTGTTCTTTTTCAAACTGCTACAGCCATTCTAGGTCCTCTCATGGCTATACGGAGTTTAGTATCAGCGTGTGTCGATTTCCACCACAAACGCCCAGTGGGGCTGGGGCTGGGGCTGAGGATGGGGCTGAGGCTGAGGCTGAGGATGAGGATGAGGATGGGGATGAGGATGAGGATGGGGCTGAGGATGGGGCTGAGGATGAGGATGGGGCTGGGGCTGAGGATGGGGCTGAGGCTGAGGATGAGGATGAGGATGAGGATGGGGCTGAGGATGAGGATGGGGCTGAGGATGAGGATGAGGATGAGGATGAGGATGAGGCTGAGGCTGAGGATGAGGATGAGGATGAGGATGGGGCTGAGGATGGGGCTGAGGGTGGGGCTGAGGATGAGGATGAGGATGAGGATGAGGATGGGGATGGGGATGGGGATGAGGATGAGGATGAGGATGGGGCTGGGGCTGAGGATGAGGATGAGGATGGGGCTGGGGCTGAGGATGGGGCTGAGGATGGGGCTGGGGCTGAGGATGAGGATGAGGATGGGGATGAGGATGAGGATGAGGATGGGGATGAGGATGGGGATGAGGATGGGGATGAGGATGAGGATGAGGATGGGGCTGAGGATGAGGATGAGGATGGGGCTGAGGATGAGGATGAGGATGGGGCTGAGGATGAGGATGAGGATGGGGCTGGGGCTGAGGATGAGGATGAGGATGAGGATGAGGATGAGGATGAGGATGGGGCTGGGGCTGAGGATGGGGCTGGGGCTGAGGATGGGGCTGAGGATGGGGCTGGGGCTGAGGATGAGGATGAGGATGGGGCTGGGGCTGAGGATGAGGATGAGGATGGGGCTGGGGCTGAGGATGAGGATGAGGATGAGGATGGGGATGAGGATGAGGATGAGGATGGGGATGAGGATGGGGCTGAGGATGAGGATGGGGCTGAGGATGAGGATGGGGCTGAGGATGAGGATGAGGATGGGGCTGGGGCTGAGGATGAGGATGAGGATGAGGATGGGGCTGAGGATGAGGATGAGGATGGGGCTGAGGATGAGGATGAGGATGGGGCTGAGGATGAGGATGAGGATGGGGCTGAGGATGAGGATGAGGATGGGGCTGGGGCTGAGGATGAGGATGAGGATGAGGATGAGGATGAGGATGGGGCTGAGGATGAGGATGGGGCTGAGGATGAGGATGGGGCTGAGGATGAGGATGGGGCTGAGGATGAGGATGAGGATGAGGATGAGGATGAGGATGGGGCTGAGGATGAGGATGGGGCTGAGGATGAGGATGAGGATGAGGATGAGGATGAGGCTGAGGATGAGGATGGGGCTGAGGATGAGGATGAGGATGAGGATGGGGCTGAGGATGAGGATGAGGATGAGGATGAGGATGGGGCTGAGGATGAGGATGGGGCTGAGGATGAGGATGAGGATGGGGCTGGGGCTGGGGATGAGGATGAGGATGAGGATGAGGATGAGGATGAGGCTGAGGATGAGGATGGGGCTGAGGATGGGGCTGGGGATGAGGATGAGGATGAGGATGAGGATGAGGGTGGGGCTGAGGGTGGGGCTGAGGGTGGGGATGAGGATGGGGCTGAGGGTGGGGCTGAGGGTGGGGATGAGGATGAGGATGAGGATGGGGCTGAGGATGAGGATGAGGGTGGGGCTGAGGGTGGGGCTGAGGATGAGGATGAGGATGAGGATGAGGATGGGGCTGAGGATGGGGATGAGGATGAGGCTGAGGCTGAGGATGAGGATGGGGATGAGGATGAGGATGAGGATGAGGCTGAGGATGAGGATGAGGATGGGGCTGAGGATGAGGATGAGGATGAGGATGGGGATGAGGATGAGGATGAGGATGAGGATGGGGCTGAGGATGAGGATGGGGATGAGGATGAGGATGAGGATGAGGATGAGAATGAGGATGAGGATGAGGATGAGGATGAGGATGGGGCTGAGGATGGGGCTGAGGATGAGGATGGGGCTGAGGATGGGGCTGGGGCTGAAGCTGAACAGACTGATCTCAGCAAACTGACATCCTGACAACGCTGAAGCTTCCAGTCCACGAACACAGTATCTTTATCCACTTGTTCATATTATCAGGTCACCCTCAATTTCTCTCAGCAACCTCTTACCATTTTCAGTGTGCAGATCTTACACGTATTTTGTCAATGTATCCCGAAGGTCTTTGTGTTTTTGATGCTATTGTAAACTGCATGTCTTTCCAGGTGTTCACTGCCCGGCTACAGAAATTCAATCAATTCACGTGTATTTGTTCTTGGGTCCTGGGGACCTGCTCCATTCACTTAGTCCTAGTGGCTTTTTATCGATTCTCTGGGATTTTCTGCATAATTACCTCATCTCCAGACAAGGACAGGTCACTTCTTCCTCTCCGGTCCGTGTCCCTGCACCCCTTGTATCCCCGCCGCACACCCGGCTGGGCCCCGACCCTGGACGCTGGGCGTGCACACGCCGACGGCCTCGCCACACCCCATGCTGGAGGACTTGCCGTCCCCACCCGCGTCTCTCCCTGCAGTTCTCATCACGACGCCGTGTTGTCTTTGCAGATGCTGCTTCTGCACCTATTGAGATGCTCACGCTTCCGCCTTTATTAGTTAATTTTCTGAGGATAAGCCCCTGTCTTCATGGGATGAACCCACAGTCCCTCTGCCCACGGGGTGACAAGCTTCTCTGGCAGAGGAGGGAACTTGGCAGAAGGGGCTCCCTCCAGGCTCACAGTGGTTCCCACCGGCCAGCTCGCCCACCCTGTTCTTCCAGCAGCTCTGGGCTCCTTGGGACATGAGAAATCCCAAACTGGAGAGACCGTTTCTTCATGGACTCACACCTTGTTCTGACCTAGGAGACCAGTGAGCCCCTGCGATCCCGGGAGAGGCTGCAGTCCGTCCACAGAAGAGCACCCACTCAGGAAATACTCAGTATGAGCATCACAAGCCCACAGACCCCAGGGGTTCACGGGCTGTAAAGTGCTGGTCAAGAACACAGTAGGTGGGACAGCCACAGCGGCCTGCTGGCTACCCAAAGGCAGGCAGGAACTGCCAGACCAGACTACCCCCCGCCACACACACACACCTAACTCCTGCACAACCAAACCTGGTTTTGGCAAGGAAGTCCCATGGGGGACCGGCAGAGAGCCAGGAGGAGCCACTGGCCTAAATCCAGAAGTGCAGGCTGACCCCATGCAGCCCCAGGGACTGCGCAGCAACCAGGGTCCCTGGGAGCCAGGACCTCCAGGGGGAGGGCGGTGCCACCCAGTGCTGCCAGCTCGCAGAAACCCAGGAGGCACTGGACGCAGGCCGGAGCCTGGGGTCATGATGCCCCAAATGAGTGGTCTCAGTCCCAAAATTATGGAAATGCCTTGACCTAAAGGCCAAACAAACTCAAAACCCCGTCCAGGCCAAACACCCTCCAGCCCCTGAACCCCAGCTTCCAGGCATCTACTGGACCCCGACTTTCTGCCGTCATCGAGCGCTGGCTGATCACACTCTGGGGTCGTGGGTCCCGTCTGCATGAGGAGAAAGTCTGTGACTGTCACCAGATTCTCAGAGAGACCCATGACCCTGAGGAGCAACCATGTTTCCAGATGTGGAGGCAGAAACATGAAAGAGACCACACCACACACAGGGCCAACCTGGGGCCAGACAGATGCCTGTCCACCTCTCGAGGGTCTGAGACAACCCATCGTCATCCCTGCTGCCCTGAACCCACGAAGGTGGCAGGCCTGCAGCCTGGGCCCACTCCTGGCAGACCCTGGGTCCAGTCACCCAGACAGCATCACCCTCGGGACATACACCTCCCGGAACTGTCCTGGGACCCCATGCTAGAGATGTGGCCCCCACGCTTCCCTGTGTCCTGTACCCTCCGCTCCTCTCCACCCTCATATTCAATGTCATCAAATAACGTGTCCAAGTCACCTCCCTGCTCAGAAATCTCTTGTAACTACATAAACAGTAGCAAAAGAGATAGCCAGCCGTGTCCTCATAGTACTGAAGGTCAGCCCAGGACTCAAGTCCAGAGTGTGGACAGGCCGACCCACGGGGTTCGGCCCAGGAGTCTGCATCTGTGCCAAGCTCTGCAGGTAACGCTGGCGACGCCCACACTCACAGCACAAGTCTGCGACCCACAGCCTGTTGCATGACACGCACACACTCACGTGGTACAGAGTGGCCAGAGGTGCAGTCTGCTGCACATGCCCCCGTGGGGACAGGAGAGGTGAGGAAGAAGAGCCAAAGTCCCCGAGGGGCCCTGGACGTGGCCCTGGGACAACCGACCACAGAGGGCGTGGAAGAAAGCCTGCCCGTCCCGGGGGCAGTGAGGACGCCCCCGCCCTTCTGGAAGGAGGCCCCTGCCGTTCCTGAGGCAGCTGCGAATGCAGTCGTGTTCCACTCCCCGCGCACCACGAGCAGAGCCTGCTCCCCCTTCCCCACGACAGGAAAACCGCACGAAGGGGACCCAGGAGCAGCCGCACTTCCCATCTGGCCACGGACATGGCGCCGGCCTGGCCCGAGAGAGCGGCTGTGCACACCCGCTGCCCGCCTGACACTGCGTGCTTGTGGCACGCTGGGCGCTGCCCGTCCCGGCAGCCTGGTCTGATCAGCACGCCTGGGCCTGGCCCGAGAGAGCGGCTGTGCACACCCGCTGCCCGCCTGACACTGAGTGCTGTGGCACACTGGGCGCTGCCCGCCCCAGCAGCCTGGTCTGATCAGCACGCCTGGGCCTCTGATCTCCTGCACAAGAAGGAAGTCACGGAGGCGTCTCTCCTGACGCGTCTCCCCGGGAGCGGGAGGAAGCTTTCCAGTGAGTTAATAAGCCCCGAGAGCATGAGGAAGCACAAAACATTTAAGCCCTGCTGGGGCCTCCCGACATGAGTCTGGGCTCTGCAGGTGGAGTTCAAGAGGAAACAGCAGCCTCCTCTGTCCGCTGTGACTCAGAGAGGCAAGAGGAAAATGAAGAGGCGTTTTCAAGTGATGCACAACTGGAGTCAGTGCTGCCGACTGGAACCGTCGCAGGCTCCGGAACCAGCAGTCCAACGGTGCAATTACAGGACAGCTCTTTAACAGGGTTCTCAGTCTTGGCCCAGTCCCCAGAAAGACACCTGAGAAGCTGAGGCCTTACACTCACACAAGCAGATGAAACAACAAGAGGCTCCTTCAGCACCACGGGCCCTGGCTCCCAGGACAAACCCAGCGATCGAGCTCCACCACCGCCCACTCAGACCGGGCAGCCAGGCAGGGACACAGCGGCGAGGCAGGTGGCAGTCTGCAGGGCGCCCGGGCCGAGGGGCGGCAGCCTGGAGCAGCCCTGAGAGAGGGCAGGGCCCCCAAAGGGCGGGTGAGGGACAGCTGCCGGCCTGCCCATCCTGCCATCAGAAGACCACCCTGGCCCTCAGCCCTGCACCCGGGAAGGCCGTCCCACAGCCCCCTGCCGCTGCCCCACCGGGCAAGCTGCCCCAAGGCTGGCACTGGTCACACAGACACGCGGGGACGCTGCTGGGGGCTCGACAGGACTATGATCCTCTGCTACGGTGTTTCCCTTTTTACCCCTAGAAACTTACTCCACGGCCACTTATCACAAGTGCCTAACAGGAATGCCTTCCCCAGAAACAATGACTTCCTCAGGACGTACAAAAGGAAGTCCTTTAACACCGCCCAGCAGTGCAAGCCAATCAAACACCTGCCGCCACCTGGCTGCGAGCAGGCGGACTTATCTTCCAGCATGAATCATTTACCGCCAGCTCTCTGTGTCACAGGCGGCGGGCGTGACGACTCACTCAGCCATGCTCGAGTGGGGCCGGGAAGAGGGAGTGAAGGAAAGCGCAGCGTGAGGACAGGCTGCCGAGGGGCAGGTCACACGCCATGGCCCGCGGCGACCCTTCTGGGTCAGCTGAGCCGTTTCGGGCAGGACAGCTGGGCCAGGCCAGCTGCCCACCCCAGTTCTCCCCTGGCCAGCCCTCCCCTGGGGCCCGGCCCTGCCCTGCCCGTTTCTCCACGAGAATGTCGTAAGACCTGGGCAGGGAGAGGCACTGGCCTCCCAGCGGCCCGCTGCCAGGGCCCCTGCTGAAGGGGTGGGGAGGCAGGGCCCGCTCTGGCCCAGGTGCTGTCCGCACGGAGAGAAGGGGGCCCGAGGCCCAGCCCGCTCTGCCTACCTGATGCCCAGGCCCGTGGTCTGGTCCAGCTTCTCCCAGCTCTGCAGCTTCGCCAGCAGCTTCTGAAAAGACACGGCCGGTAGAACTCAGGGCACTGTGTCCCATCCTCTCCTGAGCGGAGCTGTCCTTCCTCACACCTGGCACACCCTGTCCCCCCACCGTGCCCACCGATCCCCACACCACACACCAGCTCACACGTGGTGCCGACGGCTAAGTCTCCCCATCCTCGAGAGGAGTCTGCCCTTATCTCTCAGCTAAAATGCAGAAATGTTCCCAGTCCGCTCCAAAGTGGACACGTCACGTCCTGACTGCTGAAGCTACACTGTGTGTTTAACACCTCATTCATCCCTGGTCCCACACATTCTGTAAAATCCCAACAGGCTAAAAAGACTGGAGTAGAGGAGAAATCAGCTTCTTGGGTGGCCCTGCAGTGGTCTGGCCAAGGACCAGCTGCCTCTCACCACCACCTTCCAGGTGCTCTCGGGACACTAAGCTACAGGGCAGATGGACCACGCCCTAGAACCAACACCCCCAACACGGCCAACCAGGCCCCACAGCCCCACGGCAGGAGGGAGCCAGCCTGAGAACAGGAGGTGGTGGCAGCACCCACCCCTGCCCAGCACTGCCCACAGGCTGGCTTGCCCGTGCACTTCACACAGCTGCCCCACAGCGACCCACACCCCAGGAAACCCTCTGCGTCTCACTGCCCCTCTGGAAGGTAAGCAACGTGAGGGCAGACTCCGTGTCTCTGACCTCCTGTCACCTTCACCCAGAGCCAAGCACCATGTTCTGAAGGCCTTCGTTCCATCACTCAAATACCACCTGAGTCCAATCAGTGCCAGGTATACTTGGTTAGTACTTGTATCACAACAGTCAACATTGTTAATCCTCATTGGAGAGGTTAAGTAACTTGCCCAGGGTCACACAGCCAGCAAGCACCACGGCAGGATTTTAAACTGGGCAGTGTGCTTCTAGAGCCAATATCTCAACCAATTTTAAAATAAATGACATCAAAAAGAAACTCTGATTATCTCCAGAGCTGTCCTTTCAGGCTAAGTTCCTCCAAGAGCCACCACCTGAGAGAGAGACTCTGCTCCTGTTTGGTGATGCCTCAGGCTGGCCATGGACGTGCTCACAGGCTAAGGTCACTGTCCAGCCAGAGAGGCTCAAGGACCCAACAGGACCTCGGTGGCGCAGGAACCCTGAACAAGAGCGGGCACTCCATGCCACTCTCACCAGACTCCGAAAATGACTGGGGAGTGCTGCCACGCTCTGTGCCGGGCAAGCCAGCGGCCAGGCGACCCGGGCAACCGCAGGGAAGCCGCGTGGGACAGAAAGGCCCCGGGCAGGAGCCAGGAAGCCGAAGTGTTGGTCCAGACTCCTGAGCACAGGGCGGGACAGAGAGCTCCTCCGAGCCTGTCTCATCTGCCCAGGGGGAAACCGGGCTGTTTCCAGCACTGACAGCTCATGACCATCCCCACACTGTCCCACAGAAGGCACCTGTGACCCCACCAGCAGGCACGGGAGACACCCGGCACAGAGCCCCTCGGGGCTGAGTGGGAACCATGCTGCTTCCTGGTCTTCCTTCAGGTCTCTCGTGCCAGCAACGCTTCTCACAGGCCAGGCGCCTCCCTCTCAGCTCTCACGCTGACCATGTTGCCACCAGGCACCATCTGAGTCCATTTTCCTGTCACTCATGCACTGGCTCAGAGCAGCCCAGACTCACCACCGAGAGCCCTGGAGTTCAGAAGTCTGACCACAGGGGCCTCGCAGGCCAAAGCCAGCTGGCAGCGAGGCTGTGCCAGCTCGAAGGGAAGACCCCGTTTCCTGGCCTTCCAGCTGGTAGAGGTGCCCACGTTCCCTGGCTCACGGCCCCTTTCTCCACTTCTCCACCTGCTAGAGGTGCCCACGTTCCCTGGCTCACGGCCCCTTTCTCCACTTCTCAGCTGCTAGAGGTGCCCACGTTCCCTGGTTCACGGCCCCCTTCTCCACTTCTCAGCTGCTAGAGGTGCCCACGTTCCCTGACTCGTGGCCCCCTTCTCCACTTCTCAGCTGCTAGAGGTGCCCACGTTCCCTGGTTCACAGCCCCTTTCTCCACTTCTCAGCTGCTAGAGGTGCCCACGTTCCCTGGTTCACGGCCCCTTTCTCCACTTCTCAGCTACTAGAGGTGCCCACGTTCCCTGGTTCACGGCCCCTTTCTCCACATCAGCGCTGCCAGAAGCAGCTGGTAGAACGCTTTCCACTGACATCGCTCCAACCTCCTCCAGGCCCCGTGCGGACTAAGGGCCTGTGGTCACACCAGCCACCTGGATGACCCAGGGGAGCCCACCTATCCCAGGCCAGCTGATCAGCACCTTTCGTTCCCCTCTGCCACCTAAGATGACAGACTCGGTTCTGGGGACCAGCACACAGCCACCTTTGGGGACCAGCGTGCTGCTCCCGACACCAGCACAGCAGTGTCCATATCTCAGGTGGCCGGCTGGAACATAGGACTGAGACACCCCAAGTCCTCCGGTGGCCAGGACGCTGCCAGACCAGCTCGCCTGCTCAGGTCCTCACCTCCTTCTCCAGCTCCAGGTCGACCAGGTCCTCCTGCATCTTCTCCTGACGGCTCAGCTTCCGCTGCAGCCCCTCCACCTCCTCCCTGAGCAGCCCATTGGTCTCTCGCATCTCCCTGAGAGACCAGAAACAAAGTCACTCAAACAGCTGCACGCCCTGGGACAAGTGCAGGAGCCCCAGGAGCCCGGGCTGCACACTGCACCCTGAGATCCAGCCCACAGGAGCTCTCGCCCTCCGCCCGCCCGCCTCACCGCAGGTAGGAGCCCTGGCCCTACTGCCTGCAGGCCGCCCGCCCGCTCACCGCAGGTAGGAGCCCTGGCCCTACTGCCCGCAGGCCGCCCGCCCGCTCACCGCAGGTAGGAGCCCTGGCCCTACTGCCCGCAGGCCGCCCGCCCCGCTCACCGCAGGTAGGAGCCCTGGCCCTGCTGCCCGCAGGCCGCCCGCCCCGCTCACCCGCCCGCTCACCGCAGGTAGGAGCCCTGGCCCTACTGCCCGCAGGCCGCCCGCCCCGCTCACCGCAGGTAGGAGCCCTGGCCCCGCTGCCCGCAGGCCGCCCGCCCGCTCACCGCAGGTAGGAGCCCTGGCCCCGCTGCCCGCAGGCCGCCCGCCCACTCACCGCAGGTAGGAGCCCTGGCCCCGCTGCCCGCAGGCCGCCCGCCCGCTCACCGCAGGTAGGAGCCCTGGCCCCGCTGCCCGCAGGCCGCCCGCCCGCTCACCGCAGGTAGGAGCCCTGGCCCCGCTGCCCGCAGGCCGCCCGCCCGCTCACCGCAGGTAGGAGCCCTCGCCCCGCTCACCGCAGGTAGGCGTTCTCCTCCCTCAGCTGCTTCAGCTCCCGCTCCACCTTGGGCAGCCGCACCAGCTCGGACTTCATGTTCTTCACGATCACAGCGTCCTGCTCCTGCAGCAACAGCTTCTGCTCCAAGTCCTGATGGTGCCGGGAACAGAGAGGACAGTCAGAGACGCCACACGGCCCCAGTCCTCAGTGACCTTCGTGGCCCTGGTCCCTCCTCCTGCAGCCTAGGGTGCTCCTCAGCGCTCACACCCAGCGTGGGGCCCACAGTGCAGCTTTGGCGCAGGTCACTGCTGTGCTGCGCGGCCCGTGGGGGCAGGAACCACATGTCTGGCCCAAGGACCCTCAGCAAAGGCTCCCTGAACAAACAGACCAATAAACATCCCACTCCTCCCATGCGAGATTTACTTCTGCTGCTCTAACACACCCATGGAACGACTGGGTCTCTTCCACAGGGAGGACAGCCTCTCTTTTACAATCTCTAGTCCCCTTAGACACACTGGAGACAGCTGGGATCCATTAGTGACAAGTTACAAAACACTAAGAATATGAGACCCAGACCAAATCAGTCAGTCACTCAACAAACACTAACAGGGCCCATCTCTGTATCGGTACTGACTCAAGTAGTGGGGACAAGGTGACTCAGAGACAGAGAGGTCTCTGTAAGGAAGAGTCCAGGGTCTAGGGGAATAGACAGGCATCAGGCAAGACAGGTAAGTGAACCCTGAGGAGTGGCCCAAGGCTGCAAACAGGAACACAAAGACAGGAAAAAGGTAAAAGGACATGTGAAGTGGTGAGGCTGGGGAGGCAGGCTGGGGAGGAGGGACAGATAGCACAGAAGCCACAGAGAAGCCTGTGAAAGCCCAGAGGTAAGAGGGAGCAGGGAACCTAGGAACTGACAGGCTGAGCACCAACAGAGGGAAGCAGACAGGACAGAGGGGGAGGCCGGAGGCAGAGCCTGAGGCAGGACACAGAGCCTAGATTTAACCGGAGGCAGAGCCTGAGGCAGGACACAGAGCCTGAGGCAGGCACAGAGCCTGGATTTAACCAGAGGCAGAGCCTGAGGCAGGACACAGAGCCTGGATTTTACTCTCAGGAGACAGGCAGCAACCCAGGGACCCAGGGCAATCTTCCTGACAGGGTCCTCCTTCAGGGAAGCAGTACCGCCTGGACGTCAGAGTCAGGCTGACCTGCCACGAGACCCATCAGGCACTAGCTGGACAAGCTCTGCAGCCAACTGTCACCTCCACAGCCCACAGCACTAGGACTGTCACCTCCACAGTCACAGCACTAGGACTGTCACCTCCACGCCCACACCACTAGGACTGTCACCTCCACAGTCACACCACTAGGACTGTCACCTCCACAGTCATATCACTAGGACTGTCACCTCCACAGTTACACCACTAGGACTGTCACCTCCATGCCCACACCACTAGGACTGTAACCTCCACAGTCACACCACTAGGACTGTCACCTCCACAGTCACACCACTAGGACTGTCACCTCCATGGCCCACAGCACTAGGACTGTCACCTCCACGGCCCACACCACAAGGACTGTCACCTCCACAGTCACAGCACTAGGACTGTCACCTCCACAGTCACATCACTAGGACTGTCACCTCCACAGTCACAGCACTAGGATTGTCACCTCCACGCCCACACCACTAGGACTGTCACCTCCACAGTCACACCACTAGGACTGTCACCTCCACAGTCACACCACTAGGACTGTCACCTCTATGCCCACACCACTAGGACTGTCACCTCCACAGTCACACCACTAGGACTGTCACCTCCACAGTCACATCACTGGGACTGTCACCTCCACAGTCATATCACTAGGACTGTAACCTCCACAGTCACACCACTAGGACTGTCACCTCCATGCCCACACCACTAGGACTGTCACCTCCACAGTCACACCACTAGGACTGTCACCTCCACGGCCCACAGCACTAGGACTGTCACCTCCACGGCCCACACCACAAGGACTGTCACCTCCACGGCCCACACCACTAGGACTGTCACCTCCACAGTCACACCACTAGGACTGTCACCTCTACAGTCACACCACTAGGACTGTCACCTCCACAGTCACATCACTAGGACTGTCACCTCCACAGTCACACCACTAGGACTGTCACCTCCACGGCCCACAGCACTAGGACTGTCACCTCCACGGCCCACACCACTAGGACTGTCACTTCCATGCCCACACCACTAGGACTGTCACCTCCACAGTCACACCACTAGGACTGTCACCTCCACGGCCCACACCACTAGGACTGTCACCTCCATGCCCACACCACTAGGACTGTCACCTCCACAGTCACAGCACTAGGACTGTCACCTCCACAGTCACAGCACTAGGACTGTCACCTCCACAGTCACACCACTAGGACTGTCACCTCCACGCCCACACCACTAGAACTGTCACCTCCACGGTCACACCACTAGGACTGTCACCTCCACGGTCACACCACTAGGACTGTCACCTCCACAGTCACACCACTAGGACTGTCACCTCCACAGTCATACCACTAGGACTGTCACCTCCACGGCCCACAGCACTAGGACTGTCACCTCCACGGGGACTGTCACCTCCACAGCCCACACCACTAGGACTGTCACCTCCATAGCCCACACCACTAGGACTGTCACCTCCACAGCCAACACCACTAGGACTGTCACCTCCACAGCCCACACCACTAGGACTGTCACCTCCACAGCCCATAGCACTAGGACTGTCACCTCCACAGTCACACCACTAGGACTGTCACCTCCACAGCCCACACCACTAGGACTGTCACCTCCATAGCCCACAACACTAGGACTGTCACCTCCACGCCCACACCACTAGGACTGTCACCTCCACAGTCACAGCACTAGGACTGTCACCTCCACAGCCCACACCACTAGGACTGTCACCTCCATAGCCCACATCACTAGGACTGTCACCTCCATGCCCACACCACTAGGACTGTCACCTCCACAGTCACAGCACTAGGACTGTCACCTCCACAGCCAACACCACTAGGACTGTCACCTCCACAGCCCACACCACTAGGACTGTCACCTCCACAGCCCATAGCACTAGGACTGTCACCTCCACAGTCACACCACTAAGACTGTCACCTCCACAGCCCACACCACTGGGACTGTCACCTCCACAGCCCACACCACTGGGACTGTCACCTCCACAGCCCACACCACTAGGACTGTCACCTCCACGGCCCACAGCACTAGGACTGTCACCTCCACGGCCCACACCACTAGGACTGTCACCTCCACGGCCCACACCACTAGGACTGTCACCTCCACAGTCCTCCACGGTCACACCACCAGGACTGTCACCTCCACGGCCACACCACCAGGACTGTCACCTCCACGGCCCACACCACTAAGACTGTCACCTCCACGGCCCACACCACTGGGACTGTCACCTCCACAGCTCACACTACTAGGACTGTCACCTCCACAGCCCACACCACTGGGACTGTCACATGCTCACTTTGTTCTCGTATGTCCGTTGTCTGTCTTCATCCACTAGAATGTGAGCTTTCTGGGAGCGAAGCATGTCCCCTAGTCCCTGTGGCGTCCCTAGCAGCTAGCACAAGCCGAGCACACGAGGACACAATCAGTGTACACAGCACAGTTAGTGCACGTGGTAACTGTCCCCAATGCCACTGAGCACGCCCAGCCAGCAACACCTATGGTGGAAGGAGGGTGAAACCACCACTGATGCTACTCGACACACCCGGGACTGAAACAGCAACTCACCTTGATCCTCTGCTCCTGGTCTGCCCTTGCTTCTTGACTGGCCTGGAGTTCCTGAATCTTCTGATTAGATTCTTGCCATTTTCTATTAAAAGTAGATCACATGCAGCATGAGCTATGTGCTGAGGCCAGCCATGTTACGCACCTTAAAGCTCTCCAGGGCAGACACACACACATATGCACGTGTGCACGCACGCACACACACACGTATGCACGTGCGCACACACGCACACACCCCCCACCACGCACTCCCTTCAGGAGAGCCCCAGGACCCCAGAGTCTAGCCCCTGCCCGTGGCCTGGAGCCCATCTCCCCATTGGAACAGGGTGGTGAGTGCGTCCACACCACCTGCCAGGTCCCTCCAGCCCCCAGCTGCTCACACTGCAGCTCTGACCGCTGGCCCTGCTGCAGCCACAGCGAGGACCCACTCCTGACTGACCCCTGGCCCCTCCGAGTAGCCAGACTCCCCCACACAACATCCACAAAGACCAAGGACACATTCTCGAGGAGGGTGTTCGGGCTCCTGACCCCGCCCTGTGAGTTCCCACACTCCCTGTCTCTCTCTGAGTGCTCTGTCCTGTGTGTTCTCACACTCTCTGTCTCTCTCTCTCTGAGTGCTCTGTCCTGTGTGTTCTCACACTCCCTGTCTCTCTCTCTGAGTGCTCTGTCCTGTGTGTTCTCACACTCTCTCTCTCTGAGTGCTCTGTCCTGTGTGTTCTCACACTCCCTGTCTCTCTCTCTGAGTGCTCTGTCCTGTGGGTTCTCACACTCCCTGTCTCTCTCTCTGAGTGCTCTGTCCTGTGTGTTCTCACACTCCCTGTCTCTCTCTGAGTGCTCTGTCCTGTGTGTTCTCACACTCCCTGTCTCTCTCTGAGTGCTCTGCCCTGCGAGTTCCCACACTCCCTGTCTCTCTCTGAGTGCTCTGTCCTGTGTGTTCTCACACTCTCTCTCTCTCTGAGTGCTCTGTCCTGTGTGTTCTCACACTCCCTGTCTCTCTCTGAGTGCTCTGTCCTGTGTGTTCTCACACTCCCTGTCTCTCTCTGAGTGCTCTGTCCTGTGTGTTCTCACACTCTCTCTCTCTGAGTGCTCTGTCCTGTGTGTTCTCACACTCCCTGTCTCTCTCTGAGTGCTCTGTCCTGTGTGTTCTCACACTCTCTCTCTCTCTCTGAGTGCTCTGTCCTGTGTGTTCTCACACTCCCTGTCTCTCTCTGAGTGCTCTGTCCTGTGTGTTCTCACACTCCCTGTCTCTCTCTGAGTGCTCTGCCCTGCGAGTTCCCACACTCCCTGTCTCTCTCTGAATGCTCTGTCCTGTGTGTTCTCACACTCTCTCTCTCTGAGTGCTCTGTCCTGTGTGTTCTCACACTCCCTGTCTCTCTCTGAGTGCTCTGTCCTGTGTGTTCTCACACTCCCTGTCTCTCTCTGAGTGCTCTGCCCTGCGAGTTCCCACACTCCCTGTCTCTCTCTGAGTGCTCTGTCCTGTGTGTTCCCACACTCTCTCTCTCTGAATGCTCTGTCCTGTGTGTTCTCACACTCCCTGTCTCTCTCTGAGTGCTCTGTCCTGTGTGTTCTCACACTCTCTCTCTCTCTGAGTGCTCTGTCCTGTGTGTTCTCACACTCCCTGTCTCTCTGAGTGCTCTGTCCTGTGTGTTCTCACACCCCCTGTCTCTCTCTCTGAGTGCTCTGTCCTGTGTGTTCTCACACTCTCTCTCTCTGAGTGCTCTGTCCTGTGTGTTCTCACACTCCCTGTCTCTCTCTCTTGAGTGCTCTGTCCTGTGGGTTCTCACACTCCCTGTCTCTCTCTCTGAGTGCTCTGTCCTGTGTGTTCTCACACTCCCTGTCTCTCTCTGAGTGCTCTGTCCTGTGTGTTCTCACACTCCCTGTCTCTCTCTGAGTGCTCTGCCCTGCGAGTTCCCACACTCCCTGTCTCTCTCTGAGTGCTCTGTCCTGTGTGTTCTCACACTCCCTGTCTCTCTCTGAGTGCTCTGTCCTGTGTGTTCTCACACTCCCTGTCTCTCTCTGAGTGCTCTGTCCTGTGTGTTCTCACACTCCGTCTCTCTCTCTCTGAGTGCTCTGTCCTGTGTGTTCTCACACTCTCTCTCTCTGAGTGCTCTGTCCTGTGTGTTCTCACACTCCCTGTCTCTCTCTCTCTGAGTGCTCTGTCCTGTGTGTTCTCACACTCCCTGTCTCTCTCTGAGTGCTCTGTCCTGTGTGTTCTCACACTCCCTGTCTCTCTCTCTCTGAGTGCTCTGTCCTGTGTGTTCTCACACTCCCTGTCTCTCTCTGAGTGCTCTGTCCTGTGTGTTCTCACACTCTCTCTCTCTGAGTGTTCTGTCCTGTGTGTTCTCACACTCTCTCTCTCTGAGTGCTCTGTCCTGTGTGTTCTCACACTCCCTGTCTCTCTCTCTGAGTGCTCTGTCCTGTGTGTTCTCACACTCCCTGTCTCTCTCTGAGTGCTCTGCCCTGCGAGTTCCCACACTCCCTGTCTCTCTCTGAGTGCTCTGTCCTGTGTGTTCTCACACTCTCTCTCTCTGAGTGCTCTGTCCTGTGTGTTCTCACACTCCCTGTCTCTCTCTGAGTGCTCTGTCCTGTGTGTTCTCACACTCCCTGTCTCTCTCTGAGTGCTCTGCCCTGCGAGTTCCCACACTCCCTGTCTCTCTCTGAGTGCTCTGTCCTGTGTGTTCCCACACTCTCTCTCTCTGAATGCTCTGTCCTGTGTGTTCTCACACTCCCTGTCTCTCTCTGAGTGCTCTGTCCTGTGTGTTCTCACACTCTCTCTCTCTCTGAGTGCTCTGTCCTGTGTGTTCTCACACTCCCTGTCTCTCTGAGTGCTCTGTCCTGTGTGTTCTCACACTCCCTGTCTCTCTCTCTGAGTGCTCTGTCCTGTGTGTTCTCACACTCTCTCTCTCTGAGTGCTCTGTCCTGTGTGTTCTCACACTCCCTGTCTCTCTCTCTGAGTGCTCTGTCCTGTGTGTTCTCACACTCCCTGTCTCTCTCTCTGAGTGCTCTGTCCTGTGGGTTCTCACACTCCCTGTCTCTCTCTCTGAGTGCTCTGTCCTGTGTGTTCTCACACTCCCTGTCTCTCTCTGAGTGCTCTGTCCTGTGTGTTCTCACACTCCCTGTCTCTCTCTGAGTGCTCTGCCCTGCGAGTTCCCACACTCCCTGTCTCTCTCTGAGTGCTCTGTCCTGTGTGTTCTCACACTCTCTCTCTCTCTCTGAGTGCTCTGTCCTGTGTGTTCTCACACTCCCTGTCTCTCTCTCTGAGTGCTCTGCCCTGCGAGTTCCCACACTCCCTGTCTCTCTCTGAGTGCTCTGTCCTGTGTGTTCTCACACTCTCTCTCTCTCTCTGAGTGCTCTGTCCTGTGTGTTCTCACACTCCCTGTCTCTCTCTCTGAGTGCTCTGTCCTGTGTGTTCTCACACTCCCTGTCTCTCTCTGAGTGCTCTGTCCTGTGTGTTCTCACACTCCCTGTCTCTCTCTGAGTGCTCTGCCCTGCGAGTTCCCACACTCCCTGTCTCTCTCTGAGTGCTCTGTCCTGTGTGTTCTCACACTCCCTGTCTCTCTCTCTGAGTGCTCTGCCCTGCGAGTTCTCACACTCTCTCTCTCTGAGTGCTCTGTCCTGTGTGTTCTCACACTCCCTGTCTCTCTCTCTGAGTGCTCTGTCCTGTGTGTTCTCACACTCCCTGTCTCTCTCTCTGAGTGCTCTGTCCTGTGGGTTCTCACACTCCCTGTCTCTCTCTGAGTGCTCTGTCCTGTGTGTTCTCACACTCCCTGTCTCTCTCTGAGTGCTCTGCCCTGCGAGTTCCCACACTCCCTGTCTCTCTCTGAGTGCTCTGTCCTGTGTGTTCTCACACTCCCTGTCTCTCTCTGAGTGCTCTGTCCTGTGTGTTCTCACACTCCGTCTCTCTCTCTCTGAGTGCTCTGTCCTGTGTGTTCTCACACTCTCTCTCTCTGAGTGCTCTGTCCTGTGTGTTCTCACACTCCCTGTCTCTCTCTGAGTGCTCTGTCCTGTGTGTTCTCACACTCCCTGTCTCTCTCTCTCTGAGTGCTCTGTCCTGTGTGTTCTCACACTCCCTGTCTCTCTCTGAGTGCTCTGTCCTGTGTGTTCTCACACTCCCTGTCTCTCTCTCTCTGAGTGCTCTGTCCTGTGTGTTCTCACACTCCCTGTCTCTCTCTGAGTGCTCTGTCCTGTGTGTTCTCACACTCCCTGTCTCTCTCTCTGAGTGCTCTGTCCTGTGTGTTCTCACACTCCCTGTCTCTCTCTCTCTGAGTGCTCTGTCCTGTGTGTTCTCACACTCCCTGTCTCTCTCTGAGTGCTCTGTCCTGTGTGTTCTCACACTCCCTGTCTCTCTCTCTGAGTGCTCTGTCCTGTGTGTTCTCACACTCCCTGTCTCTCTCTGAGTGCTCTGTCCTGTGTGTTCTCACACTCCCTGTCTCTCTCTCTCTGAGTGCTCTGTCCTGTGTGTTCTCACACTCCCTGTCTCTCTCTGAGTGCTCTGTCCTGTGTGTTCTCACACTCCCTGTCTCTCTCTCTGAGTGCTCTGTCCTGTGTGTTCTCACACTCCCTGTCTCTCTCTGAGTGCTCTGCCCTGAGAGTTCCCACACTCCCTGTCTCTCTCTGAGTGCTCTGTCCTGTGTGTTCTCACACTCTCTCTCTCTCTCTGAGTGCTCTGTCCTGTGTGTTCTCACACTCCCTGTCTCTCTCTCTGAGTGCTCTGTCCTGTGGGTTCTCACACTCCCTGTCTCTCTCTCTGAGTGCTCTGTCCTGTGTGTTCTCACACTCCCTGTCTCTCTCTGAGTGTTCTGTCCTGTGTGTTCTCACACTCCCTGTCTCTCTCTGAGTGCTCTGCCCTGCGAGTTCCCACACTCCCTGTCTCTCTCTGAGTGCTCTGTCCTGTGTGTTCTCACACTCTCTCTCTCTGAGTGCTCTGTCCTGTGTGTTCTCACACTCCCTGTCTCTCTCTCTGAGTGCTCTGTCCTGTGTGTTCTCACACTCCCTGTCTCTCTCTCTGAGTGCTCTGTCCTGTGGGTTCTCACACTCCCTGTCTCTCTCTCTGAGTGCTCTGTCCTGTGTGTTCTCACACTCCCTGTCTCTCTCTGAGTGTTCTGTCCTGTGTGTTCTCACACTCCCTGTCTCTCTCTGAGTGCTCTGCCCTGCGAGTTCCCACACTCCCTGTCTCTCTCTGAGTGCTCTGTCCTGTGTGTTCTCACACTCTCTCTCTCTGAGTGCTCTGTCCTGTGTGTTCTCACACTCCCTGTCTCTCTCTCTGAGTGCTCTGTCCTGTGTGTTCTCACACTCCCTGTCTCTCTCTCTCTGAGTGCTCTGTCCTGTGGGTTCTCACACTCCCTGTCTCTCTCTCTGAGTGCTCTGTCCTGTGTGTTCTCACACTCCCTGTCTCTCTCTCTCTGAGTGCTCTGTCCTGTGTGTTCTCACACTCCCTGTCTCTCTCTGAGTGCTCTGTCCTGTGTGTTCTCACACTCCCTGTCTCTCTCTCTCTGAGTGCTCTGTCCTGTGTGTTCTCACACTCCCTGTCTCTCTCTGAGTGCTCTGCCCTGCGAGTTCCCACACTCCCTGTCTCTCTCTGAGTGCTCTGTCCTGTGTGTTCTCACACTCCCTGTCTCTCTCTGAGTGCTCTGTCCTGTGTGTTCTCACACTCCCTGTCTCTCTCTCTGAGTGCTCTGTCCTGTGTGTTCTCACACTCCCTGTCTCTCTCTGAGTGCTCTGCCCTGCGAGTTCCCACACTCCCTGTCTCTCTCTGAGTGCTCTGTCCTGTGTGTTCTCACACTCTCTCTCTCTCTCTGAGTGCTCTGTCCTGTGTGTTCTCACACTCTCTCTCTCTGAGTGCTCTGTCCTGTGTGTTCTCACACTCCCTGTCTCTCTCTCTGAGTGCTCTGTCCTGTGTGTTCTCACACTCCCTGTCTCTCTCTGAGTGCTCTGCCCTGCGAGTTCCCACACTCCCTGTCTCTCTCTGAGTGCTCTGTCCTGTGTGTTCTCACACTCCCTGTCTCTCTCTCTGAGTGCTCTGTCCTGTGTGTTCTCACACTCCCTGTCTCTCTCTGAGTGCTCTGCCCTGCGAGTTCCCACACTCCCTGTCTCTCTCTGAGTGCTCTGTCCTGTGTGTTCTCACACTCTCTCTCTCTCTCTGAGTGCTCTGTCCTGTGTGTTCTCACACTCTCTCTCTCTGAGTGCTCTGTCCTGTGTGTTCTCACACTCCCTGTCTCTCTCTCTGAGTGCTCTGTCCTGTGTGTTCTCACACTCCCTGTCTCTCTCTCTGAGTGCTCTGTCCTGTGGGTTCTCACACTCCCTGTCTCTCTCTCTGAGTGCTCTGTCCTGTGTGTTCTCACACTCCCTGTCTCTCTCTGAGTGCTCTGTCCTGTGTGTTCTCACACTCCCTGTCTCTCTGAGTGCTCTGCCCTGCGAGTTCCCACACTCCCTGTCTCTCTCTGAGTGCTCTGTCCTGTGTGTTCTCACACTCCCTGTCTCTCTCTGAGTGCTCTGTCCTGTGTGTTCTCACACTCCGTCTCTCTCTCTCTGAGTGCTCTGTCCTGTGTGTTCTCACACTCTCTCTCTCTGAGTGCTCTGTCCTGTGTGTTCTCACACTCCCTGTCTCTCTCTGAGTGCTCTGTCCTGTGTGTTCTCACACTCCCTGTCTCTCTCTCTCTGAGTGCTCTGTCCTGTGTGTTCTCACACTCCCTGTCTCTCTCTGAGTGCTCTGTCCTGTGTGTTCTCACACTCCCTGTCTCTCTCTCTCTGAGTGCTCTGTCCTGTGTGTTCTCACACTCCCTGTCTCTCTCTCTGAGTGCTCTGTCCTGTGTGTTCTCACACTCCCTGTCTCTCTCTGAGTGCTCTGTCCTGTGTGTTCTCACACTCCCTGTCTCTCTCTGAGTGCTCTGTCCTGTGTGTTCTCACACTCTCTCTCTCTCTCTGAGTGCTCTGCCCTGCGAGTTCCCACACTCCCTGTCTCTCTCTCTCTGAGTGCTCTGTCCTGTGTGTTCTCACACTCTCTCTCTCTCTCTGAATGCTCTGTCCTGTGTGTTCTCACACTCCCTGTCTCTCTCTCTGAGTGCTCTGTCCTGTGGGTTCTCACACTCCCTGTTTCTCTCTCTGAGTGCTCTGTCCTGTGTGTTCTCACACTCCCTGTCTCTCTCTGAGTGCTCTGCCCTGCGAGTTCCCACACTCCCTGTCTCTCTCTGAGTGCTCTGTCCTGTGTGTTCTCACACTCCCTGTCTCTCTCTGAGTGCTCTGTCCTGTGTGTTCTCACACTCCCTGTCTCTCTCTCTCTGAGTGCTCTGTCCTGTGTGTTCCCACACTCTCTCTCTCTGAGTGCTCTGTCCTGTGTGTTCTCACACTCCCTGTCTCTCTCTCTCTGAGTGCTCTGTCCTGTGTGTTCTCACACTCCCTGTCTCTCTCTGAGTGCTCTGTCCTGTGTGTTCTCACACTCCCTGTCTCTCTCTCTGAGTGCTCTGTCCTGTGTGTTCTCACACTCCCTGTCTCTCTCTGAGTGCTCTGTCCTGTGTGTTCTCACACTCCCTGTCTCTCTCTCTCTGAGTGCTCTGTCCTGTGTGTTCTCACACTCCCTGTCTCTCTCTGAGTGCTCTGTCCTGTGTGTTCTCACACTCCCTGTCTCTCTCTCTGAGTGCTCTGTCCTGTGTGTTCTCACACTCCCTGTCTCTCTCTGAGTGCTCTGCCCTGCGAGTTCCCACACTCCCTGTCTCTCTCTGAGTGCTCTGTCCTGTGTGTTCTCACACTCTCTCTCTCTCTGAGTGCTCTGTCCTGTGTGTTCTCACACTCCCTGTCTCTCTCTGAGTGCTCTGTCCTGTGTGTTCTCACACTCCCTGTCTCTCTCTGAGTGCTCTGTCCTGTGTGTTCTCACACTCTCTCTCTCTCTCTGAGTGCTCTGTCCTGTGTGTTCTCACACTCTCTCTCTCTGAGTGCTCTGTCCTGTGTGTTCTCACACTCCCTGTCTCTCTCTCTGAGTGCTCTGTCCTGTGTGTTCTCACACTCCCTGTCTCTCTCTCTGAGTGCTCTGTCCTGTGGGTTCTCACACTCCCTGTCTCTCTCTGAGTGCTCTGTCCTGTGTGTTCTCACACTCTCTCTCTCTGAGTGTTCTGTCCTGTGTGTTCTCACACTCTCTCTCTCTGAGTGCTCTGTCCTGTGTGTTCTCACACTCCCTGTCTCTCTCTCTGAGTGCTCTGTCCTGTGTGTTCTCACACTCCCTGTCTCTCTCTGAGTGCTCTGCCCTGCGAGTTCCCACACTCCCTGTCTCTCTCTGAATGCTCTGTCCTGTGTGTTCTCACACTCTCTCTCTCTGAGTGCTCTGTCCTGTGTGTTCTCACACTCCCTGTCTCTCTCTGAGTGCTCTGTCCTGTGTGTTCTCACACTCCCTGTCTCTCTCTGAGTGCTCTGCCCTGCGAGTTCCCACACTCCCTGTCTCTCTCTGAGTGCTCTGTCCTGTGTGTTCCCACACTCTCTCTCTCTGAATGCTCTGTCCTGTGTGTTCTCACACTCCCTGTCTCTCTCTGAGTGCTCTGTCCTGTGTGTTCTCACACTCCCTGTCTCTCTCTCTGAGTGCTCTGTCCTGTGTGTTCTCACACTCCCTGTCTCTCTCTGAGTGCTCTGTCCTGTGTGTTCTCACACTCCCTGTCTCTCTGAGTGCTCTGTCCTGTGTGTTCTCACACCCCCTGTCTCTCTCTCTGAGTGCTCTGTCCTGTGTGTTCTCACACTCTCTCTCTCTGAGTGCTCTGTCCTGTGTGTTCTCACACTCCCTGTCTCTCTCTCTGAGTGCTCTGTCCTGTGTGTTCTCACACTCCCTGTCTCTCTCTCTGAGTGCTCTGTCCTGTGGGTTCTCACACTCCCTGTCTCTCTCTCTGAGTGCTCTGTCCTGTGTGTTCTCACACTCCCTGTCTCTCTCTGAGTGCTCTGTCCTGTGTGTTCTCACACTCCCTGTCTCTCTCTGAGTGCTCTGCCCTGCGAGTTCCCACACTCCCTGTCTCTCTCTGAGTGCTCTGTCCTGTGTGTTCTCACACTCTCTCTCTCTCTCTGAGTGCTCTGTCCTGTGTGTTCTCACACTCCCTGTCTCTCTCTGAGTGCTCTGTCCTGTGTGTTCTCACACTCCCTGTCTCTCTCTGAGTGCTCTGTCCTGTGTGTTCTCACACTCCCTGTCTCTCTCTGAGTGCTCTGCCCTGCGAGTTCCCACACTCCCTGTCTCTCTCTGAGTGCTCTGTCCTGTGTGTTCTCACACTCCCTGTCTCTCTCTCTCTGAGTGCTCTGCCCTGCGAGTTCTCACACTCTCTCTCTCTGAGTGCTCTGTCCTGTGTGTTCTCACACTCCCTGTCTCTCTCTCTGAGTGCTCTGTCCTGTGTGTTCTCACACTCCCTGTCTCTCTCTCTGAGTGCTCTGTCCTGTGGGTTCTCACACTCCCTGTCTCTCTCTCTGAGTGCTCTGTCCTGTGTGTTCTCACACTCCCTGTCTCTCTCTGAGTGCTCTGCCCTGCGAGTTCCCACACTCCCTGTCTCTCTCTGAGTGCTCTGTCCTGTGTGTTCTCACACTCCCTGTCTCTCTCTGAGTGCTCTGTCCTGTGTGTTCTCACACTCCCTGTCTCTCTCTGAGTGCTCTGTCCTGTGTGTTCTCACACTCCGTCTCTCTCTCTCTGAGTGCTCTGTCCTGTGTGTTCTCACACTCTCTCTCTCTGAGTGCTCTGTCCTGTGTGTTCTCACACTCCCTGTCTCTCTCTGAGTGCTCTGTCCTGTGTGTTCTCACACTCCCTGTCTCTCTCTCTCTGAGTGCTCTGTCCTGTGTGTTCTCACACTCCCTGTCTCTCTCTGAGTGCTCTGTCCTGTGTGTTCTCACACTCCCTGTCTCTCTCTCTCTGAGTGCTCTGTCCTGTGTGTTCTCACACTCCCTGTCTCTCTCTGAGTGCTCTGTCCTGTGTGTTCTCACACTCCCTGTCTCTCTCTCTCTGAGTGCTCTGTCCTGTGTGTTCTCACACTCCCTGTCTCTCTCTGAGTGCTCTGTCCTGTGTGTTCTCACACTCCCTGTCTCTCTCTCTGAGTGCTCTGTCCTGTGTGTTCTCACACTCCCTGTCTCTCTCTGAGTGCTCTGTCCTGTGTGTTCTCACACTCCCTGTCTCTCTCTCTCTGAGTGCTCTGTCCTGTGTGTTCTCACACTCCCTGTCTCTCTCTGAGTGCTCTGTCCTGTGTGTTCTCACACTCCCTGTCTCTCTCTCTGAGTGCTCTGTCCTGTGTGTTCTCACACTCCCTGTCTCTCTCTGAGTGCTCTGCCCTGCGAGTTCCCACACTCCCTGTCTCTCTCTGAGTGCTCTGTCCTGTGTGTTCTCACACTCTCTCTCTCTCTCTGAGTGCTCTGTCCTGTGTGTTCTCACACTCTCTCTCTCTGAGTGCTCTGTCCTGTGTGTTCTCACACTCCCTGTCTCTCTCTCTGAGTGCTCTGTCCTGTGTGTTCTCACACTCCCTGTCTCTCTCTCTGAGTGCTCTGTCCTGTGGGTTCTCACACTCCCTGTCTCTCTCTCTGAGTGCTCTGTCCTGTGTGTTCTCACACTCCCTGTCTCTCTCTGAGTGCTCTGTCCTGTGTGTTCTCACACTCCCTGTCTCTCTCTGAGTGCTCTGCCCTGCGAGTTCCCACACTCCCTGTCTCTCTCTGAGTGCTCTGTCCTGTGTGTTCTCACACTCTCTCTCTCTGAGTGCTCTGTCCTGTGTGTTCTCACACTCCCTGTCTCTCTCTCTGAGTGCTCTGTCCTGTGTGTTCTCACACTCCCTGTCTCTCTCTCTCTGAGTGCTCTGTCCTGTGGGTTCTCACACTCCCTGTCTCTCTCTCTGAGTGCTCTGTCCTGTGTGTTCTCACACTCCCTGTCTCTCTCTCTCTGAGTGCTCTGTCCTGTGTGTTCTCACACTCCCTGTCTCTCTCTGAGTGCTCTGTCCTGTGTGTTCTCACACTCCCTGTCTCTCTCTCTCTGAGTGCTCTGTCCTGTGTGTTCTCACACTCCCTGTCTCTCTCTGAGTGCTCTGTCCTGTGTGTTCTCACACTCCCTGTCTCTCTCTCTCTGAGTGCTCTGTCCTGTGTGTTCTCACACTCCCTGTCTCTCTCTGAGTGCTCTGTCCTGTGTGTTCTCACACTCCCTGTCTCTCTCTCTGAGTGCTCTGTCCTGTGTGTTCTCACACTCCCTGTCTCTCTCTGAGTGCTCTGTCCTGTGTGTTCTCACACTCCCTGTCTCTCTCTCTGAGTGCTCTGTCCTGTGTGTTCTCACACTCCCTGTCTCTCTCTGAGTGCTCTGTCCTGTGTGTTCTCACACTCCCTGTCTCTCTCTCTCTGAGTGCTCTGTCCTGTGTGTTCTCACACTCCCTGTCTCTCTCTGAGTGCTCTGTCCTGTGTGTTCTCACACTCCCTGTCTCTCTCTCTGAGTGCTCTGTCCTGTGTGTTCTCACACTCCCTGTCTCTCTCTGAGTGCTCTGCCCTGCGAGTTCCCACACTCCCTGTCTCTCTCTGAGTGCTCTGTCCTGTGTGTTCTCACACTCTCTCTCTCTCTCTGAGTGCTCTGTCCTGTGTGTTCTCACACTCTCTCTCTCTGAGTGCTCTGTCCTGTGTGTTCTCACACTCCCTGTCTCTCTCTCTGAGTGCTCTGTCCTGTGTGTTCTCACACTCCCTGTCTCTCTCTCTGAGTGCTCTGTCCTGTGTGTTCTCACACTCCCTGTCTCTCTCTCTGAGTGCTCTGTCCTGTGTGTTCTCACACTCCCTGTCTCTCTCTGAGTGCTCTGTCCTGTGTGTTCTCACACTCCCTGTCTCTCTCTGAGTGCTCTGCCCTGCGAGTTCCCACACTCCCTGTCTCTCTCTGAGTGCTCTGTCCTGTGTGTTCTCACACTCCCTGTCTCTCTCTGAGTGCTCTGTCCTGTGTGTTCTCACACTCCCTGTCTCTCTCTGAGTGCTCTGTCCTGTGTGTTCTCACACTCCGTCTCTCTCTCTCTGAGTGCTCTGTCCTGTGTGTTCTCACACTCTCTCTCTCTGAGTGCTCTGTCCTGTGTGTTCTCACACTCCCTGTCTCTCTCTGAGTGCTCTGTCCTGTGTGTTCTCACACTCCCTGTCTCTCTCTCTCTGAGTGCTCTGTCCTGTGTGTTCTCACACTCCCTGTCTCTCTCTGAGTGCTCTGTCCTGTGTGTTCTCACACTCCCTGTCTCTCTCTGAGTGCTCTGTCCTGTGTGTTCTCACACTCCCTGTCTCTCTCTCTGAGTGCTCTGTCCTGTGTGTTCTCACACTCCCTGTCTCTCTCTGAGTGCTCTGTCCTGTGTGTTCTCACACTCCCTGTCTCTCTCTGAGTGCTCTGTCCTGTGTGTTCTCACACTCTCTCTCTCTCTCTGAGTGCTCTGCCCTGCGAGTTCCCACACTCCCTGTCTCTCTCTCTCTGAGTGCTCTGTCCTGTGTGTTCTCACACTCTCTCTCTCTCTCTGAATGCTCTGTCCTGTGTGTTCTCACACTCCCTGTCTCTCTCTCTGAGTGCTCTGTCCTGTGGGTTCTCACACTCCCTGTTTCTCTCTCTGAGTGCTCTGTCCTGTGTGTTCTCACACTCCCTGTCTCTCTCTGAGTGCTCTGCCCTGCGAGTTCCCACACTCCCTGTCTCTCTCTGAGTGCTCTGTCCTGTGTGTTCTCACACTCCCTGTCTCTCTCTGAGTGCTCTGTCCTGTGTGTTCTCACACTCCGTCTCTCTCTCTCTGAGTGCTCTGTCCTGTGTGTTCCCACACTCTCTCTCTCTGAGTGCTCTGTCCTGTGTGTTCTCACACTCCCTGTCTCTCTCTGAGTGCTCTGTCCTGTGTGTTCTCACACTCCCTGCCTCTCTCTGAGTGCTCTGTCCTGTGTGTTCTCACACTCCCTGTCTCTCTCTGAGTGCTCTGTCCTGTGTGTTCTCACACTCTCTCTCTCTGAGTGCTCTGTCCTGTGTGTTCTCACACTCCCTGTCTCTCTCTCTGAGTGCTCTGTCCTGTGGGTTCTCACACTCCCTGTCTCTCTCTCTGAGTGCTCTGTCCTGTGTGTTCTCACACTCCCTGTCTCTCTCTCTGAGTGCTCTGTCCTGTGTGTTCTCACACTCCCTGTCTCTCTCTCTGAGTGCTCTGTCCTGTGTGTTCTCACACTCCCTGTCTCTCTCTGAGTGCTCTGTCCTGTGTGTTCTCACACTCCCTGTCTCTCTCTGAGTGCTCTGTCCTGTGGGACTGTCCTTGACCTCCTACCTCCACCAGCAGCAGTGTTCACCCGGGCCATCAACCCAGCTCAAAGCAACATCTTCCCCATAACTCCCTCCATGACGCTCGCTCTCCCTGTTCTCAGGACATTTGAAATGCCACGCTGTGCGGACACTTGCAGTCCTGGCTCAGGGTTCTCCGAGAGCCAGTGGGTGGGGAGGGCAGCACCGGAAGGGCACCGGAGAGCCCCAGGGCTTCAGCACACAGGACGCTCATGAGGCCGGGTGCACACTCTGCAGAGGGCTCAGGACACACCGCGCCTTCCTGTCTGGTCGTCCACAGCTGACGAGGGGCCCTCCAGCTCAGCACACGCCCTGCAGCAGGCGGGCGGGCTCCACAGCCACTCACCGGTGCTGCAGGTCCAGCTGCTCCTGCAGCTCCTGCTTCTCGGACTCCAGACCCTTCACCTGCATCTCCTGGTTCATCACACTCCACTGCAGCTCCGAGATCCGGCCCTTTAACTCGCTGATGGTCTGAAAGCAGAGTGGGACAGGCAACCACCCACTGAGGCCAGGCACTGGGGCTGCGGCAGGCGGGTGCAGGCGGGCCTCCCACAGCAGGGGACGATGCCCTCACAAGGGCCTGTCCCTCCTACCCCGCTCCCGAGGGCAGACAGAGCCATCTGCTCCCTCTGAGAACACAGACATCACCTCCAACCATGGACCAGAGCACAGCCCAGGGCCACCTCGCGTCTCCCAAGAGCCAAGAGGGAGACAATGCACTCAGGAGCAAGAACTGCTGCCGGCCAAGGTGGGCCCTGGCCTCCTGCCCCCGTGCCAGCCCCTCCCACGAAGCACCTACACTCCCCACATGCCTCTCACCCCAAACCCTCACTAGTCCCCGGCGAGTTCTTCACAGCCTCCTTCCTCACCCTGCTCTCACCTCTCAGAATTCCCTCCCTGAACCCTACACCATCCACCATCCCAGCTGTGTGCTAAAGACGCCACCTGTAAGCCACAGCCAGGTGCTGGACATGAGGGACTGAGGCCATCCTCAGAGAGATGCCACAAAAGTTATACAGACTGGAGGGGAGCTGCCGGGTGGGAAGTGGTCTGAAAAGAACGAGGCCTGAGGAAGAGTCCCAGAGCACAGCCCGGTCCAGGCCAGGGAGCCCACCGGGCATGAGCACAGCCTGGTCCGGGCCAGGGAGCCCACCGGGCATGAGCACAGCCCTGTCCGGGGCAGTGAGCCCACCGGGCATGAGCACAGCCCGGCCCGGGGCAGTGAGCCCACCGGGCATGAGCACAGCCCGGCCCGGGACAGTGAGCCCACCGGGCATGAGCACAGCCCTGTCCGGGACAGTGAGCCCACCGGGCATGAGCACAGCCCTGTCCGGGACAGTGAGCCCACCGGGCATGAGCACAGCCCTGTCCGGGACAGTGAGCCCACCGGGCATGAGCACAGCCCTGTCCGGGACAGTGAGCCCACCGGGCATGAGCACAGCCCTGTCCGGGACAGAGAGCCCACCGGGCATGAGCACAGCCCTGTCCGGGACAGAGAGCCCACCGGGCATGAGCACAGCCTGGTCTGGGACAGTGAGCCCACTGAGCATGAGCACAGCCTGGTCTGGGACAGTGAGCCCACCGGGCATGAGCACAGCCTGGTCTGGGACAGTGAGCCCACTGAGCATGAGCACAGCCTGGTCTGGGGCAGTGAGCCCACTGGGCATGAGCACAGCCCGGCCCGGGGCAGTGAGCCCACTGGGCATGAGCACAGCCTGGTCTGGGACAGTGAGCCCACCGGGCATGAGCACAGCCCTGTCCGGGACAGTGAGCCCACTGAGCATGAGCACAGCCTGGTCTGGGACAGTGAGCCCACTGGGCATGAGCACAGCCCGGTCTGGGACAGTGAGCCCACCGGGCATGAGCACAGCCTGGTCTGGGACAGTGAGCCCACTGGGCATGAGCACAGCCTGGTCTGGGACAGTGAGCCCACTGGGCATGAGCACAGCCTGGTCTGGGACAGTGAGCCCACTGAGCATGAGCACAGCCTGGTCTGGGACAGTGAGCCCACTGGGCATGAGCACAGCCCGGTCTGGGACAGTGAGCCCACTGGGCATGAGCACAGCCTGGTCTGGGACAGTGAGCCCACTGGGCACGCAGCACCCGCCAGGCCGTGGCTACATACAGTGCCACCGTGGCAGTCCGAGGGGGAGAGAGCATGCCCGCCACACCACCTGGAAAGGCAAGCCCACTAAGAAGCGTCATGTAAATTAACACATGGAGGCCTGACCAATGGTGACACAATGGAGAGAGTGTCAACCTGGGACACTAAGGTCTCAGGTTTGAAACCTCGAGGTCACCAGCTTGAGTGCGGGCTCACCTGGAGTGAGAGTGGGATCATCAACATGATCCTATGGTCACTGGCTTGAGCCCAAAGGTCACTGGCTTGAACCCAAAGGTCACTGTGTTTGGGCTTAAGCCCCCCAGTCAAGTCACATATGAGAAACAATCAATGAGCAACTAAAGTGACACAACTACAAGTTTATGCTTCTCATTTGTCTCCCTCCTGTCTACCTGTCTTTCTCTCTCTCTCTCTAAAAGAAACAAGAAAAGAAAACTAGCAGGTGGAAAAGCCACATCAGCCCCTGGGAGCCAGACATCAACCCAAGGGCATCTGCAAGAAAGGGCAGGACCAGCAACTCAGCACAGTGAGTGACACCCGCCAGCCCCTGGGGCTCCCTCAGCGGACGAGGGGGCCACCACATTCATTCACCAGTCCAACCCAGGGCCCATTCGAATGAGGACACTGCTGCCTCGTGTCCTCCTGGGAGGCTGACAGGCCGACAGAGGCCCGGGTCCCCCACTCCTCTGACCTGTACGGTTTACTCCGTTACAACAGGGACTACCGGCCTGGGAACCAAACAGAGTGAAGGTACTAAAAACATGCTTAACAATGAACACATCCTTCGAGAAGTCCTCCTGAGCTCAGGAAAGGCAGATGGTGCCAGCCACCGCAGGGGTGCCAGGGTCAGACAAGGGCTGTGGAGAAGCCAGGCCGTGCACACGGTGACCCCAGAGAGTGGCGCACGCAGGAGCCAGGGCACCACGTAAGAGCACGCAGGGGGAGAGAGGACAAGTTATGACTCTAGACTGAGCACAGGGCGGGCCTCTCTGGGGGTGAAAAGAGAGACCACCGTGGTCCTACATCCCAACTGGCCACGGCCCTTCCCACGCTGGACCCGCTCGGCACCCTCTTTGTAACCCGTGTCTAAGGGTCTCCCGCTGCCCTTCGCTGGACAGTGCAGAACTCGCCCTCCCCGGGACACCCCACACCTGCCTGCAGAACACTAGCCCCCGAGCACAGGCGGAGGGGACGCCCCCAACAGCCAATCCCGGCCCCTCTGCCAGCGTCCGCGTCAGAAGGCAGACGCAGACACAGCCTCAGCGAGCCCCCCAGCGCCGCCACGGCAGCTGGGACCCGGGCCTGCTTCTGCTTCTGCTTCTGCAGCTCCACGCGGGGGCCGGACACCCGGGATGACACCCTCCTCCCGGGCAGTGGGCCCTCATCCTCCTCGCAGCCCGGCAAAGGGACGGGAAAGGTCGGAAGAGCCCAATCCCACCGACTTCCTGCTGAGGAAGCACCGACCTCTGGGCTAATCCTAAGATCTATGCAACCTTCAACCGATGGGGGTGGTAAGACGCCCTGCTCATCTGCTCTGGTTCAAAGGCTCTCAGACACTAAGAGACAGTGCCCACCCACAGACACGCAAATCCAGAGGCAACCACCTGTATCTTCTGTTGGGGGACACACAGTTATTTCCAGAAAATACCACCCCCCAGGACAGGTCAGAGGACAGTGGAACTAGAACACTCAGCAATGACTGGTGACACAGCAGGTGGCACGAAGTCCCAGACAGAGACAGCAGTGACTGCTGTCCTGACGGCCACACTCCGAGAGGTCACTCCAAATAAAATCATTCTAGAGAAGCAAAAAGGCTGCATGCGTGAAGCTATCTGCTACCTACGTGTTTGTGCATCACGGTGTGTGTGCACAAGAACACCAGAGCATTTGAAAATAGCAAAAATGGTTTCATCAACCATTAAAAAACATGATTAGAAGATTTAAAAAGTGTTCAACCTATGCACTGAAGACCACAGGATGGGAAATTGGCACCTTCACCAGGACGACAGCGGTGGAAAGAATGGAAAGAAAGGAAGGCGGAGGACTCACAGCCCAGAGCAGGTGCCCGGCGGCCCTCACCTCGCGGTGGAAAGAAAGGAAGGCGGAGGACTCACAGCCCAGAGCAGGTGCCCGGCGGCCCTCACCTCGCTGGCAGCAGCCAAACTGTCCTCCTTCTCCCGCAGCCTGCGGTGGGCGGCGTCCAGGCTCTGCTGACAGGCCCTGCTGCGCTCCGAGTGCTCCTTGACCTTCTCCTCCGCCTCCGCCTCCCGCTCCTGCAGCTGCCGGATGCGCGCCACCAGCTCCTGGTTGCGGTCGACCTCGCGCTGCCCAGAGGAAGGACCTGTGAGCACGGTCGGAGCAGGGGACCCCGCCGTCCTCCCTCAGACCCAGACCCAGGCCCAGGGAAGGTCCTCCAAGGCCAGTACAAAGCCCGCAGTGCAGGGCTCTGGCCCAGGGACCCTCTGGAGGCACTCAGACGCATCGCCACCCGGCATCAGCCGGCACCGCCACCTGCAGGGAGGAAACCCCCAGCTCACTCTCGACCTGGGGAAGAAGCGTCCACCTCTGGCAGCACCAGAGGCTTTTATCTGACTGCACAAAGGTGGCCATTGCAACAAGCTGGCATGCCCGCACAGGGCGAGGACACGCGGCCTGCAGACAGGAACAGCCGACCGGGGCCTCTTCCGCCAGGACAGCCCCTTATCTCCTGCAAACCTGCAGAGCCATCCTGGACCCAACCCTCGGGCGGCCTGGCCTGTGCTGGTGAGGGGGGCCCAGGACTGAGGCTCCTGCTCTGAATACACTGACTCGACCTGAGGTGGGACCAGAAAGTAGGAGCCAGAGTCTCGGGGCAAAGGCGGAGAACCCTGGTTACGTGGAACCAGACCCTGCTGACCTCTGACCTCGGACAGAAAGCTGGGCCGCAGAAGCTCCCTCTCAAGACCGCCAGGTGCTCCCAGGGCCGCCTCACTCAGAGTAGGGTTGCACCAGGACCCCACCCGGCGCCGAGGGGGCCCTGCAGCAGAGGAACCCTCCACAGGGTGGGAGCGAGGGTCCAGGAGCACAGGGTGCAGTGTGCACCTCCCCGGGCAGGGCGTGGCATCTCCGCTGGAGCTGCCGGTCCTGAGCACACACAGGCCACCCAGCCAGGCCCTCAGACACCAACCTCTCACCATCTCAGAGCTCTTTCCAGGGGGCTGAGACTGCCGCCCACTCGGCGTCCCCACTCACTGCCAAACTGACAGCCCTGAGAAACCACTGCACAAGCCCCAGAAGCAAAGGGACAACTTACAAACCATGACTCGTGGTCCGGGCCACCCTCAACCCTGTCTACGGCAGGGAGCCACGCTCAGCGAGGGGCCCCAGGATTAAGCTCCGTCAGCCCTGACTCTTGGATTTCCCCAAGAAAGACGTTCAGTGACCCTGCAGCCATCCCTCACACTTTCCAAGGTTTTCTGACCACCTCTAAGGTGCCACAGTCTGTGCTGGACATGGAGATCAGGGCAGTGAGGACACGGGAGTCCTGTCCTCACAGGGCCCATGGCCCAGAGGAACTCCATCAGCTCCACACCCCATGCCTCCACCTGAGAGCCAGGCAGTGCCACCAACCCCACAGCTCCCACAGTCCAGTGGCCCCTGTGCCCCCTCCCATGCCCTTCTAAGGGCACTCCAGTACTGGCAGGACTCCCCAGGCCTCTCCCTCTCGGTTCCCGTCAGTTCAGTGTCCCTCCTTCAAGGTCAGCCCAGGACACCAAGCCCCGTCTCACAGAGAAACACCAACCACTCCAGTCAGCACCAGGGCCAGCGCCAAGGTACCCCCTCCAACGGGCACATCTCTGGGCCACTGAGCCCACATGACACACCACAGCACATCTCTGGGCCACTGAGCCCACATGACACACCACAGCCAGGAGCCTGCCCACCAGGTTCAAACACATCCCAACAGCAGCACACCCTCGCAGAGCCCAGCTACGTGTGCAAGGACGAGGGAAGCCTGTGAAGGTGCCACGTCAGGTCACAGGCCAGACCGCCACCGCGAGGACTGCCGGAGGTCAGGCCACAACCCAGACCGCCACCACGAGGACTGCCGGGGCAGGAGGCTCTGCCCGCACCCGGGCAGTGTGCCTGCAGCTCGTCAGCGCCCACAGCACACCTGCAAAGTGCTGCCACAGCAAGGAAGCTCCTAGTGACCCTAGTCCTCTGGGTGAGAGGGGCTCTCCCAGCACGGTGGGCCAGCCAGGGGCGACCTGAAGCAGCCCCGAGACCGGGCTCCTGGCTCTGAGGGCCCATAAACAAACTGAGCAAACTCGGCCTGGACCCAAGACCCCTATGTAGCCTGGTGACTCTCCGAGCCTGTCACCCCTGTACCACCTGGTGTTTCTGCCAGGTCTGCACCCCAGTCCTTCCAGAGGGGGAGACCCCAGAGGCCTGGCCCTGCTGCCCTCCTCCATGAGGTGGGGCCCAGCTGAGCCCCGGGGCCCAGGGAGGCAGGCCCAGCAGCCCGGGGGGGGGGGGGGGTCTAGGAAGACAGGCCCAGCAGCCCGGCTCCGCTCTCCCACGGCCCCGGGGCTGGGCGCTCGCACCCACCTCGTAGCTCCGGGCACTGGTGCTGGCCGCCCGCACCCACCTCGTAGCTCCGGGCACTGGTGCTGGCCGCCCGCACCCACCTCGTAGCTCCGGGCACTGGGGCTGGCCGCCCGCACCCACCTCGTAGCTCCGGGCACTGGGGCTGGCCGCCCGCACCCACCTCGTAGCTCCGGGCACTGGGGCTGGCCGCCCGCACCCACCTCGTAGCTCCGGGCACTGGTGCTGGCCGCCCGCACCCACCTCGTAGCTCTGGGCACTGGTGCTGGCCGCCCGCACCCACCTCGTAGCTCCGGGCACTGGTGCTGGCCGCCCGCACCCACCTCGTAGCTCCGGGCACTGGTGCTGGCCGCCCGCACCCACCTCGTAGCTCCGGGCACTGGTGCTGGCCGCCCGCACCCACCTCGTAGCTCCGGGCACTGGTGCTGGCCGCCCGCACCCACCTCGTAGCTCCGGGCACTGGTGCTGGCCGCCCGCACCCACCTCGTAGCTCCGGGCACTGGTGCTGGCCGCCCGCACCCACCTCGTAGCTCCGGGCACTGGTGCTGGCCGCCCGCACCCACCTCGTAGCTCCGGGCACTGGTGCTGGCCGCCCGCACCCACCTCGTAGCTCCGGGCACTGGTGCTGGCCGCCCGCACCCACCTCGTAGCTCCGGGCACTGGGGCTGGCCGCCCGCACCCACCTCGTAGCTCCGGGCACTGGTGCTGGCCGCCCGCACCCACCTCGTAGCTCCGGGCACTGGGGCTGGCCGCCCGCACCCACCTCGTAGCTCCGGGCACTGGTGCTGGCCGCCCGCACCCACCTCGTAGCTCCGGGCACTGGGGCTGGCCGCCCGCACCCACCTCGTAGCTCCGGGCACTGGGGCTGGCCGCCCGCACCCACCTCGTAGCTCCGGGCACTGGTGCTGGCCGCCCGCACCCACCTCGTAGCTCCGGGCACTGGGGCTGGCCGCCCGCACCCACCTCGTAGCTCCGGGCACTGGTGCTGGCCGCCCGCACCCACCTCGTAGCTCCGGGCACTGGTGCTGGCCGCCCGCACCCACCTCGTAGCTCCGGGCACTGGTGCTGGCCGCCCGCACCCACCTCGTAGCTCCGGGCACTGGTGCTGGCCGCCCGCACCCACCTCGTAGCTCCGGGCACTGGGGCTGGCCGCCCACACCCACCTCGTAGCTCCGGGCACTGGTGCTGGCCGCCCGCACCCACCTCGTAGCTCCGGGCACTGGGGCTGGCCGCCCGCACCCACCTCGTAGCTCCGGGCACTGGTGCTGGCCGCCCGCACCCACCTCGTAGCTCCGGGCACTGGTGCTGGCCACCCGCACCCACCTCGTAGCTCCGGGCACTGGAGCTGGCCGCCCGCACCCACCTCGTAGCTCCGGGCACTGGTGCTGGCCGCCCGCTCCAGCTCCACGCGAGCCCTCTTGTGACTCAGCTGCAGCTGCATCTTCTCCCGCTCCACCTGGAGGACCTGGGACTTGGACCGGATCTGCTCCGCCCGCTCCTCCAGCTGTCATGCCCAAAGGAGAGACTGCGTCACACACACGCTCACCCCGGGGCACCCGCTCCCAGCAAGGCCCACGCTCAGCCCCAGGGAAGAAGGACGAAGCTGGGTCCCTAGCTGGGCTGAGTGAGACGGGGGGGCCTATAAAATTCTAAACTCTACAGTCCTCACAGATAGGCCACAAGATCCCAAGTATTTGCATCGATAAAATTATACCTTTGGCCCTGCCCAGGGGCTCAGTGGACAGAGTGTCAGCCCAGCATATGGACGTCCCGGGTTCAATCCCCAGTCAGGGACCACAGGAGAAGCGACCACTTGCTTCTCTCCCCCCTCCCTCTCCCCCGTCACTCCCAGTTCCCCACCCACAGCCAGTGGCTCAATGGGTTTGAGCCTGGCCCCAGGCACTGAGGATAGCTCAGGTGATTTGAGCATTGGCCCCAGACAGTGGTTGCCGGGTAGATCCTAATTGGGGCACATGCAGGAATCTGTCTCACTATCTCACCTCCTCTCACTTAAAAAAACAACTTTTTTCAACTAGTAGGCAAGGACCACACACACACACACACATTACCACCACCATTCTATAAAAAAGTGTTATAACACCAACAACAAAACTAAAAAACCTAACTTCAGAATAAAGAACAATCCTTGCCAAAACAGGGCAGTAAGCAACTCAGTCCACTAACAATTACACAGCAAAGGGACGCACAGGAGCCTCACTGGGCCTCCCAGAGAATAGGAAGCCACGTCTGACACAGGGCAGGACCACCAAGTGGCTCCAGCAGCATATGCAGGTCAACAGGGGAGGAAGAGCCCCAGCAGAGAGGTCAGGGATCACCTGACACAGCGGTCAGTGCAGAGCGGCAGGGGCTGGGGCGAGCCTGCCGACACACACCCCTCCTTGTGTGGACCCAGTGATCCCTGCTTCAGCTGAGACTGACCCCGCAACTCTTTGAAGCTGAAGTCCTTCAGGAGACCTGACCCCTCTACAACTGTGTCCACAGTGACCACTGCCAAGAACTTGAGACAAAGGGAAATAACATTATAACCAGAGTCAAACTGGCAGACTGAAGCCAAGGTCTGTAAGTGGCCTTCCACAGTCTGGGACCACTACATACCCAGTCCTTCACTCACTGCCCCGGCTTTCCTGCACTGACCTCGAACCTGTGCTCGCAGCACGGCCTCCCGCGGTTAGACCCTCCAGGAGCCAGCAGCTGGCGGGACAGGCGGGGTCACGCTCCCAGGCAGCTGGAGTCTTCCTCAACTAGGGGAATAAACTTGCTTTCCAACGCTCTCCCTGGAGTCTGTGAGCTCGTCGGCGTGAGCACAGGCTGAGCCCCAGGCCCGCTCTGCTGCTGATAAAGCAGGCTTTTCAGCCAGGACAGCTCAGGGACAGACCACGGCTTCCAGCTCTCTTCCCGTAAGTGGGAATGCCCACCTCAGAGATCTGGAGGCAGCAGCTGGCTCCCAGGCTGAGCAAACACCGACCTGCCTCAACTACAGCACGTCCTCACCTGACCCCAGCCAGAGCTTCTAGGACTTGGAGCAACACAACTTGTAAGGAGGCCAGTTCTACCACAGGCTAACCGATATACACACGAGGTAAGTCCCTATGGCACCTCACAACATGAGAATGACACGCTGACGTGCGGTGTGTAGAAGCTGACCCAGCCCCGTCTGAGGACGAAGCGGCCCTCGCCCAGAGCCCTCTCCCGCCCCAGGCTCACCTGCATGCTCTGCTGGTACTGCGTCTGCAGAGGACACTTGGCAGAGGCGGACACGTCCAGCCCGGCTCCTCCCTCCACTCTCTGAGAAATGAAGTTGTTCAAAGACCTCAGGGAGGACAGGACGGTGGTGTTTTCCCCCAAGTCTTCCATGGCCATGTCTCTCTGGAGGAAGACAGGAAGTGGTCACAGGGAGCCATTCCACACAACCTCAATCTGCCCGCTGCCCAGAGGGACTCCAGCAGCCTCTACTGCGCTCAGAGCCCTTAAAACATTCCAGGGTCCATACCACGTTCTTTGGGGTTCATGGGAGCCCAGACTGCCTATTTACCAGAGGAGAAGGTGAGGCATAAAAAGCACCATGCAGGCCCTGGCCGGATGGCTCAGCGGTAGAGCGTCGGCCTGGAGTGCGGGGGACCCGGGTTCAATTCCCGGCCAGGGCACATAGGAGAAGCGCCCATTTGCTTCTCCACCCCCCCTCTTCCTCTCTGTCTCTCTCTTCCCCTCCCGCAGCCGAGGCTCCATTGGAGCAAAGATGGCCCGGGCGCTGGGGATGGCTCCTTGGCCTCTGCCTCAGGCGCTAGAGTGACTCTGGTCGCAACAGAGCGACGTCGCCCCTGATGGGCGTGCCGGGTGGATCCCCGTCGGGCGCATGCGGGAGTCTGTCTGACTGTCTCTCCTCGTTTCCAGCTTCAGAAAAATACAAAAAAACAAAAAAAGCACCATGCCGTTTGTTGACTGTCAGAGTGATGACCTGCACATGAGCAGGACAGACAGACAGCCCCAGGAGGAGGTGCTGAGCCATCAGTGATGACCTGCACATGAGCAGGACAGACAGACAGCCCCAGGAGGAGGTGCTGAGCCGTCAGATGGCATATGTACCACGTCAGCACGCACAGACAGCCCAGCTCTGGGCATCAGTAACAAAGCGCACAGCAGTGGCAGTAAGGATGATGACGTCACAGCCATGCTAATTTCTTAACAACGACACCAATAAATCACTACTATTTTCAACCAAGCAAGTACCAAAAGGCAAGATATTTGACATTTTCTGGGCCCCAAGACTCCTTGAGCCTTAGTTTCTAAGATCAAGGAACCCCTCTGTGAAAACGGTCATGAAGAGTACAATGTCCCTCAGAAGTCTTCAAGTGGCAGATGGTACAACTGTTACCAAAGAGACTATCATTCTGCATGTGCTCTCATAAGGCATCTCAGAGAGGGACAGACCTGAGACTGGAACCTGGGTCTGTCTGCCGGGCTCTACAGGTCGAGTGCGCTCCACAGACCCGTGCTCGAAGGCTGGGGACAAGCAGCAGCAAAGAACTCGCACCCCAAACCCATGCTCATTCTGGCCTCACACCAGCCTGGCTGCCAGCCCTGCTGAGTCCCAGGTACCGTTAACAGCCAGAAGGTGTGAATTCCTACATGCGGTTCCCACATGTGACAGCTGTGTTCCCCTTAGGAAAACTGGCTGTGGGACAGATTTCCCCTAAGAGTTAGATTGAAAATACCTCCCCCTCACCCCCCCCCCAAAAAAACCCCAGAAAGTGAGAAATCTTTGATTCTGAGTTTCCCACTTAACAAAAGCCTTGGCCATGGTCATGCTGAGCCCTATCTCCCTCCCTCAGGCCATCACTCCGAACTCTCTAACTCTCCTTCGTATAGTAAGTGACAGGGGCTGGGAAGAGAGAACAGAACCGGCTCTCCAAGTGCTGTGAGCCTTGCAGAGACCGGCCTGCACGGAGGAAGGCAACAGAGCTAAAAACCTCCGTTTGCCAAGATGAGACCAGGGCCATACTGTCCATCCCAGGACAGGAATTTCAGCCAATCGATCCTCTTCTTAAGGCGCCATTCCCCCCCCCCAGCCCCGTGAGAACTGAAGCGTGCCACCCACTAGCACGGAACGGAGGCATTCTGGAACTAAGCCGCTCCACCAGGCCCGCGACGAGGCGGCAGCTCAAACTCTATCCTCTTCATCCAACAGACGCAGATCTTCCAGCAGCCCAACCACTCAATCTCGACAGCTGTCCAGGGAACCCCTGAGCTGGGAGTCCGTCCACGGCACACGGCCTCTCAACCAACCGCCCTTCGGGTCCTCCGTCAAAGGAAGACGGCAAAAACCGCAAGACACGGCAAGAACACCACCGGCAACAGCAGCTCACACAGGGTTTTGCCGCCTTCTCTAAAAGCACCCTGGGCATGAAGCGCGAGTTCCCACCCTGCCAGCGAGCAGCCATGTGACTCTCTCCGGGCAAGTGGCTTCCCGTCTTCCCGCCAGTAGGGAGTAGTAGCAACTCCTGCTTTTCCCACTGAGGCAGTGCAGGTGACATCGCTCCACACACCCTGGGGCGGGGGGGGGGGGGGGTACTCCAGGGAAAAGCACCTCTTTCCACCTGGCAGCCCAGCCTAGCGGGAGCCTCCTGAGGACCCCAGGCAGGGAGGAGAACCCCTCCTCCGAGGCCGCCTCCACCACGGGCCTCTCACTGGCTCCAGCATCATGGACGCTGGCCGTGTCCTGCTGTTCCTTCCCCCGGAGGAGGCCTGGGCGGAGGGGTGGGCTGCAGGGGGCTCTGAGAGCAGCTGGGGCTCCCCGGGGCCCAGGCTGAAGACAGCAGGAACCAGAGTGGGTGGCAAGCAGAGACCCTGGCCAAAGTGGGGAGCTGGGATGGAGGATGGGGGTGCGAGAGACAGGGGAGGGAGGGGGGACTGGGACGGGGGGGGGGCCGAGGAGCGGGATAGGTGACAGGTGACAGGGGTATAAAGGAGGGGGACTGGGACAGAGGAGGGGGAGAGTGGGGGACAGCGGAGGGGTGCTGGGGGTCAGGGAAGGGGTGCGTGGGGGACAGCGGAGGGGTGCGTGGGGGACAGCGGAGGGGTGCGTGGGGGACAGCGGAGGGGTGCTGGGGGCAGGGAAGAGGGAGAGTGAGGGACAGCGGAGGGGTGCGTGGGGGACAGAGGAGGGGTGCTGGGGGCAGGGAAGGGGTGCGTGGGGGACAGCGGAGGGGTGCGTGGGGGACAGCGGAGGGGTGCGTGGGGGACAGCGAAGGTGGGGACAGAGGTGAGCGGGCCGCCGAGGGGCCCGCGGGGTCAGAACCCGAGGGCCGGAGAAGGACGGAGGGGGCGGCACCCAGCCCCGGCCTCATCGGGCAGCCCGGCCCCGGCCCCAATCCCCCGATCCCCGGGGCCGCCCGCTCCACAGCCCCCGGCCCGCCCGGCCCTCCCGGCCCGCTCGGCACCCACCCGGGCCCTGAGCCCCACCTCCCCGGTTCTGTCAGACCGCCGCCGCCGCCGCTGCCGCCGCTCAGATCTCCCTCCTCTCCGCCGCCTATCGCGAGACTGCGGCTGCGCTCTCGCGAGACCCGGCGGGTCTGGCCGGAAGCTCCGGTCCGCGCACCGGCCGGTGCTGGAGGTTCCGCCAGCGCTCCCGTACCCGGTACCCGGTATCCGCTTCCCCGCGGGGCCCCGCCGGCTCAAACGTCTGCACGCCGGGCTGTTCTGGTCCTGAAATCTTGCGACTAGTCTTTTCCCTGGGATTCCTGAGGCCCTTCGCTGTCTGCGCGGCCCACTGGGCAATGCAAAACCCTGTGCTGCTGCCAGTGCCCTGTGAGCATCGGGGCGCCCCCTGCCCCGCCCCAGGTCTGTCCCGGAGCAGTGTCCCCTCTCCTCCCAGCGCCACCCACCGGCTAGGGCCCGGGGTCTGCACTGAGCCCCTTCTTGCAGAAAGGAAACACACCTTCTTGTGGCCTCAGACGGGGAGCCTGTGGCGATAGGATGGAGGGATCTCTGCGCTTAACTATTTGCTAGCTCACTGCCACCGAACTCCGGCCTGCAGTTCACTTCAGGCTGCTGGACTGCGCCCTAGGACCCCAAGGAGACCCCTGGGTAATGGGGACACGGCCGTCCTTACAGTCAGTAAACTCTCCTGGAGGAATGAGCACACCTCCAGGACGGGGCCTTGAAGAAACCAGTCGACATTGTTTAAAATAAACTTAAAGGCACGCAAATCCCTTCAGATAATACAATCTGTATATTGTTTTAGCGTCGAGTCCCTGGAAGAGTAAGGAAATAAATGATCACACCAGATGGCTGCGTGCTGTGGCAATTACCTTTATGGTCCCTAGGGAGCCTGGAGCATGACAGCAATGCCTATTTCCAACAAAAACCGAAGCCCGCCTCCCGCCCACCTCAGACTTAAGCAGTTAAGTTCATACCCATGTCTTCTGTGATTGCTCTGGGAATTCTCACTGCTGGGAGGGTGGGTGTACTTCCAGATCATTCACCAGACAGACGGACATGAACCCCCAGATTGAAATTTCACATTTTTCTACATTATACCGTACAGCCCAAATCACAACCGGAGCAGTGGTGGAACCTGTTTCTCTGTAACTCGCTGGGTCCGTAAGAGGACTCTTCAGCTCGGTCTCTGTGCATTTCTGTCCTTCCCTCCTCAGCCTGTCTTCTCATCCTTTCATCTTTGTCTCTCTTTCTCACGATAAACTTCCTTTTCACAAATCATGTGATAGACCGTATTTTTATCATGGCCACGAATATAGTTTTGTCCTCTTTTTGATTTAAGAAAGGGTCCCAGCCTGACCATGCGGTGGCGCAGTGGATAGAGCGTCAGACTGGGATGCCGAGGACCCAGATTCGAGACCCCGAGGTCGCCAGCTTGAACGTGGGCTCATCTGGTTTGAGCAAAAGCTCACCAACTTGGACCCAAGGTTGCTGGCTCGAGCAAGGGGTTACTCGGTCTACTGAAGGCCCACAGTCAAGGCACATATGAGAAAGCAATCAATGAACAACTAAGGTGTCACAATGCGCAACGAAAAACTAATGATTGATGCTTCTCATCTCTCCATTCCTGTCTGTCCCTGTCTATCCCTCTCTCTGTCTCTGTTAAAAATAAATTAATTAAAAAAAAAAAAAGGGTCCCAGGCCCTGGCCAGTTGGCTCAGTGGTAGAGCGTCAGCCTGGTGTGCAGAAGTCCCGGGTTCGATTCCCAGCCAGGGCACACAGGAGGAGCGCCCATCTGCTTCTCCACCCTTCCCCCTCTCCTTCCTCTCTGTCTCTCTCTTCCCCTCCCACAGCCAAGGCTCTATTGGAGCAAAGATGGCCCGGGCGCTGAGGATGGCTCTGTGGCCTCTGCCTCAGGCGCTAGAATGGCTCTGGTTGCAACAGAGCGATGCCCCAGATGGGCAGAGCATCGCCCCCTGGTGGGCATGCCAGGTGGATCCCGGTCGGGCGCATGTGGGAGTCGAACTGCCTCCCCGTTTCCAACTTCAGAAAAATACAAAAAAAAAAAAAAAGAGAAAAGAAAAGGTCCCCATGCCCTGGCTGGGTAGCTTGGTTGATTAGAGCATCGTCTGGAAGCACAGAGGTCACCAGTTCAATTCCCCGTCGGGGAACATACAGGAACAGATCGATGTTCCTGTCTCTTTCTTGCTTCCTCTCTCTATAATCAATAACATAAACATTTGAAAAAGAAAAAGTGCTGCCCACTGCATCCCAGGTCAAGCCTTCTCCACCTCAGGAGAGCACAGGCTCCATTTAAAGTGAGAAGGGCCAGAAAAGGCAGAAGCAAGCTCAGTCCTTCACAGACCCTTTCGCTCCGTGGTACCGGGTGGCCAAGAAGTACACCTCCGATGACTCTTTCCTGCTGGCTGCAGGTTTCAGGGTCCTAGTGTTCTGGAACTCCTCTGTCAGTCTCTTCTGTAACCGACGGCTTTGACTTCCAGCCCAGATTTTACAAAGGAATGTTCCCCCAGGGTGCAGGACCTTTGGAGCCATGTCCAGAAGGGACAAGCACAGGCCAAGGAGCCTGTCGTGATCCAGGCCCCGGATCCCTGTGGCGTTGGGTGCCATGTCGCTCAGAATCACATCTGCTGTACCGCCAGGAAGCAGTTCCTGGATTCTTTGGAAGGTTTTTGGCTCAGTCATATTTGCAGGGCACAAAAACGTTGCTCCTTCCAGAGGTGATATGTGAAGAAGATCTACCCCAAGCACAAAGCCAACAGGACTGCTGGGATCTAAGGAAGAAAAGGTGAGTTCATGATTTGTTTATACCCTGACTGTTTCCAAAAAAGTTCATGCAACAAAGTAATGAAATAGAGTCAGGACCAAGGAATAGAGCTAATGTGGAAACAGGCAGACACAGGCCTTTCCGCACGATCTATACATCCCACAAGAACACACTGGAGGCCCTGGCCGGTTGGCTCAGTGGTAGAGCGTCGGCCTGGCGTGCAAGGGGTCCCGGGTTCGATTCCCGGCCGGGGCACACAGGAGAAGCGCCCATCTGCTTCTCCGCCCCTCCCCCTCTCCGTCTCTCTCGTCCCCTCCCGCAGCCAAGGCTCCATTGGAGCAAAGATGGCCCGGGCGCTGGGGAGGGCTCCTTGGCCTCTGCCCCAGACGCTAGAGTGGCTCTGGTCGCAACAGAGCAACGCCCTGGAGGGGCAGAGCATCGCCCCCTGGTGGGCATGCCGGGTGGATCCCGGTCGGGCGCATGCGGAAGTCTGTCTGACTGTCTCTCCCCGTTTCCAGCTTCGGAAAAATACAAAAAAAAAAAAAAAGAACACACTGGGGAGTGGTGGTCCTTCCCTCTCCACCCTCTGGAAACCGAGGCCCAGAGAGGCTCAGTGACTGTCCCAGAGTAAAAGGCAGACCCGAAACGCATCTCTGGCTCTGATGTCATTTCGTTTGATGGCCCACATCTCTGAAGGCTCTCTTGATAAACGGAAATAGAAAATGATACTTTAGTATATCAAGTGCCTCTGGATTAAATCAACAAATCCGTTCTGCAGCCTCACCCAAATTCTCTCCATCAGAAACAAGCCAAGATCTGTGGGAAAAGGACAGATGCAAAATGAGGAGGTCCAAACTGGTGGCTTGCCCGTATCTGAGAGCCACCAGCTGTGAGATAAAAACATGTCATTATCCCAGGTTACCTAAGGCAAGACCGTCTGTCTGCACACTGCTGTCCCCAGCTTCCTCCCCCCACACACCTCCCTCGGGCTGCACTCATACGCAAAAGGGGGGAAGTTTACTTCCTGACCTCACGACGACCCATATATGTTACGCATTATCCAATAAAAATTTGGTGTTATCCTGGAGGACAGGTGTGATTGGCTCCAGCCACCCGCAACCGTGAACATGAGTCGTAGGAAATGAATGGATTGTAATACATGAGAATGTCTTATATTTTTAACATTATTTTTTTATTAAAGATTTGTCTGCGAGCCAGATGCAGCTATCAAAAGAGCCACATCTGGCTTGTTCCCAACCCCTGTTCTAGTTCGATCTGTTGAACTAAAAGATGTGGGGGGTTTTTGTTTCTTTTGGTATTTTTTCTGTATTTTTCCAAAGTGAGAAGCAGGGAGGCAGAGAAACAGACTCCCGCATGCGCCCAACCAGGATCCACCCGGCATGCCCTCCAGGGGGTGATGCTCTGCCCATCTGGGGCGTTGCTCTGTCACAACCAGAGCCATTCTAGCACCTGAGGCAAAGGCCATGGAGCCATCCTCAGCGCCCAGGGCCAACTTTACTCCCATGGAGCCTTGGCTGTGGGAGGGGAAGAAAGAGATAGAGAGAGAGGAGAGGAGGAAGGGTAGAGAAGCAGATGGGTGCTTCTCCTGTGTGCTCTTGCTGGGAATCAAACCCAGGACTTCCACACGCCGGGCTGACTCTCTACCACTGAGCCAACAGGCCAGGGCTAAAAGCTATGTTTTTATGCCATGCTCAAGCCCTTGCGGCGCCCCAGATACACGGGGGGGGGGGGGTGAATGAACCAGGCAGGCCCAGCGCTCAATGTTCTCATGAGGGAAACGGGCATACATCTCCCCACTCTAAGGTGCTTGGGAGAAATCTTTGGGAACTGTCCACCCATGTCCTATAACTCCAGTGCATGCGGGACCCTCAGACTACTGTAAGAAATGCACAGCAATTCAGCCAAAAAAAAAAGACAAAGAGGTCCATTAAGGCCCCACGTCAGTGAGAAGACTGTGGGAGAACAGCATTTTGAAAAGAAAGTCATTACACAGCATTACGCGGACAAAAACAAATTCCGGGAGGATGCACACCAAGAAACTCGTGTGCTGGGGTTTGAGGTGATTTTAATTATCACTGTAGCTTCCTACCATGTTTTTCATCCTGAAAACGTCCGTGTCCTATCTTTTATTATTATTACTACTAACAACCAACTCGGAGGTCTCTGCCTGCAGAAAGCGGCTCACCATGCTGTGTCCTCTGCCCTCTAGCTCATGGCATCTCCAGACTCAGGCTGGCCCGGAGAGCTGCACCGGGGGACCCACCTGTGCCTGCAGCGTTGACTCTCTGCACAGCCACCTGGCTCCACGCCCCCGGGGCCGCCCCACAGTCTAAGACCCGGAGGCCCGGCCGCAGGATCCGGTGCTTCCTGTCCATCTCCAGAAGCTTGAAGGCACTTCGACACCGGTAACTCTCCACCTTCGCAGCCTTCACGAACGGGTCCTTCAAGTGCCGCGCCAGCCACAGGTGCTCGGCGCCGGTCCGAGCCTTGTAGTGACTCCCAGCAGTGTGGAACCCGTGCTGCTGAAAGGAGGCACACACCAGCTTCCAGGACCTGCGGAGGGAAAGGGAGCAGGCAGGCTGGCATCACCCTTCCACAAGTCCCAAGCTCGGTGCAGCCTGTGCATTTTTAGAGATGGGGCCCCTAAGGGAGGCAACTTGACAAAAGCCACAGCCCAGAAAGCAGGTGTTATGGACTGGACCGGGACTCCCAAAATTCATACTGAGGTCCTAACCCTCGGTCCCTCAAAATGTGACTGCTCTTTAAAGAGGTAATTAAGCCCTGGCCGGTTGGCTCAGCGGTAGAGCGTCAGCCTGGTGTGCGGGGGATCCGGGTTCGATTCCCAGCCAGGGCACACAGGAGAGGCGCCCATCTGCTTCTCCACCCCTCCCCCTCTCCTTCCTCTCTGTCTCTCTCTTCCCCTCCCGCAGCGAGGCTCCATTGGAGCAAAGATGGCCCGGGCGCTGGGGATGGCTCCTTGGCCTCTGCCCCAGGTGCTAGAGTGGCTCTGGTCGCAACAGAGCGACGCCCCGGAGGGGCAGAGCATCGCCCCCTGGTGGGCGTGCCGGGTGGATCCCGGTCGGGCGCATGCAGGAGTCTGTCTGTCTCTCCCCGTTTCCAGCTTCAGAAAAATACAAAAAAAAAAAGTGTTTTTCCTTTCCTGACGTTTTCTCCTTAAAGAATACTCAGACATTGGCCTGACCTGTGGTGGTGCAGCGGATAAAGCGTCAACCTGGAAATGCTGAGGTTGCCGGTTCAAAACCCTGGGCTTGCCTGATCAAGGCACATATGGGAGTTGATGCTTCCAGCTCCTCCCCCCCTTCTCTCTCTCTCTGTCTCTCCCCTCTCTATAATGAATAAATAAAATCTTTAAAAAAAAAAAAAAAAAAAACCTCAGACATCAGTGAGGGTTACCTGGTTTGTATCAGCCAAGAGAAAGTTAGTGAAAGTAACCAATCAAGTTAGTGAAAGTAACATTCTTTCCCAGCTGGTACAACTATTTGCTACTTAGTTCCCCAGTAAGCAAGTTCAGCAGCTAGCAGTCTAACCCGTCACATTTCTTTTTTTTTTCTTTTTTAACTGTCACTCATGCAGCTCCTACCCCAAAGAATCAAACTCAAGGGCAGGAAAAGGGCTGCAAAGCGTTTAGTTTACGCCTTTTTTGACACCACATTCACTAGTTTCCAAAAGTGAATGGGCAACACAAAGGCGACTGTCACATTTAACAACACTGAAGCAACTTGTGTGAATAGCTGAAGGGCAATTTCCTTCAGGAGCTATCCATACTTGCCCTCATTTAACTCCCAGACCTACAAAATAGGTTCTATACCCATTTTTTTCTGATGAACAAAAAGCTATCATTATCCCCATGGCTCCAGGCCAAAGCTCCTTCAACACCAAAGTAAAATGACAAGACCTGGAGACAATAACTCAGGGATCACAGCCTTCAAATGACATAAGGGGGTCTCATGGGAAGAGGGCAGAGTGGTCCTGGGTGTCAGAACCAGTCTCCGTGGTCGGGGGGAGGGGTGGAGACTGGAGTTACACAAACCTACCCCCCTGATTGGGGGCAGCTGTCTCCTCCAGCCCCATCCACATCCTGGATTCTGCACATCAGCCTCTCCATTCTCAGAAGCCCAGTGCCACAGCCTTCAGACATGCAATGCTCTTCCCAAGCTGCACCTCTCCCTGCAGAGCCACCTCCCCTGTCCCCTCCTCCCCTCCCCCTGCGGGGCCACCTCCCCTGTCCCCTCCTCCCCTCCCCCTGCGGGAACACCTCCCCTGTCCCCTCCTCCCCTGTCCCCTGAGGGGCCACCTCCCCTGTCCCCTCCTCCCCTGTCCCCTCCTCCCTTCCCCTGTCCCCTCCTCCCCTCCCCCTGCGGGGCCACCTCCCCTGTCCCCTCCTCCCCTCCCCCTGCGGGGTCACCTCCCCTGTCCCCTCCTCCCCTGTCCCCTCCTCCCCTCCCCCTGCGGGGTCACCTCCCCTGTCCCCTCCTCCCCTGTCCCCTTCTCCCCTCTCCCTGTGGGGCCACCTCCCCTGTCCCCTCCACCCCTCCCCCTGCGGGAACACCTCCCCTGTCCCCTCCTCCCCTCCCCCTGCGGGAACACCTCCCCTGTCCCCTCCTCCCCTCCCCCTGCGGGAACACCTCCCCTGTCCCCTCCTCCCCTGTCCCCTGCGGGGCCACCTCCCCTGTCCCCTCCTCCCCTCCCCCTGCGGGGCCACCTCCGCTCTCCCTGCAGGGCCTCCTCGGAGCCTCGCCCTCTGCTTGCTTCGTGTTCCGAGTCCTCCAGGCACCTGGCCGGGCAGGCCGAGTCCCGGCCAGGACGGAGGTGGAACCTGCGCCCCTTCGGACGGGGACACCTGGAGAGGGGGGAGGCTAGCTACTCCCGCCTCTCGTGTGCATGCAGCCGCCGCCCCACAAACGCCAGTAAGCGCAGGACCGGGCGCCCCGCGCTGCCTGCAGGTCCCGCGCGCTCACCCCGCCATCGGCGCCGGCCCGCGCGCCGCCGGAAGTCCCGCCCGCTGGCCGCCCGAGGCCACGCCCCCGGAAGCGGCGCTCCGAAAGCAGAGCGCGCGCGCGCGGAGCCCGGGCCAGGTGAGCTGGGAGCCATCGGGGACCCTGATGTTCATCCCAGCGCCAGCAGGGCGCGGGGGCGGGAGGCGTGGCCATCGCCGAGCTGCTACATCGGGTCAGGGGGTCAAACCTCTTCCTACCCCGGGCCCTGTGCTCCTGCCACCAGCCCAGCCACCCGAGCTGGGAAGTGACCCCGCGGGCTCCCCCTCCCTGCCCGCCGCGGTACCCAGGCGTCTGTCCACACCCGTCCACGCCCAAGTCAAGGTGACCCGTTGCTCTGCCTTCTTCACAGAACTCCAGGGGAGCATGGCCGCCTCCAGACTCTACACCTTGGTGCTGGTGCTGCAGCCTCAGCGAGTTCTCCTGGGCATGAAGAAAAGGGGCTTCGGGGCCGGCCGGTGGAATGGCTTCGGGGGCAAAGTTCAAGAAGGAGAGACCATCGAGGAGGGGGCTAAGAGGTGAGGGAGAGTTGAGCCTGACCACGGGATCAGCTTCCGCACGGGATAAGGATTCCAGATGTAGAGCCAGACCCCTGGTTTTAGCACTCGGAGCGATAGGGACCTGGAGCAGGTGCTTAACCCTCAGGTCTCAGTTTATCGTCTGCAAAGTTGAAATAGTAACGGTACCTCCCACTGAGGACTGTTGTGAAGACCCAGTGAGACAGTGTACATAAAAGACTTGGCCGTGCCACACGCTACGTGCGGAGGACACAGCAACTGCTGCTGTGGTGGTGGTGGTTTTCAGGACACATCTGGGAATCTGTTGCGCTTGTGGCTTGAGTTGAAGAGTCCTGGCTTTCTCTTTCTAGCTAGGGCTTGGTCAGTCCTCCCATCCCTGCCCCTCTCACTCCTGACACTCTCCACCCCTAGGACACCCCAAGCTGAAACCTTCCCCAGAAGCTCATGAAAGTCAAGTTTGAGTTGAAGTATGCTCAGGGTGGCTTGTGGGAGTGTTGTCCATTTTAGAATGTGCCTGATGTCCCCCAGGGTAGGGGAAGCAGGGCATCTGAGCTTCAAAGATGATGAATTCTTTGGGGGGGGGGGGCGGGGCGGGACAGGGACCCTTCAGAGAGTTCATTTGAGCTGTGTAGGAGGGAGAGCATGCCCATCTTTCTGGCCAGCATCCTTGATGGCCCCTAGAGCGGCAAGGACGCAGAGAACTATGTCCGTGTTCAGAGAACTCCAGAAGACTGTGCCAAAGGCGGAGTGGCTGCAGCAGGTCCCAGCTGCATGGGGGTCCCCCACCCACAAGGTCGGTGGCTGCTCAGTTTTGTGTTCTCCATGTGCCTTTGTGGAACAGCATCACAGACACGACCAGACACAGTGCAAAAATGGCAGCTATGTCATCCCCGCGTGTGACACCGAGCGGTAGCTCTGTTACTGATATTTCACTTACTGCTGTGACCTTGGGGAAGAGTCACCAAAATCAGTCAACACATTGACTCAGGAGGTGAAGGTTTCAAAAACGAGATCCCCCAGCCTGCTGCCGGAGAGGCAGGTGGGGGGGCCCTGTGGAACTATTGTTACTTTAATGGGGGAGCCATGTGCACCCCAAGTGAAAACTCAACTCACATTTGGGTTTTTTAGGTGAAGTCCCCGTCTCAGTGAATAAATTCCACCTGAAATGGCCAAAGATGAAGGTTGTTCTCCAGGAAGGTTCGGGTGGATCAGCCGAAAACAGACCATTTTAACCCAATGTGTGTGTCTTTTTCATTGGTTTTGAGAGACAGAGAGGGAGATCGATTTGTTGTTACACTTACTTAAGCATTCATTAATTCTTGTATGTTCCTCAATCCAGGATCAAACCCAGAACCTTGGGATATCAGAATGATGCTCTAACCAACCAAGCTACATGGCCAGGGCACCAACCTGTGTGTTTTTAATGAACAAAGTATATCCCCTGACGGCTGTTACAAGCATGGGAAGTAACTATGTATCATGCACCTAAGACCACTTGGAGATCAAAGCTAAAGAAACTTACTACATAAAACTGTAAATGGTCAGACATAATTAGAACATTTTTAATAGAAGCAAATAAATATAGGGCAGTGGGGAAGTGAGAGTCTCTAAACAGAGGAACAGTCTCCAAGTTTCAGGGTTGCAGCAGCCTGGGGCCCCCAGAGTCCCCCCAGCACAGATCCAGGAAGCGCTTGTGGGGTAACAGTGTGTCAAGGTGTGAAGTCAGTGGTATCCCCTAAGTATCCAAGCTCCAGGCAGGGGCTTCATGATGAGCAAGGCTGAAAGCTTTTGTTTTTCTGCAACAGCAGTTGAGAAAGTGGTTGACTCCCTTGAGGTATAGAGTGTCTTATGTGAAAGAAAGATGCTGTTGTTACAAAGTGCGATGTGTTTGCAGCTTTTCGCAGGGGTGTTAGGAGGGGAAAAACACCTAAAGGAAAAGGCAGAAATGGTAACAAGGCTTTCTCCGGGTTAGGAGTCCAGGGGTGCTGGTGAGATTGTCTGCAATGAGTGTGCAACTGGAAATATTTCTTAAATAGGTGGCCACACTGGCATGGTTCGGGGCATCCTGGCTGTGCTGGTGGTTGAGACTGAACCTTACCCACTCCAAGCAAAGCAGCCCTGACCACAGGCCAGGAGGGGGACATAAGCCCAAAGATCCATGCCCCAGATCAACCACAAAGAGATGGCTGCGGGGTGGAGGGGATCTTCTCGTTGGAACAGAAGTTAAATCAGTAGGGACCTGCAGTGTGATCCTGTGTTCTCAGCGTGAGAGAGAGAGAGGAAGGTTTTTTGGGCAGAAAGGCGTTGTTTGCTTCAGGGCCCAGGTTCCTGCAGTTTGCAGCCATGGAGGAGCAGTAGCTGTGGATGGGGGTGGGGGTGGGGAGGTTCCCAGCTAACTAGTGAGACCTGTGCACCTGAACCAGTGGCCTGTCACAACCCTGACCCAGATGGAGAGCCCCTCCGGGGGTCCCGGTGACAGCCCTGCCTCTCGAGCTCACAGGTCCCTTGCGTGGCTCCCTGGCCCTCCGTGCATGAGTACAGATGCTCTGCTCCTCACCCCCTAACGCAGTGCTCGGGGCTCCGCAGGGACACGGACACCTTGCTTTAGCCGTCCTCTCTGTCTCTGCTGCCAGGGAGCTGCAGGAGGAGTGCGGTGTGACCGTGAGCGCGCTGCACAAGGTGGGCCACATCGAGTTTGAGTTTGTGGGCGAGCCGGAGCTGATGGACGTGCACATCTTCTGCACAGACAGCGTCCAGGGGATGCCCACAGAGAGCGACGGTGAGTCTCCACGTGGGCGCTGGGCAGCCCTGCTCCCCCCACTTCTCCAACCGGGCGGGCAGGCAGGCAGGCAGGGCGCCAACCCCTTCCCCGGACCCCCTTCCTCCTCCGTCAAACCAGTCTGGAGGTTCCCCTGTAGAAGTTCCTCCGGCAACACTGCCCAGCTGCTTTCTCGGGAAAGGTCTGTTTAAGTCTGGGTTGAAATCCAGGTTCTGTCCACCCACTACAGAGATGCGGCCTCAGTGGTTCCCACTGGACCAAATCCCCTTCACTGACATGTGGCCAGATGACAGCTACTGGTTTCCCCTCCTGCTTCAGAAAAAGAAATTCCACGGGTACTTCAAGTTCCAGGACCAGGACACCATCCTGGACTACAGGCTGCGTGAGGTGGACAAGGTGTAGAGGCGGAACCGCCCGCACCCCTCCGGCTGTGGGCCCCCCTGGGCTTTGCTTGGAATGTGGATGGAAAGGAAAACAAGTCTTTTTCCAGCTTTTCAACATTCCTCACCAGGCCCGTCCTCAGGAAGCCCCCAGATGGGTGGGGCCGTGACCTACGCCACTGGGCACACGTGGGCGTGGGGATACAGGGGTGTGGGGTAAAGAGGGCAGCTTCCACCCGTGACCACTGCCAGAGGAGGAGCTCGGTGCCACAGGCTCCTGCTGGGGTCACGGGGGGGGGGGTAGAGGGCATGTCCTCACCCCTCCTGGGGATTCTTCCTTTTATATATTTAGGGGAAACTGAGGCACAGTCAGGGCCCAAGGATCAAAATCCTGGTCTAATGCATCATAAGCTAGTTGCCCTCCCTTACGCAGGACAAGGCCATTCTCCCAATTTCTGACCAGGAAAGGGCTGGGGGGGCACCACCCACTAAGGCAGAGAACTCACAACTTGACCAACTTTTATAAATATGTTTAATAATAGTTTGTGTTAGTTTACTGATGCAAGTCTTGGAATGTGGACCCTCTGTAAACAGTTCCAGTCTACTGGGGGTGTCAGTGACTGAGGCAGGCAGTCTGGTAAAGTGCTTCACATGGACAGAGGCCTCGCACAGACCCGTCCCGACAGCGGTCACCTTGGTCCCACACGGTCCACCCCCCACACCACCCCCGTCAGCCTCTGCCTCCTGGACCCGGTGACAGAGTGTCTTTGGTTACTGCTGAGGGAGCTGGGCACAGGCCAGAGGGCTGGACGTTGCGGTCCTGGGGGGCAGCGGCGTTGTTCCTCCGGCCTTCCTGGAGCAGGGACAATGACCCCTCTGACTGGCAGGAAGGCTGCTGTCAGGGGTCCCGCCACCGGGCGGGGTGAGGCTGTGGTGGCGCACCGGCCCCCAGGCCACAAGGACGCAGCGAGCAGCAGGGGGCAGTGCAGGGCCCCCTCCCTCACCCCCCCGTGGCTCAGTGACCTGTGTGCACACTGACCGCCTGCCCCGAGGAGTGCTCCGTCCCCCCTCCGTGCTGCTGCCCCAAGCCCGGCTGGGGCGTCTGTATGACTGCTGGCGGGTGGTCGCCTGTCCCCTCACCACCCCGACAGGCCCAGGCAGGTGAGCAGCAGCTGCTGGGACAGAAGAGGCCTGGTGGGCACCCTTTATAGCTCCAGTGTACACAGTGCTGGGGGCCACCCTGCAGGACAGCACAGATCTGCTCGGTGCAGCTGAAAACCCGTTTCTAAAGAGGGAGGCCAGAAAGCAAAACCATCCCCCCGCCTGTCCGGCCCTGGGGAGACGCTGCCCAGCTCCCAGCCCAGGAAGGCACGTCGGCTGCAGCGGGGCCTCCGGATGGGGCAGCACAGTCGGACTTCTCCCTGCGTAGCCCCACGGCTGCTGCCGCACCAAGCCCAGTGTGGTGGGCCCCAGGACACGTCCCCTGGAAGGGGACAGACGTTAGCCTGTCTGCAGCTGCAGTTACCCTAGACAGAGCCTCCACCTGCAGTTCAGGGATTCGCACGCCACGAGATGATACAGGAGCGGAAGTCAGACCACATCAGACAGAAGACAACCCAACTCAGGCAGGCAGGGCTCCCCGAGAGCCGGCGGTGCAGCCAGCCTCCTCCCACTCCTGTCCCACGAGGGGCCGTCTCTCCATGTTCACACCGACGGGACTCGGAGCAGGAAGCACCCACCCCCCACCCCCAGAGCTGCCGGAACGCCAGTCCTCTCGGCCCCTGGGAGCAGGTGGCTGGGCCGGAAAGTGCAGGAGGGGCTGGGGGGTTCTAGTTGCCCGAAAGAAGTGAGGTCAGTTTGAAAGGGTTAACCACAGCAACAGACCGCAGGTCCACGGCCCCGCAAGACCTCCACAGCCACTGCCACCTCCTCCTCGTCCACCCTTCCAGCCTCAAGCACCCAAAAGGGGCATCTACCCAACGCAAAGGACAGAGCCGCTCCGAACACCTGGACAGACAGCACCAGGTCACCTTGCCTTCCACACCCCCGAGCACAACCACACAGGGTCACAGTGACGTGCACACATGTAGGGAAGGACACAGGGCACTGCCCCAGACTTGGGCCCTCGCTGGTGCTTGCCCCCTGGAGATGCAGTCTGCCCAGCGACCCGAGGTGCCACCTCCCCTCCCAGCTCCTGCTGCACCTGACGTGCTCGCACACGGCCGCACCCCCCCACCCAGGGCTGCCTGCTGGCCCCCGCTACTGAGCTGCCCTCTCGGTGACCAGCATCTTGTCCAGCGTGGCATGCTGGCCGCAGGAACACTCCTGCCATCCGTGGGGTTGGGTTGCAGCCTCCTCCCAGCTCAGCGAATGCGGCCCCCACCTGCTGTTGCAGCACACGGGGTCCCCTGTACTCGGGGTCCTTGCACACACCCAGGAACCGTCTGCTGGAGCAGTGAGCCATCCTTGCAGGAGAAAACCACTCCAGGGCATCTCAACACTTCTCACCACCAGACCAAGAACCCACAGTGCTGGGGTCGGACACAGCCACAGCGCACCACCACATGGCCTTAGCTTCTGTGGACGCTCAGAGACCGGGGGTCGCGTCCTTGGCCCTGCTCCTGTGAGGGCGGGGGAGCCATGGCCCCCGGATCCCGCCCCCGCCCCAGCTCTAACGTCAGCTCTTCTGCTAGAGGGGCGGCAGCTGGCAGGACGTGGGGGGACAGCCACCATCTGAAGGGAATTAACAGGGACACACCGTGTGGGAAGAAGTTTTAGTGGGGGTGCCGGGCCCTCTCGGCACTAGTGAGGAGACAGGCCATCCCTCGGGGACCGCGGTGGGGTCAGGGCGCTGCTAGGTCCAGCGAAGAGGCAGTGCAGCTTGGGCTTCAGGTCATTCCACACCTTACTCATCTGTGGGAGAGGAGACGGGGTCAGCAGGCGGCACCCCCAACCCCAGTGCACACCTCATACGACTCCGGGGGCAGCCATCTAGTGGCCAGGGGTGGAGGGGACACCTGCCCCAGAGCTGCCCAGTCTCTCTGTCCCTGCCCCCCCACACTCTCTCTCTAACAGCTCTGCAGGCATTGGCCTCCTGGCTCTGCAGTCAGGCACCAGGGCAACCTCCACCAAACGACCACAAGAGCAAATGGAGCGTGGTCCGAAGATGACACCCTGCCGTGCCTGCTGGGCACTGCAGTGTCCAGGCTGAGAAAGGAACACCATAGCACAAGGGGCAGGGAGGCACTGGCAGTGGATGGGTGTCCAAGGTCAGCACACGTGGCAGACTGGTTCATGTGACAACAGAAAAGCAGTGTGTGGCCCTGGGAACCTACAGATGACACAGAGTCATCTCTGCATCACAGGACTGGGGACTAATCAGTCACCTACAGTAGTGACATCTGCTATCAAGGTCCCTACACCACCTGAGCCAGGTGTGACACAGGCTCACCTGCCGTCCTGCCTGGATTCTCCCAGCCCAGACTCACCCAGTGTCCCCTGGGGTTCCGTCCCACACTCACCCGGGGTGCCCCAGGGTCCACCCATCCCAGGATCAGCTGGTGTCCCCCCTAAGAGCACAGATCCCCAAGTCCTGGCCCCAGAGAGAGCAGGTAGGGCTGTGGTGGGATCTGCACCCACTCTGCCTGTTGAGCAAACTCTCCTGCTGACTTGTTGGGATTGTCCCTGGTGACAGGGCCAGCTGAGTCCAGCTGCACACCCAGCACAGCTGCGGCCCAAGTGACTACTCACAGCCCAGTTCCCACCGAATGCCCAGGCCGCTGTATTACATACTTGGTCAGACAGGCAGACCAGACCACAGAAGTTACTGACCCAACCAAGCCCGTAAGAGCTCACAACAGTTGCAGGGCCGGGATGCAAGTCAGGGTTTTAGAAATTCTGAGCCTGAGACCCCCGCGTCACGCCAAGAAGCTGGAGGCGGCCACCAGCGACACCTCTTAGGAGGTGACTGTGCCCACAGTCCCCAGTGCTACAAGGGGTGACCAAGGAACCCAGGACAGACCATGTCAGAAGCAGTACCACAGGTCAGCAAACGCAGGACTGCAAAGTGGTCAGTTCCTACGTGTTTTTTCAGCCCCAGCCAGACAAGGGTCCTAGGCTGCTTGGAGGTGGACACGCGTGTCACTGGGAGGTGAGCCGAGGGCCGGCGACAAGAGCGAGATAACTCGGACCAGGCCCGTGCTGCTGCTGCTTCAGTCGTGGGACAGCAGCGTGTCCCCCCACAGGCTCAGGGGCCACCACCTGGCGGAGGCTCCCCGGCCCTGCCCCTGCTCCCGCCACCTCCTCTCTCCCTCCTCCTCCTCTCTCCCTCCTCCTCCTCTCCCTCCTCCTCCTCTCTCCCTCCTCGGGGGTTCTGCGCTCTTTCCCTGACTCCTGCCCTCCTCCAGAAGATGAGACCTTGTTCCTGTCCTCCGCCCACCACCCCCTCCCCGGTGGGAGTCACGAGGGCACCCTCACAACGAGCCTGTAGCCGCCAACGAGCAGGAGATGAATGTGGACGACGTACGAGGCCCCCTGCCCCCCCCCCACGAACGTTCCTAAGCAGTTCAGGGTCAGCCACAAGGGAGGCACTGGCCACGACGGGGACGGCACAGGGGAGCCCACCTCCTTGTGCCCCTGGATCTGGGAGTTGACGAAGGCCCCGAGGATGTGGGAGGTGAGGGGCAGGTAGACGTGGACCAGCTGCATCTCCTGGTGCAGGCAGTACAGGGAGAAGTAGTTCCGAAGCTCCATCGTCTGGATGGCGTTCTCCTGCTGCAGAGCAGAGAGCCGCCCTTGCTCCCGGCCCACACGCTGCCGGCCCCCCGGGGCCCCCTCCCCGTAACTGCCACGCAGCCCAGACCGACGTCCAGAGGTGCCAAGGGGTCCAGCCGGCAGGTGTGGTGTGGACCAGCCCCCGGGAGGCGGGCCGAGCCCCCCGCACCCCCGCCCGGTACCTCCACGATGCGCGACTCCAGCTGCTCCACGGACTCGGGCTCGCGGCTGTGCACGGCGGCGCTCATCTGCCTCTTCATCAGGCTGTACTTGTGCAGGGCCCGCTGGTGCTTGTGCAGCACACCCTTCTCGTGCCGCTCACACAGGTCCTGGGGAGGGAGGGCCTGAGTGTCCTCCCCACAGGACGCTCGGGAGGGAGCAGGGGAGGGCGTTCGGGCCCAGGGTTGGTGCTCTCATCGTCCCATGTGGAACACGGTCAGGAGAATGGCTCTTCCTCTTAAAAACAGCTCACAAGGCCTGACCAGGCGGTGGTGCAGTGGATAGAGCATCAGACTGGGATGCGGAAGGACTCAGGTTCGAGACCCCAAGGTCGCCAGTTTGAGCTCAAAAAGCTCACCAGCTTGGACCCAAGGTCCCTGGCTCTAGCAAGGGGTTCCTCGGTCTGCTGAAGGCCCATGGTCAAGGCACATATGAGAAAGCAATCAATGAACAACTAAGGTGTCGCCACGAAAAACTGATGATTGATGCTTCTCATCTCTCTCCATTCCTGTCTATCTGTCCCTGTCTATCCCTCTCTCTGACTCTGTCTCTGTTAAAAAAAAAAAAAGAAAAGAAAAACAGCTCACAAGCACTCACTCCACGTTCAGAAGTATTCATGGAACAGAGCAGCTCAGGAGGGGGCCCCAGGTCAAACCACAAACCAAACCCACCAGCAGCAGCCGTGTATACAGCGCAGAGGTGAGCCGCCTGGGCCTGGCCCTGCAGCACCACCCCATTTCCAGAAAGCCAGTGTCCCCGCACAGCAGGAAGGTGCCTGGCATTTCCCCGGGGCCCTAACACAGTAGCTACATGATCACCGGGCTGGGGCGTTGGAGGCCACCTGACAGCAGCCCACTCGGTGCAGGAACCCTTTCTGGAACATTCCCACAGCACTAGTCCAGCTCTGAGAACTGAGCACGAAGGGCGCTAGGGCTTCACAGGTGAGAAAAAGGCACCGGCCCCCCAGGATCTCCACCACAGAGAGGAGAGCATGCTCTGCACTGCCAGCCCCTCGCCTGTCTACAGAGAGCTGTGGTATCCCTGCAGAGCGCACACACACATGTTCACACATATGTACATATACACAGCAACACACGCACACGCACGTTCACACGTACGTACGTATACACAGCAACACACACACACGTTCACATGTACATACATATACACAGCAACACACACACACACGCCCTCTGCTCTCAACGGGGACACCTGCTGGGGCCACCACCCAGAGCACCCCCAGCACCAGCCACGGGCAGGCACACCGGAGACCGCACGGGCACTCCCCTGGCCGCACCCTGAAGGCCTCCGGCTCCCTCTCCAGAGCTCTGCCCGGACCAGGGAGCAGCCAGGACTCACTCTGTAGGACTGGAGCAAATCCAGGAAGAGGTTCAGCTTCTCCACCACATCGTTCTCCTCCTGTTTACCCTAGAAAACAGGGCTGGGTCACCCAGCGCTCAGCACAGGCAGGACCCGGAGACCCGTCCGGGAGTCACGCCATCCACAGGTGGGGCCGTGCTCTTCCCCAGGACGCCTCCCACACAACTGCCTGGACGCGAGCAGAGGAGCCACAGAACCCGGCAGTTTGACGGGAACAGGGGCCTCGCACCCCCAGGCCACCTGGCTACGCATGCTCGCCATTCAACACACGTGTCCTTCCCGTGTTCTAAAGCCAACACCTCCCACACATGCACCAGGAGAGCGGGTGCTCCAACGCCCGTGCCCAGCAGCTCTGCGGGCACTGTGCAAACCCGGTGTCCCCGTGCAACTCAGCGCTCACGGGAAAGGCCAAGCAAACGGGAGGGCCGTGGCTGGACTGAGGGCGTCACACCGCTTTAGCAACAGAAAAGGAGCACAGGCCATGGGGACAGGGGACGGTCAGCAACTGCAGGGCTGCCTGTGACATACGTAAACAAAGACGTGTCAGTGCGTGGGCTGACACCGGAGATGGAAGGGGGCCACCTGCAGCCACATGGACGGCTCAGGAGGGGCAGGGCCAGCCGGACTGTGCTCACTGCTGGGTCCCACCCAGCCTCTGCACACGGGGGACACAGCCATCAAGAGAAACGACAGGTGTGGTGAGCACGCAACACCGCCCGGCTCATCTCCGAAACCCCAGGGACCTGCAGTGGCACAGCAGGCTGCCCTGTCAGCGGAGCGGGTGTCCCCGGTGACAACGGGGGCTGAAGCGCCACCGCTGGAGTCGCTCACAGAATCCTGGGGACACACCTGTGACCAGGTTAGCTCCGTGGCTCCCGTAGGTGGCAGCTGAGTACCTGTGCCCGGGGCGCCAGCCCCTAGGGACACCAAGCCCCAACGACGACGTCTGGGGCTCCCGCGTGGCCGACAGGGGAAGCTCATCCCCTAACACAGGGAGGAGCAGCCCACGGGCAGCAGAAGTCGAGAAGAAATGAGGAGAAGGGGAGTCTGACGGGGGGCAGGCAGCAGCCTGGCAGCCAGGGGCTCCTGTCCAGACTGGCAGCAACACGGGCACTCAGGGGCCCTCGGGACCTTGAGCTCAGAGGTTCCAGGCCACTCGATCCTGCACCCACAGCCAAGAGTCTAATCAACGAGCTTACAGGAAAACGCCCGTGGCCACGGCTGCCCTGCGTCCTCCTGACGGGAGGGGGCACGAACAGGGTGCAGGCCCCTCCCCAGGTCTGTAGCAGGGCTCCCTCCTGGGGGCGTCACCTACTGACAAGTCCGGTTTCTGGTCCAGTGCCACACAAGACCCTCAGCCACCAACGCCTGTGCCTTGACCAGAAGTATGTATCCACCACTACAAGAACCCGCCCCCCGTGAGTCTCACCTGTCCGGCTGGGACAGTTACCTAACGCCTGTGCCTTGACCAGAAGCATGTATCCACCACCACAAGAACCCGCCCCCCGTGAGTCTCACCTGTCCGGCTGGGACAGGTACCTAACGCCTGTGCCTTGACCAGAAGCATGTATCCTCTCACCACAAGAACCCGCCCCCCGTGAGTCTCACCTGTCCGGCTGGGACAGTTACCTAACGCCTGTGCCTTGACCAGAAGCATGTATCCACCACTACAAGAACCCGCCCCCCGTGAGTCTCACCTGTCCGGCTGGGACAGTTACCTAACGCCTGTGCCTTGACCAGAAGCATGTATCCACCACCACAAGAACCCGCCCCCCGTGAGCCGCACCTGTCCGGCTGGGACAGGTACCTAGGACGTCTCCTAGCAGCTCTGAGGGGAATGAAACCAGGGTACGTAAAACGGAATTAGGAGAACCGCCCTCGACGCCTTTACTGGTTCAGCCAGAGTGCAAGGGAACCATGGCCCTGCAGGAAGACAGTCCCGAGGGTCGCTGGTCTGACCCAGTTTTGCGTCAAAACTGTTCATTTTGCTTCAAGGCGAAAACCACCAAGGACAGCAAGAATTCTCAGGAAACCTCTTCAGATGTGAACTTTGAAAGCAGCATCCACGAGGTCAGATCAGAGACTCTCGGAGACGGGAGGGACGTCCGACCACAAACTCGGACGTCAGAAGCCTGACCCCTCTGCCCTCTTCAAGGGGAAACAGCACCCAAGTTCGAGTCAGAAAAGACGCTGGAAGTGGCCCAGTTAGGGATGTCGGCCTGCACCCAGGGATGCGTGGGACCTGTCCCCAGCCCGGGCCGCCTGGGAAGAGGGAGCTGTGTGTGCCGCGGGCCGAGGTCCCCACACCCAGATCACCTTCACTCTCGTGTTACAGACTGAACTCTGAATCAAGTTCAACAGGTGAAATAAAACGCGTCTTTAATAATGCCATCGTCCAGCTCCCTTGCCTTCCATCGATGGGGAGACAGGCAGAGACCCAAGTAACCGGGGTGAGGTCCCAGCAGGGGGCCCTGCTGGACACAGACCCGGCTGCCCTGACTCGCCTCTTTCTCTCTCTCTCTGGCCAAGCCTCCGACACGTCCCTGGTCCTCCCTCAGCCCCGTCAGACACCTGTCAGACCTGCAGATGGCCCAGAGACCACGCCGCCCCACGCGCAGTTTCTAGAGGGAACAGGTAGGCACCAGGGCCACAGAGAAGGAAAACCCAGGACTTCCCACACCAGCCACAGACCGAGTTCCCTTCTCGGCAGACAGGCACGCTGGGCACCCGGCGGCCCCACCGGAAGCGGGGAAAGCCCCCAGCCGCACGGTGGCAGACCCACCCCCGCCCCGTGGCTCTCCAGCCGGCCACGAGCAGCTTCCACCAGCAGGAAGGCCACAGGCCTCCACAGTCACGTTGTTTTAATTCCTTTAAAACCATCCGCTAGCAGCCTAAACACCACTCCTCTGAGAACCAGGCAGCCAGCCCTCACCCTGCAGATTACAGAACAGTCTACAGCAGAAAACAGCCAGGCGAGCCCCCTCGGCCGGACGCTGAACCCCGTGTCTCCAGATCAATCCCTGAGGACAATTCCCACCAAGGGCAGCCGCGTGCGGCAGAAGCGTCTCCTGAGGTTAACTGGGTGAAAGCAGGGAGTCTCTCGGGGGCTGGAGCTTAGGCCCTGTTCTCGTAAGTTATCGAGTGGCCACAGGATCTGGTCCACGCAGACGTGAAGTCCAAAAATGACATTTCCGGGAGCTGATTATATCTTCTCAGCCAAGTCTCAAGAGACCAGAACACCATTTGTGTATCTGCAGCCCTCTTAAGTGTCAACGGCCCACGGGGAGCTCCCCGGAACAGATGGGACGTGCGGTCCTGACCCGAGAACAGCGGTCACTCACTCGGGACTCGGAACTCCGATGTGCGTCTGAGAAAGAGACGGCCGTGGGCCCAGGCCCAGAGCATCCTCGGGCAGGTGCGGACGAGCCACTCACCTGCTGCGCAGCCTTGTCGGCCAGCACGGCGAACTCCACGGACAGGCCTTTCAGCGCCTGCTTGAGGGACCCCCATGTGCTGCTGTTCAGAGTGGCCCAGGACGGGAGCGGGGTCGTGTCGGACCCTATAGCACTGCGGGAAAACGGGGCAGAGGACACACTCAGGGCCTCGAAGCCGACGGCCAGCCGACCTGACGCCTCCCTCTGCCGGACACCACGTCACCCCAGGGTCACCTGCACGTCGCCTGACCTAGACCCTCGCTACTCAGAGGGGCCGCGGGGAAGCCTGGGGTCCTGCTAGAAAGAGGGGTCTCAGCCCCCGACCTGCCGCCCCCGCTCCCCCCACAGGACCCACTGCTGCGTGCAGGGCCCGTCTGGGAGCCAGTTCTGAAGACTGCCCAGGAGAGCCAAGCCCAGGGGGAGGCCCCACCTCTCCCCAGAGCACGGGGGGCACCCACAGCCCACGTGTCCTTCCTCACGTCACAGCAGTCACTTTCATCTTCAGTCTAACCCTGACAGTGGGGGGCCTGACCTACGGGGAGCTGGGGAGCACCCCTGCGTGGGAGTCCACATTTTTCTGCCTAAATTCTGCACCTTTTTTCTTCTAGATATCATCTCCATTTTCCCAACCCTCCCACTTCCCTTTTGGAGGGGAACAGGTCAGCCTGAGGGTCATTACGGTCAGTGCACCAAAGCTGAAGTCCCTCCCACTTCCCAGGGCCACCTGCCTCAATTCCTTCCCGAAGATGAGAAGGTCAGCGGCATTGTCGATGGCCCTGGACGCGATCCGCTCGGCCCGATCGCGAAGCTTATAGAAGCTGTTGTAGATGTTTCGAATCAGCTCCCGGCTAACCGCAAACTGAGTCTGGATGTCGGCTGGGAGGAAGTCCTGACAGATGGGGAGCGAAGTGTGTGTTACTTAGACATGCAACGCGTTCAGGACAGACGGACGGCCCACGGGAGAGGCAACGACCCATTCCACCGAAAGGGTCAAGGAGCCCAGACTCCAAGGCCAGGAGTCCAGGTCACGTGGCGACCAGGCCGTGACCCCGGGGCAGGGCACCTGCCCTGGACTTCCCCTCTTGTCTAACGGAAACAGCGTCACATACACAGCATGGTCGGCTGGATGACCCCGCGTGGTCACCACACCAGTGCCCGCTGAAACCGGTCAAACTGGAGGCCCTGCAAGAACACTCGAATGGCACCCTTCCACTCAGAATGACGACTACAGAATTCTGAAAAGTCGTCCACACGAGGGACGCCTCTGAAGGTCTCACTTATTCCCTGAGGGTAACTTCTCTCCGGCTTTAGTATTAACCAGGGGTCCCCAAACTACGGCCCCCTGAGGCCATTGATCCGGCCCCCGCCACACTTCCGGAAGGGGCACCTCTTTCATTGGTGGTCAGTGAGAGGAGCACATTGCCCATCTCATTAGCCAAAAGCAGACCCATAGTTCCCATTGAAATACTGGTCAGTTTGTTGATTTAAATTTACTTGTTCTTTATTTTAAATATTGTATTTATTCCTGTTTTGTTTTTATACTTTAAAATAAGATGTGTGCAGTGTGCATAGGGATTTGTTCATAGTTTTTTTTTATAGTTCGGCCCTCCAACGGTCTGAGGGACAGTGAACTGGCCCCCTGTGTAAAAAGTCTGGGGACCCCTGGAGTTAATCAACACCAACTACATCATGCTGAGAAAACAGAAAGCTCTGGGAACACAGTGAAGGTCAGGAGTCTGCATTGTTTTCATGGAGAAGCAGATTCTTTTTTTGGTAGGGGGGACAAAAGATGAATTTAACAGAAATACATTCTTTTCAAACAGCTTTGGCATTTGAAGAGATGCTGTCAAGACTTTTTTTTTATTGAATTTACTGGGGTGACATTGGTTAATAAAAGCATAGCGGTTTCAGGTGCACAATTGTACACACGCTCTCGTATGAGCACTGTGTGTTCACCACCCCAGGTCGGGTCTCCCTCCACCACCACCTTGCTCCTCCTCCACCTCCCACACCCTTCCCTCCAGCAATCCCCACACAGTCGTCTGTGTCTAAGTTTTTTTCTTTGCTCCCTCTGTTTTACCCAGCCCCACCCCAGCCCCACCCCTCTGACTGCTGTCAGGCTGTATGGAAAAGCAGTTTAAAGAGAAAAAGAAGCTACCAAATAGGTACAATCTTTTTTTTTTTTTTTTTTTTTTTTTTTTTTTTGTATTTTTCTGAAGTTGGAAACAGGGAGGCAGTCAGACAGACTCCCGCATGTGCCCGACCAGGATCCACCCGGCACGCCCACCAGGGGGCGATGCTCTGCCCATCTGGGGCGTCACTCTGTTGCAACCAGAGCCATTCTAGCGCCTGAGGCAGAGGCCAAGGAGCCATCCTCAGCGCCCGGGCCAACTTTGCTCCAATGGAGCCTTGGCTGCGGGAGGGAAAGAGAGAGACAGAGAAGAAGGAGAGGGGGAGGGGTGGAGAAGCAGATGGGCGCCTCTCCTGTGTGCCCTGGCCAGGAATCGAACCCGGGACTCCTACATGCCAGGCCGATGCTCCACCACTGAGCCAACCGGACAGGGCCTAGGTACAATCTTTTTGAGAAAAAAAAACAGATTAAATTTAAAATAAACCAATGCAACCATCAACCCCCTGAAATTCAAAAGGCCAGTGACCAAGCACATGTCCACCTGAGTCACAACCAGCTTTGGGATGGAATACCAGAGGCCGGTGGGCTCTGTGGTCACACAGGTCAGAAGCCTGGGACCTAGGTGGGTGGCAGCCCTTGACCTGTCCCCCCCCCGTCAGCATGATGGGCGTGACACTGCCATGAAACAAGAAAGCACACGGAGGACCTCGGTGTCACCCAGCGCGCTGCGGACCCAGAGCCAGCCTGGCCAGCAGTGAGGGCCCCCTGCTCTGTTCATGGGGCGTCGTAACCAAACCAGGCAGATACCTTGGCCCGAGGAGCCAGCTTGCAGTTCAGGAACTCGTCTCCCACACACTGAGCCGACTCCTTTAGCCTGCTCTGCACGTCCTGCGAAAGGAGAGAATGACCGCTGACCCCGAGGGCCGCAGACCGCCAGCGTGACCAGGTCCGTCAGCACGGAGCAGGACCCGGCCTTCGACGTGAGGACTCCAGAGTCTCCGTCCGTCTCTCGTCCAGCGTCGTCCAGTGTCTTCCCGTTGCTGATACGCGTGAGGATGCCTGTCCCCAGGAGGACAGCCTGTCGTCACCTCGGCAACATAGCAGACCCCCCCCCCCCGCCCCGCAGGAAAAGGTAACTGCCCCACGGACCGACCGGGATGATATCGGACAGCGGTCGGATTAGTTACATCCTGCGAGGGCCACACGGGGCAGACACACAGGCTGAGGTCTCTTCCTTCCTGGGACAGACCCACAGGAAGGGCCTCCAGCGCTGCCGGGGAGCAGGTGGGCTGACAGAGGGTGACACTCGGTCCCGACCAGGCCCTCCGGCCACACAGGAGGAGCAGGCCTCACAAAGAGCCCCAGGAAAGACAGGCAGAGACCCGACCAGACAGCTGTTTACAGGCCAGGAATCTAGAATTTCAGAGACGCCATGAAGATCATCTGTCTCAATTCTCTCATTTTGCCAAAAGAGAAAATGGAGTGGGGGGGGGGGGGCAGGCTCCAGGGACACCGTATCTGTGCAAAGGCAAGGGGTCAGTGAAGCCCGACGCCTCCTAACCCAAGTCGCCTGGCTCTACGCCCAACTGCACCCCCTCCTTCCTCTGCCATCAGCCGCTCAGAGCTCCCACGTCCCACCCCATTGCTCTCCAGCTATAAAGTTCTCTGTTCTGAGGGACCTGTCCACCCCCAGGGAGCACACACCTATGCACCACTTCAAGGACAAGCATTCTCCGACGCCTGGCCGGGTCCCACAAAACTGGCAGCACCCATGGGCCCCCAGGAATCACAGTGGGAAAGCCCAAGCCGTCTCTAGGGGTCAGAGGACACTTCTGCCTCCAGGAAGTGAGAGAAAGAGGAAACCAGACTCTGCCCTCCACCCTCCGCCCTCCGCCCTCCACCCTCTGCCCTCCGCCCCTGGGCCTTCCTGCAGCAGGGATGGGGCAGGACGAGTCCCTTCCCGGATTCCTACTCAGGAAGGGGGTGCTCCTCCAGTCGAGGGGACAGGAACATACCTGCTCCACCAGCAAAGTGTCCAACCCACCCCCACAATGAAAGGGTCATCTGGGCAAAACCTCCTTTCCTACGGAAGAGCCAGTCTTCCTGGGGACCAGGCCGCGGCCAAGCCGGTGGCCCTGCCCCAGCGTCCTGCCTCTGACCTGGGCCTGTGAAGCAGAGTGGGCCCGGGCACTGCCACCTGGCTTCTCCTGAAATCAATGCAGAGATTGTCCCCAGGACACGGCCGTCACGCAGCTCTGCCAGAGACTTGGCCGGCACTGCCAGGCACACTTGGTGAAATGGGGCCTTTTTTTTTTTAAAGGAAACACGTATTCACATCTGGAGTCTCTAGCACGTCTATAAACCCCCCACAAACCACACCGCCTCCCACGTGTCAGCTGCAGGCCCCACACGGCTGCACTGAGAAACCCCACCCCTCACGATTCAAAAACCCTGCGAAGTCAAGGCCAAGGAGCCTCTCTTAACCTCATGCCCTACCTGCTATTTGGGAAGACAATAGCTTTATTCAGGGCGGCCACTGTAAAACAGACTCCTTCGGGGCCGCCGCCCACGGGACACAAAACGAGAGGAGCAGAAACACGAGAGCTCCTGACCGGGACCCGCCCGCACCTCCCCTGTACTCACAGGGCCACTGAAAGACAGGAACAGCTTGAGGACCACGTCCTCCGAGAAGGGGGGGTGCCGGGCCACCAGGTTAATGAAACGCTTCAGTGCTCTCCTGCGGGTCTCGATGAACTCCCTGTCGGCTGAAGAGACAGCCACCGTCAGCAGACATCCCCACGGTGGGGACACCGCACTCTCGGGGCCCAAGGCCGTCCACGCTGAGCGCGCACAAAGCGTCTCAGAGGGGCCAGGGGCACACCAGGCAGCCAGCGCAGGGCAGTGGACGTCACACCCACAGAGCGTCTCAGAGAGGGGCCCGGGACACACCGGGCAGCCAGCGCAGGGCAGTGGACATCACACCCACAGAGCGTCTCAGAGAGGGACCCGGGGCACACCGGGCAGCCAGCGCAGGGCAGTGGACATCACACCCACAGAGCGTCTCAGAGAGGGGCCCGGGGCACACCGGGCAGCCAGCGCAGGGCGGTGGACGTCACACCCACAGAGCATCTCAGAGAGGGGCCAGGGGCACACTGGGCAGCCAGCGCAGGGCAGTGGACGTCACACCCACAGAGCGTCTCAGAGAGGCCAGGGGCACACCGGGCAGCCAGCGCAGGGCGGTGGACGTCACACCCACAGAGCGTCTCAGAGAGGCCAGGGGCACACCAGGCAGCCAGCGCAGGGCGGTGGACATCACACTCACAGAGCGTCTCAGAGAGGGGCCAGGGGCACACTGGGCAGCCAGCGCAGGGCAGTGGATGTCACACCCACAGAGCGTCTCAGAGAGGGGCCAGGGGCACACCGGGCAGCCAGCGCAGGGCAGTGGACATCACACCCACAGAGCGTCTCAGAGAGGGGCCGGGGCCCGCCAGGCAGCCAGCGCAGGGCGGTGGACGTCACACCCACAGAGCGTCTCAGAGAGGCCAGGGGCACGCCAGGCAGCCAGCGCAGGGCGGTGGACATCACACCCACAGAGCGTCTCAGAGAGGGGCCAGGGGCACACTGGGCAGCCAGCGCAGGGCAGTGGACGTCACACCCACAGAGCGTCTCAGAGAGGGGCCAGGGGCACACCGGGCAGCCAGCGCAGGGCGGTGGACGTCACACCCACAGAGCGTCTCAGAGGGCCCGGGGCACACCGGGCAGCCAGCACAGGGCAGTGGACGTCACACCCACAGAGCGTCTCAGAGAGGGGCCAGGGGCACACTGGGCAGCCAGCACAGGGCAGTGGACGTCACACCCACAGAGCGTCTCAGAGAGGGGCCAGGGGCACACCGGGCAGCCAGCACAGGGCGGTGGACGTCACACCCACAGAGCGTCTCAGAGAGGGGCCAGGGGCACACCGGGCAGCCAGCACAGGGCAGTGGACGTCACACCCACAGAGCGTCTCAGAGAGGGGCCAGGGGCACACCGGGCAGCCAGCGCAGGGCGGTGGACGTCACACCCACAGAGCGTCTCAGAGAGGGGCCCGGGGCACACCGGGCAGCCAGCGCAGGGCGGTGGACATCACACCCACAGAGCGTCTCAGAGAGGGGCCCGGGGCACACCGGGCAGCCAGCGCAGGGCGGTGGACATCACACCCACAGAGCGTCTCAGAGAGGGGCCCGGGGCACACCGGGCAGCCAGCGCAGGGCGGTGGACATCACACCCACAGAGGCTGCAGGAGGAGGAGCACAGAGCCCCACCTCCTCACACACATGGGGTCAGGAGTAGCCACAGAAACCCCAGAGCCTGCTGATTCAATCCACAGAGTCTGCCCCCCCTACACCGGGACTCCCCAGTCAAGACGTCTCCTGTGACCCTCCTGTAAGGAAGGGCTTCTCTCTCACTCACTCGACCCAGTTTCCCTTCACGTCGCTTACAACTCACCCTGGTGGAACCAATCAACAGAGTTCAATTGGGCAAAACGGTTTCTCTTCGAGGGAAAAAAGTGGACGTGTACATTAAAGGTATCTAAGTCTGACCACAAGTAGAAATAGTGCTCAAAATATCACTTTTAGCCCCGACTGGATAGCTCAATTGATGAAAGCATCACCCAGATGTGCCAAGGTTGCAGGTTGGATCCCGGTCAGGGCACACACGAGACTCAACCAATGAATGCCTCATAAGTGGAACAGGAAGTCAATGCCCTCCTCCCCACTCCCCCCAGGTCCTTCCTCTCTCTCTAAAATAAAATCAATAAAAATATATAAGTGGAATATTTTTTTTTTTGTATTTTTCTGAAGCTGGAAACGGGGAGAGACAGTCAGACAGACTCCCGCATGCGCCCGACCGGGATCCACCCAGCACGCCCACCAGGGGCGATGCTCTGCCCCTCTGGGGCATCGCTCTGCCGCGACCAGAGCCACTCTAGCGCCTGGGGCAGAGGCCAAGGAGCCATCCCCAGCGCCCGGGCCATCTTTGCTCCAATGGAGCCTTGGCTGCGGGAGGGGAAGAGAGAGACAGAGAGGAAGGAGAGGGGGAGGGGTGGAGAAGCAGATGGGCGCCTCTCCTGTGTGCCCTGGCCAGGAATCGAACCCGGGACTCCTGCACGCCAGGCCAACGCTCTACCGCTGAGCCAACCGGCCAGGGCCTAAGTGAAATATTTTTAAGCTACTGAAAAAACGCCCCCAGACCAGCAGGACTCCTTGCACGGAGGGCCAGGCTGTCACAAACGCTGACCCACACAACGGGCACCGACAGTGTCCAGGCCCGAGGCCGTGACCACACTCACTCACTCTGCCACGTGGGTGTCAGTACACATTCACCTCCCCAGGGACACTCAGTTTCGCCTGCCTTGAGCATTACTCCCGGTCAGCCCATCCTGTCCTGTGAGTGATCTGTTCCCTGGTGCTCAGACGGGATGGTAAGAGAATTACATCATCTCTAGACCAGGAGTCCCCAAACTTTTTATACAGGGGGCCAGTTCACTGTCCCTCAGACCATTGGAGGGCTGCCACATACAGTGCTCCTCTCATTGACCCCCCAGTGAAAGAGGTGCCCCTTCCGGAATTGGGGGGGGCGGATAAATGGCCTCAGGGGGCCGGCATGCGGCCCGCGGGCCGTAGTATGGGGACGCTTGATCTAGACTCTGAGCATGTCCATGACCGCAAGAAGGAAAAGGACACACAATTCTAAGATTTTAGAACGCTGAAAACTGGACACCAGTGTTAAACCTCAGGCCACTTCCCCGCTCGTCAACATCATCACTTTAGAATGGCTGGGAAATGGCAAAAAATCAGCTGGTCGGCCTCGGGCCCGCGTCCTCTCACCAAGTTTTATCTGGAGTTGACAAAGGGCTGTGGGACTGAGGGTCCCGGACAGGACAGGAGGCGGCCACCCTCTCTCCCTGCACTGTGCCCGCCTGGCACCCCAGGGGAAATGAGCCAGCACAGAAGGGCCGGGACCTGCGACCTCACCAGCCCCGGGTGCCTGCGGGTGCCGTGTGAAGGTGTGGCCGGTGTCACTTTCGTCTCAGAGGCTGGAGGGCCTCCCCCACCCGCCTGCTCCTCTGAGAAGCCACCCAATCCTGTGCTGCAGAGGGGGCTTCGCACAAACAGGCAGGACAGGCAGCTCTCTGGGTCCTCCTCACGTCCAGCACGTCCTGGCTGCGACCGGGAAGGAGCTCTGGGCTCCTCTCCTCCCGTACACAACAGGGACCCCCCCACCTGTCAGTTACCAAGCAGAAGGCCCATGGAGGCCAAGGACACCAGGTGACATCACCGTCCCCTACCAGGCCTGGGTGCTAAGGCGCAGCTGTGACCCAGGATTAACGAGGGGCCAGTCCCCTGCCGGAAAGACGGCCAGAAGCAGAGCGCGCACCTGGGTCCACCCCCGACCACCCCCCCCGCCCAGCCGCCCAGCCGTACCTCCGTCCACCCCTGAGACCCCCGCCCAGCCGTACCTCCCAGCATCCTCTTGGGCGGCAGGGCGGGCACCATGCGGTACGGGAACTTCTGGAGCAGCAGCTCGTGGAAGACCACAAAGTCGTTGTACCGTCTGTACACGGAGGACTTGAAGCGCTACAAGGCAAGAGGCCCCACACTCAGACGTGACGACAGCGTGCTCTTTTCCCCAAGAGAGGAGTCCTAACTCCTCCTCTCCTGTCATAGGCCTTTCCCAAAAGTAAGCCCCACACTTCCTTAATGTATGGTCACACAAACTTGAAACATCATCCAGCTTGCCCGGCCCGGTCACTCGGCTGGTCAGAGCATTGTCCCAATACACCGAAGCTGCGGGTGCGTCACTGGTCAGACCACGACAAGACGGAGGGACACGCACACCCAGCAAGGCCTGCTGGGCAGCCTGGCTCTCTGCCATCCCCGTCTGGGTCTGGGTCTGTCCTCTGGCCTCCCCCCCCACACACACACACACAGCTACCTGGCTGGAGACCTCGTACTCCACATCCCCGTCTGGGTCTGGGTCTGTCCCCTGGCCTCCCCCCCACACACACACACACACACAGCTACCTGGCTGGAGACCTCGTACTCCACATGCTTCAGGAAGAGCCCCTTCTTCTCGGGAATGAGCTCCACCTGCACGGTGTCCCGGGCCAGCAGCTCCTGCAGGGTGTGCGAGAGCATCAGCGGGTTCCCCTGCGGCATCTGCATTCGACTGGGGTCCAGGTCTCTCTGCTCGCTGACCTGGGGTGCCGGCAAGTCTGGAGGAGAGAAGGTGACACTCAGCGGGACCTGCTGCTCGGGACACGGGGGCTCCCGCCAGCTCTCGGGCCCTGCACAGTGAGCTAGCCCAGCACAGGGACACGGGCCAGTTACCAGCCAGATCCCACGCCCGCCCAGCTCACACCCACCCATTCACGCCCGGAGCCGACGCTCAGAGCTGGCACGCAGGGCCAGGCCCCGCTCTGAGGCTCCATCTGCTCACGAATCAGCAAACACACCCAATTTCCAGGATCTCCTGTTCAACCTGGTGACACTCTGACAAGTGGTGTGTAAAAGAGACCCTTTACAGCCGAGAAAAGGGGTAAAACAAAGGAACTGGCCATGGGATTGCGGGTCCCCGTGTTTCTACAACACATACACTTTCATACGTGGAAACAATCACTCACATCTGTAAAACTCCCGCATGCGTGTGCAGAGCGAGGATTTGTGCTCCTGCAAATCAAAGAACTATGCCCCAGAGCTTCAGCTATCTTCCAGACAAGAGGTCAGCAGGCATCACTCACACAGCGGCAGACGGCTCAGAGATGTTACAGCTCACACACACACACACAGGAAAATCATGTTAAAGAGTCCATTTGATTTTTAGCATATCGAGTCTAAAGAGAAAAAAAAGGTCTTTTCAATAAAAAAAGTCCAGGTGTCCCCCGGGGGGGGGGGGGGGTCTTATTCCAGTACGTAAAACAAAGTGTAGGTGTCTTATATTTTTTCCAAATTTTATATCGCCATTCTAGGGCTAACTTCTTACAGCAATAGTCCGGGCTCCACTCCAGAGAGAGCAAATGATAGGATGACTTCCATCAGTGAAATTACGCAGCATCTGGCCCTGGCTGGCGGCTCAGTGGGTAGAGCGTCCGCCAGGCATACGGATGTGTGGGCTCGATTCCCGGTCAGGGCACACAGGAGAAATGACCATCTGCTTCTCCCCCTTCCTCTCCTCTTTCTCTCTCTCTTCTCCTCCCACAGCCAGTGGCTTAACTGGTTCAAGTGTGGCCCCAGGCTGAGGATAGTTCAGTTGGTCCAAGCACATCAGCCTCAGGTACTAAAAATAGCTTAGTATTCAAGCATCGACCCCAGATAGGGCTGCCAGGGGCATTCCAGTTGGGGCGAGTGCAGGAGTCTGCCTATCTCGCCTCCTCTTATCTAAAAATTAAAATAAATTACTCAGTATCTGAGGACTTAAAATCCAGCTGCCTTTAACCTTAAAGCTTAAGGAAGAAAATAAACCAAAGCCTCACTGTTTGCTTGGGAGCCCCCAGGGGCCCAGAGAAACTCCACAGAAACAAAGTAGCAAGTGCTCTGAACCGTGAGCACCAATGTGCAGTGCCCGGGGACAGCGTCCAGGGGGCAGCGTCCTCTGGGGACAGAGAAGTCCAAAGGGCAGAGGTACAGGGGCTCTCGCATCTGCACTTTATCTTTTCCTCCTTAATTCTGTTCTGCGGCCTTATTAGTAAGTACACAATGTAGTGGCCAGGGAGCTCGTGCATTCACCTTACTGAAATGTGTGTGTGTTTATGTGTGCAAGAGCATGTGTGTGTGTGAGGGGTGCGAGGGGGTATGCGTGTGTGAGTACAAGTATATGTGGACATGAGCATATACATACGTCTGTGAGTGTGCGTACATGAGTATGTGTGTGAGGGGTGTGCATATAAGTGTTCATTTATGTGTGTGACTGTATGTGGACATGTGTGCACACCTGTGTGTACAGAGTGTATGGTAGGTGTGTGTACCTGAGTGTGTGTACATGAGTTTACGTCTATATAAGGAGTGTGTGTGTGTGCACCTGCGTGAGGAGTCCCCAATATCTTAACAGCCAAAAACGTGTGGAGAACACAGCCCTGGAGGGTACTTGCCCCCCCCACTCATCCCAAGAACCTAGCGTTGTTTTTTTTTTTTTTTAATTCCTGCTACAATTTTCTTTTTATTTATTTATTATTATTAAAGGGCAGAGGTACAGGGGCTCTCGCATCTGCACTTTATCTTTTCCTCCTTAATTCTGTTCTGCAGCCTTATTAGCAAGTACACAATGTTTATTTATTCATTTTTAATAAGGAGAGGAGAGGGAGAGACAGAGAGAGAGAGGAGAGATAGAGAGAGAGAAGGGGGGGAGGAGCTGGAAGCATCAACTCCCATATGTGCCTTGACCAGGCAAGCCCAGGGTTTCGAACTGGCGACCTCAGCATTTCCAGGTCGACACTTTATCCACTGCGCCACCACAGGTCAGGCAAACCTAGCGTGTTTCTGTGTGGAAACACCTGAGGGCCTCAGAAGTGTTTACAGTCCCGTCGGGGACCGCACTGTCCTCAGTCAACACGCCGCGGCGCCATCTCAAGCACCCACTCCGGGAACTCAGTGATGAATGGGCAGCGGCTGACCCCATTAATGTTCCACCCATTCAGCAAACAGCCCCCGAGGGTCCACCACCCCCGCCAGGTGCAGTCTGCAAACACCTGACGCTGGAGAGTGGGACGGGTGCTGTGACCACGGACCCGACACCCAGCCCCAGAACGCACACCCAGCCCAGAGCGAGGGACTCGCCGTCGGCATTCAGACGCAGCCTGGCTCTCCCTAGGAGGTGACAAGCACAGCTGGAGACGACCGGGAACTAAGTGCACGAGGACCCACCTGGCCACCGTGACAGAAGCAGGAAGGAGAGCAGAGGGAAACAGAGGTCTTTATTAAAACTACTAGTCAGAGAAGTGAAAGGACCAGACACAAAGGAGCAGCCCTGGGACATTTCCACTACATGAAATGTGCAGAAGAGGCAAACGGATACAAGAGAAAGCACATCAGTGCCTGTCTAGGACCACAGTTCCAAATATCCATTTGCTAAAAACAGGACAACCATGCTTCACAAAAACAAACAAACAAGTAAGAAGAAAAGGGGTCGCTCAGACGAGCTTCGCTGCCATGTGAGGGAGCACACACACCTGCAGAGGGCCCGACTCCCAGAGGCAAATCCGAGCTTCCGTGGGGGAGCCGCCAAGTTCACGGGCAGTTCAATGGACACTCTCGTAGCCAAGTCCAGAGCAGCGCCTGGACTGGCCCCAGAGACAGAACGGACTGGAGAGGAGGTCACAGGCCCTGCACTGGAAGGCTGGGGACAGGGTGGGTTCCGACCTCAGACAGATGCGAGCTGAAATCCAACCTCTGTCGTCTCCTAGCGGGACGGCCCAGCGAGAGACCACCTCTGTGCTTCCGATCAGCAAACTGAGGGTGAGGATGCTGCTGGCCCCGGCCCGGCCGTCACCATCTCTGTCTTCATCACAGACCCCTCTCTCTAAAGGCATCCATTCCCCGCTCGCTCCCACCCTCCCGGTACAAAACCATCCCCCCAGGTCGGCTATCCACAAATGCCAAGCAGTGGGACGTCAGGTCAAGCACGCACACACAACCCTCTGTCCTTCCATCACACGTCCGTCAGAACCTCCGGCAGCCGTCCGCCAAGTCCCCATCCAGAGAGGTCCAGCTCCAGAGTTCTGCCAGCAGTGACAGCGGGGCCCCTGCTCACCAGAGTCCAAAGGGCCAGGGAAGACACGGGCTTGCCCAGCGGGCGGTGCCGTCATGCATGCCCTCGCTGCAGCTAAGCCAACCTCACTCAGCAAATGCTGACCCAGGCAGAAGTAACAGGCTTGGGGCCCTCTGCACGGCGGGGCACCGTCAGCCACTCACAGGCAGCCACGCCCCAAGTGGAGGTGGCGCTGAGCACCAGGAGCCCCCCAACCCCCAGAGGCCCGGCACCCCCTGGGCTCTCCCTGCAGGCACAGAGCCCCAGGAGCCCCCAACCCCCAGAGGCCCGGCACCCCCTGGGCTCTCCCTGCAGGCACAGAGCCCCAGGAGCCCCCCAACCCCCAGAGGCCCGGCACCCCCTGGGCTCTCCCTGCAGGCACAGAGCACCAGGAGCCCCCCAACCCCCAGAGGCCCGGCACCCCCTGGGCTCTCCCTGCAGGCACAGAGCCCCAGGAGCCCCCAACCCCCAGAGGCCCGGCACCCCCTGGGCTCTCCCTGCAGGCACAGAGCCCCAGGAGCCCCCAACCCCCAGAGGCCCGGCACCCCCTGGGCTCTCCCTGCAGGCACAGAGCCCCAGGAGCCCCCAACCCCCAGAGGCCCGGCACCCCCTGGGCTCTCCCTGCAGGCACAGAGCCCCTCGCAGTGCAGTGCAGGGTCGTTTGGTGCCACCTGCAGCAGTGCGGAGGCCCTATCGTCCCTGTTCCGTGGCTTCACACAGACCCCAAGTTCAACGCTCGACCACCACAAGGATCTACCACGACCACCATCCTCAGCTGCAGGGCCACCAGAACATGGGGACAACAAGGGACCAGCGGGGAGGAGGCACCGTGGCCAGACTGAAGTCTCCAGGCTGAGCGAGCAGGAGCATCCCCCGGCAGGGCTGCTCAAACAGACGGCTGAAACAGATGCTACCAAAGAAAAAGAAAGAAAACACACGTGGGCAACATCGCAGAGGAGCTGGAATCCGTATGGACAGCCGGAAGGTGGGACAGAGATTCCTCCAACAGTGGAACACAGAAAAACCACGTCACCCAGCAGCTCCACCTCTGGGTTCAGACCACGTCACCCAGCAGCTCCACCTCTGGGTTCAGACCACGTCACCCAGCAGCTCCACCTCTGGGTTCAGACCCAAAACAAGTGAAAGCTGAGACCTGAACACACACGTGTTTGCACACCCATGTTCACAGAAGCATTATTCCCCAGTGGCTAACATGTATCCACTGAGGAATCAACAAACAAAATGTAGTCCATCCAAACAATGGAAAATTAATTCAGCCTTAAAAAAAGGGGGTGGGGACATTCTGACCCCAGAGACAAGGCGGGAGACCCCGAGGACATTCTGACCCCAGAGACAAGGCGGGAGACCCTGAGGACATTCTGACCCCAGAGACAAGGCGGGAGACCCCGAGGACACTGTGACCCCAGAGACAAGGCGGGAGACCCCGAGGACACTGTGACCCCAGAGACAAGGCGGGAGACCCCGAGGACACTGTGACCCCAGAGACAAGGCGGGAGACCCCGAGGACACTGTGACCCCAGAGACAAGGCGGGAGACCCCGAGGACACTCTGACCCCAGAGACAAGGCGGGAGACCCCGAGGACACTCTGACCCCAGAGACAAGGCGGGAGACCCCGAGGACACTCTGACCCCAGAGACAAGGCGGGAGACCCCGAGGACACTCTGACCCCAGAGACAAGGCGGGAGACCCCGAGGACACTGTGACCCCAGAGACAAGGCGGGAGACCCCGAGGACACTGTGACCCCAGAGACAAGGCGGGAGACCCCGAGGACACTCTGACCCCAGAGACAAGGCGGGAGACCCCGAGGACACTCTGACCCCAGAGACAAGGCGGGAGACCCCGAGGACACTCTGACCCCAGAGACAAGGCGGGAGACCCCGAGGACACTGTGACCCCAGAGACAAGGCGGGAGACCCCGAGGACACTGTGACCCCAGAGACAAGGCGGGAGACCCCGAGGACACTCTGACCCCAGAGACAAGGCGGGAGACCCCGAGGACACTCTGACCCCAGAGACAAGGCGGGAGACCCCGAGGACACTGTGACCCCAGAGACAAGGCGGGAGACCCCGAGGACACTGTGACCCCAGAGACAAGGCGGGAGACCCCGAGGACACTGTGACCCCAGAGACAAGGCGGGAGACCCCGAGGACACTGTGACCCCAGAGACAAGGCGGGAGACCCCGAGGACACTGTGACCCCAGAGACAAGGCGGGTGACCCCGAGGACATCCTGACCCAGAGACAAGGCGGGTGACCCCGAGGACATCCTGACCCAGAGACAAGGCGGGTGACCCCGAGGACATCCTGACCCAGAGACAAGGCGGGAGACCCCAAGGACACTGTGACCCCAGAGACAAGACGGGAGACCCCGAGGACACTGTGACCCCAGAGACAAGGCGGGAGACCCCGAGGACACTGTGACCCCAGAGACAAGGCGGGAGACCCCGAGGACACTGTGACCCCAGAGACAAGGCGGGAGACCCCGAGGACACTGTGACCCCAGAGACAAGGCGGGAGACCCCGAGGACACTCTGACCCCAGAGACAAGGCGGGAGACCCCGAGGACACTGTGACCCCAGAGACAAGGCGGGAGACCCCGAGGACACTCTGACCCCAGAGACAAGGCGGGAGACCCCGAGGACACTCTGACCCCAGAGACAAGGCGGGAGACCCCGAGGACACTCTGACCCCAGAGACAAGGCGGGAGACCCCGAGGACACTCTGACCCCAGAGACAAGGCGGGAGACCCCGAGGACACTGTGACCCCAGAGACAAGGCGGGAGACCCCGAGGACACTCTGACCCCAGAGACAAGGCGGGAGACCCCGAGGACACTGTGACCCCAGAGACAAGGCGGGTGACCCCGAGGACATCCTGACCCAGAGACAAGGCGGGTGACCCCGAGGACATCCTGACCCAGAGACAAGGCGGGAGACCCCAAGGACACTGTGACCCCAGAGACAAGGCGGGAGACCCCGAGGACACTGTGACCCCAGAGACAAGGCGGGAGACCCCGAGGACACTGTGACCCCAGAGACAAGGCGGGAGACCCCGAGGACACTGTGACCCCAGAGACAAGGCGGGAGACCCCGAGGACACTGTGACCCCAGAGACAAGGCGGGAGACCCCGAGGACACTGTGACCCCAGAGACAAGGCGGGAGACCCCGAGGACACTGTGACCCCAGAGACAAGGCGGGAGACCCCGAGGACACTGTGACCCCAGAGACAAGGCGGGTGACCCCGAGGACATCCTGACCCAGAGACAAGGCGGGTGACCCCGAGGACACTGTGACCCCAGAGACAAGACGGGAGACCCCGAGGACACTGTGACCCCAGAGACAAGGCGGGAGACCGCGAGGACACTGTGACCCCAGAGACAAGGCGGGAGACCCCGAGGACACTGTGACCCCAGAGACAAGGCGGGAGACCCCGAGGACACTGTGACCCCAGAGACAAGGCGGGAGACCCCGAGGACACTCTGACCCCAGAGACAAGGCGGGAGACCCCGAGGACACTGTGACCCCAGAGACAAGGCGGGAGACCCCGAGGACACTGTGACCCCAGAGACAAGGCGGGAGACCCCGAGGACACTGTGACCCCAGAGACAAGGCGGGAGACCCCGAGGACACTCTGACCCCAGAGACAAGGCGGGAGACCCCGAGGACACTCTGACCCCAGAGACAAGGCGGGAGACCCCGAGGACACTCTGACCCCAGAGACAAGGCGGGAGACCCCGAGGACACTCTGACCCCAGAGACAAGGCGGGAGACCCCGAGGACACTCTGACCCCAGAGACAAGGCGGGAGACCCCGAGGACCCTCTGACCCCAGAGACAAGGCGGGAGACCCCGAGGACACTCTGACCCCAGAGACAAGGCGGGAGACCCCGAGGACACTCTGACCCCAGAGACAAGGCGGGAGACCCCGAGGACACTCTGACCCCAGAGACAAGGCGGGAGACCCCGAGGACACTGTGACCCCAGAGACAAGGCGGGAGACCCCGAGGACACTGTGACCCCAGAGACAAGGCGGGAGACCCCGAGGACACTGTGACCCCAGAGACAAGGCGGGAGACCCCGAGGACACTGTGACCCCAGAGACAAGGCGGGAGACCCCGAGGACACTGTGACCCCAGAGACAAGGCAGGAGACCCCGAGGACACTGTGACCCCAGAGACAAGGCGGGAGACCCCGAGGACACTGTGACCCCAGAGACAAGGCGGGTGACCCCGAGGACATCCTGACCCAGAGACAAGGCGGGTGACCCCGAGGACATCCTGACCCAGAGACAAGGCGGGAGACCCCAAGGACACTGTGACCCCAGAGACAAGGCGGGAGACCCCGAGGACACTGTGACCCCAGAGACAAGGCGGGAGACCCCGAGGACACTGTGACCCCAGAGACAAGGCGGGTGACCCCGAGGACATCCTGACCCAGAGACAAGGCGGGTGACCCCGAGGACATCCTGACCCAGAGACAAGGCGGGAGACCCCAAGGACACTGTGACCCCAGAGACAAGACGGGAGACCCCGAGGACACTGTGACCCCAGAGACAAGGCGGGAGACCGCGAGGACACTGTGACCCCAGAGACAAGGCGGGAGACCCCGAGGACACTGTGACCCCAGAGACAAGGCGGGAGACCCCGAGGACACTGTGACCCCAGAGACAAGGCGGGAGACCCCGAGGACACTGTGACCCCAGAGACAAGGCGGGAGACCCCGAGGACACTGTGACCCCAGAGACAAGGCGGGAGACCCCGAGGACACTGTGACCCCAGAGACAAGGCGGGAGACCCCGAGGACACTCTGACCCCAGAGACAAGGCGGGAGACCCCGAGGACACTCTGACCCCAGAGACAAGGCGGGAGACCCCGAGGACACTCTGACCCCAGAGACAAGGCGGGAGACCCCGAGGACACTCTGACCCCAGAGACAAGGCGGGAGACCCCGAGGACATTCTGACCCCAGAGACAAGGCGGGAGACCCCGAGGACACTGTGACCCCAGAGACAAGGCGGGAGACCCCGAGGACACTGTGACCCCAGAGACAAGGCGGGAGACCCCGAGGACACTCTGACCCCAGAGACAAGGCGGGAGACCCCGAGGACACTGTGACCCCAGAGACAAGGCGGGAGACCCCGAGGACACTGTGACCCCAGAGACAAGGCGGGAGACCCCGAGGACACTGTGACCCCAGAGACAAGGCGGGAGACCCCGAGGACACTGTGACCCCAGAGACAAGGCGGGAGACCCCAAGGACACTGTGACCCCAGAGACAAGGCGGGTGACCCCGAGGACATCCTGACCCAGAGACAAGGCGGGTGACCCCGAGGACATCCTGACCCAGAGACAAGGCGGGAGACCCCGAGGACACTCTGACCCCAGAGACAAGGCGGGAGACCCCGAGGACACTCTGACCCCAGAGACAAGGCGGGAGACCCCGAGGACACTCTGACCCCAGAGACAAGGCGGGAGACCCCGAGGACATTCTGACCCCAGAGACAAGGCGGGAGACCCCGAGGACACTGTGACCCCAGAGACAAGGCGGGAGACCCCGAGGACACTGTGACCCCAGAGACAAGGCGGGAGACCCCGAGGACACTGTGACCCCAGAGACAAGGCGGGAGACCCCGAGGACACTGTGACCCCAGAGACAAGGCGGGAGACCCCGAGGACACTGTGACCCCAGAGACAAGGCGGGAGACCCCGAGGACACTGTGACCCCAGAGACAAGGCGGGTGACCCCGAGGACATCCTGACCCAGAGACAAGGCGGGTGACCCCGAGGACATCCTGACCCAGAGACAAGGCGGGAGACCCCAAGGACACTGTGACCCCAGAGACAAGGCGGGAGACCCCGAGGACACTGTGACCCCAGAGACAAGGCGGGAGACCCCGAGGACACTGTGACCCCAGAGACAAGGCGGGTGACCCCGAGGACATCCTGACCCAGAGACAAGGCGGGTGACCCCGAGGACATCCTGACCCAGAGACAAGGCGGGAGACCCCAAGGACACTGTGACCCCAGAGACAAGACGGGAGACCCCGAGGACACTGTGACCCCAGAGACAAGGCGGGAGACCGCGAGGACACTGTGACCCCAGAGACAAGGCGGGAGACCCCGAGGACACTGTGACCCCAGAGACAAGGCGGGAGACCCCGAGGACACTGTGACCCCAGAGACAAGGCGGGAGACCCCGAGGACACTCTGACCCCAGAGACAAGGCGGGAGACCCCGAGGACACTGTGACCCCAGAGACAAGGCGGGAGACCCCGAGGACACTGTGACCCCAGAGACAAGGCGGGAGACCCCGAGGACACTGTGACCCCAGAGACAAGGCGGGAGACCCCGAGGACACTCTGACCCCAGAGACAAGGCGGGAGACCCCGAGGACACTCTGACCCCAGAGACAAGGCGGGAGACCCCGAGGACACTCTGACCCCAGAGACAAGGCGGGAGACCCCGAGGACATTCTGACCCCAGAGACAAGGCGGGAGACCCAGAGGACACTGTGACCCCAGAGACAAGGCGGGAGACCCCGAGGACACTGTGACCCCAGAGACAAGGCGGGAGACCCCGAGGACACTGTGACCCCAGAGACAAGGCGGGAGACCCCGAGGACACTGTGACCCCAGAGACAAGGCGGGAGACCCCGAGGACACTCTGACCCCAGAGACAAGGCGGGAGACCCCGAGGACACTGTGACCCCAGAGACAAGGCGGGTGACCCCGAGGACATCCTGACCCAGAGACAAGGCGGGTGACCCCGAGGACATCCTGACCCAGAGACAAGGCGGGAGACCCCAAGGACACTGTGACCCCAGAGACAAGGCGGGAGACCCCGAGGACACTGTGACCCCAGAGACAAGGCGGGAGACCCCGAGGACACTGTGACCCCAGAGACAAGGCGGGAGACCCCGAGGACACTGTGACCCCAGAGACAAGGCGGGAGACCCCGAGGACACTGTGACCCCAGAGACAAGGCGGGAGACCCCGAGGACACTGTGACCCCAGAGACAAGGCGGGAGACCCCGAGGACACTGTGACCCCAGAGACAAGGCGGGGGACCCCGAGGACACTGTGACCCCAGAGACAAGGCGGGGGACCCCAAGGACACTCTGACCCCAGAGACAAGGCGGGAGACCCCAAGGACACTCTGACCCCAGAGACAAGGCGGGAGACCCCGAGGACACTGTGACCCCAAAGACAAGGCGGGAGACCCCGAGGACACTGTGACCCCAGAGACAAGGCGGGAGACCCCGAGGACACTGTGACCCCAGAGACAAGGCGGGAGACCCCGAGGACACTCTGACCCCAGAGACAAGGCGGGAGACCCCGAGGACACTCTGACCCCAGAGACAAGACGGGAGACCCCGAGGACACTGTGACCCCAGAGACAAGGCGGGAGACCCCGAGGACACTATGACCCCAGAGACAAGGCGGGAGACCCCGAGGACACTCTGACCCCAGAGACAAGGCGGGAGACCCCGAGGACCCTCTGACCCCAGAGACAAGGCGGGAGACCCCGAGGACCCTCTGACCCCAGAGACAAGGCGGGAGACCCCGAGGACCCTCTGACCCCAGAGACAAGGCGGGAGACCCCAAGGACACTGTGACCCCAGAGACAAGGCGGGGGACCCTGAGGACACTGTGACCCCAGAGACAAGGCGGGAGACCCCGAGGACATCCTGACCCCAGAGACAAGGCGGGAGACCCCGAGGACACTGTGACCCCAGAGACAAGGCGGGAGACCCCGAGGACACTGTGACCCCAGAGACAAGGCGGGAGACCCCGAGGACACTGTGACCCCAGAGACAAGGCGGGAGACCCCGAGGACACTCTGACCCCAGAGACAAGGCGGGAGACCCCGAGGACACTCTGACCCCAGAGACAAGACGGGAGACCCCGAGGACACTGTGACCCCAGAGACAAGGCGGGAGACCCCGAGGACACTATGACCCCAGAGACAAGGCGGGAGACCCCGAGGACACTCTGACCCCAGAGACAAGGCGGGAGACCCCGAGGACCCTCTGACCCCAGAGACAAGGCGGGAGACCCCGAGGACCCTCTGACCCCAGAGACAAGGCGGGAGACCCCGAGGACCCTCTGACCCCAGAGACAAGGCGGGAGACCCCAAGGACACTGTGACCCCAGAGACAAGGCGGGGGACCCCGAGGACACTGTGACCCCAGAGACAAGGCGGGAGACCCCGAGGACCCTCTGACCCCAGAGACAAGGCGGGAGACCCCGAGGACCCTCTGACCCCAGAGACAAGGCGGGAGACCCCAAGGACACTGTGACCCCAGAGACAAGGCGGGGGACCCTGAGGACACTGTGACCCCAGAGACAAGGCGGGAGACCCCGAGGACATCCTGACCCCAGAGACAAGGCGGGAGACCCCGAGGACACTGTGACCCCAAAGACAAGGCGGGAGACCCCGAGGACACTGTGACCCCAGAGACAAGGCGGGAGACCCCGAGGACACTGTGACCCCAGAGACAAGGCGGGAGACCCCGAGGACACTCTGACCCCAGAGACAAGGCGGGAGACCCCGAGGACACTCTGACCCCAGAGACAAGACGGGAGACCCCGAGGACACTGTGACCCCAGAGACAAGGCGGGAGACCCCGAGGACACTATGACCCCAGAGACAAGGCGGGAGACCCCGAGGACACTGTGACCCCAGAGACAAGGCGGGAGACCCCGAGGACACTGTGACCCCAGAGACAAGGCGGGAGACCCCGAGGACACTCTGACCCCAGAGACAAGGCGGGAGACCCCGAGGACACTGTGACCCCAGAGACAAGGCGGGAGACCCCGAGGACACTCTGACCCCAGAGACAAGGCGGGAGACCCCGAGGACACTCTGACCCCAGAGACAAGGCGGGAGACCCCGAGGACCCTCTGACCCCAGAGACAAGGCGGGAGACCCCGAGGACCCTCTGACCCCAGAGACAAGGCGGGAGACCCCGAGGACACTGTGACCCCAGAGACAAGGCGGGGGACCCCGAGGACACTGTGACCCCAGAGACAAGGCGGGAGACCCCGAGGACACTCTGACCCCAGAGACAAGGCGGGAGACCCCGAGGACACTGTGACCCCAGAGACAAGGCGGGGGACCCCGAGGACACTGTGACCCCAGAGACAAGGCGGGAGACCCCGAGGACACTCTGACCCCAGAGACAAGGCGGGAGACCCCGAGGACACTGTGACCCCAGAGACAAGGCGGGAGACCCCGAGGACACTGTGACCCCAGAGACAAGGCGGGAGACCCCGAGGACACTGTGACCCCAGAGACAAGGCGGGAGACCCCGAGGACACTGTGACCCCAGAGACAAGGCGGGGGACCCCGAGGACACTGTGACCCCAGAGACAAGGCGGGGGACCCCGAGGACACTGTGACCCCAGAGACAAGGCGGGGGACCCTGAGGACACTGTGACCCCAGAGACAAGGCGGGGGACCCCGAGGACACTGTGACCCCAGAGACAAGGCGGGGGACCCTGAGGACACTCTGACCCCAGAGACAAGGCGGGAGACCCCGAGAACAGTGCTCAGCGAAGACGGGTTGGAGGAACACGCACAGTCTGATGACCCCACGCATGAGGACCCAGGGAGTCACAGTCAGACAGACAGGAAGTAAATGGTGGGCACCAGGGGCGGGGAGAGCGTGATGATTAGTCCGGGAAGATGAATCAGTTCTGGAAACAGTTGGAGGTGGTGGCTGTACAACAGCGGGAATGTGCTTAATGCCACCCTACTGCACACTGGAAGATGGTTAAAACTGTGCCTGACCAGCAGGTGGCGCAGTGGATAGAGGGTCGACCTGGGATGCTGAGGACCCAGGTTCAAAACCCCAAGGTGGCCAGCTTGAGCACAGGGCCATCAACACAATCCCAAGATCCCCAGCGTGAGTGCATGAGTGCGGGCTCACCAGCTTGAATCTCATCTGGCTTGAGTGTGGGATCATCAACATGATCCCGTGGTCACTGGCTTGAGCCCAAGGTCACTGGCTTGAGCCACAGGTCACTGGCTCAAGTTGAGCCCCCCCATCAAGGGATGTATGAGAAGTAATCAATGAACAGCTAAAGTGACACAATTACGAGTTGATGCTTCTGATTCTCTCTCTTCCTGTCTTTGATCTATCTTCCTTAAAAAAAAATGGTTAAAATTTTATGTTATGTTTTTTAAAACACCAAATGCAGGGCCCCACCCCAGAGTCTCGGGTGAGGACCAAGAATCTGAATGGCTAACAAGTTCCAGGTGAGGCTGCTGGTCCAGGGGCCACAGTTTGAGAACCACTGTCACAGAGCGAGCAGAGCAGAGGGCAGGGATTCAATGCCCCACAGCCAGCAAAAGCTGGGTGCTCACCAGTGCTGCCACCTTGCTTGTATTTATTCACCAAGACAGGGGCTGAACGGGGGACGCACCAGACAACAACTTTCCCACCAAAATAACACAAAACAGGGTGAGCAGTGGTCCTCAACTTTCAACGTGAATGCTCCTTCTAGGCTCAGGAGATGGTTTCCACCCTGGATGAAAAAGTCTCCAAGCTACTGTTACTCCAAAATTGACAAACTGTTCTCAGGAAGTGGAAGCAGAAGTTTCCTTGTCCTTATCGTGGCAGTGGCCCCAGGAACGAGACTCCAGCAGCTCCATGTCAGAGGACATCGGGAACACCCTTGACCGTCGGGAAACAGAGCTGTCTCTCGGCCGGCGGCACGCCTTAAAAAATGACCCGCCGCTCACCCGTTCTTAGTTTAACCCCAACTCCAGAGCTCACTTACACAGACTTTTCATGGCCTCCATTCCACTGACCTTACCGTTCATTTTTCTTTTAATAACTTATTCTAGGTAACATTACAATATTTTGAAACAAGGAAAATCACTCCAGTCCTGTCATCTATACATATCCATATGCATTTTGCTCTACGCATGTACAGGATAATAATAAATGTGGTGGTGGGGGGGGGGGGTTAACTCAGTGTGCTCCTGCATGACCACATTGCTCTTTAAGTTTTTCCAGTAAAAGCAAAACCCTCCTAAGTCCTAGCCACTTAATCACTGTGAACACTGGTCTAACCTTTCTTCTAATATACTTTTCACTGTCATCTTTTTTAGAAAAACATTTTTTATTGATTGATTTTAGAAAGAAAGAAAAAGACAGGAACATCAACCTATTCCTGTATGTGCCCTGACTGGGGACCTCAGGCCAACACTCTTAACCAACTGAGTTATCTGTCCAGGGTAGGCTAATATACTTTTAAATACTTACATTTCTGCCTGACCTGTGGTGGAGCAGTGGGTAAAAGCGTCAACCTGGAACACTTAGGTTGCCAGTTCAAAACCCCAGGCTTGCCTGGTCAAGGCACATATGGGAGTTGATGCTTCCTGCTCCTCCTTCTGTTCTTTCTATCTCTTTCCTCTGTCTCTTTCTCTCTGTCTCCTCTCTCTAAAAAAATGAATAAAATGTAAAAAATAAATAAATTGTAAATAGTTACATTTCTTTTAATGGTAAATACTTTGTTTTTGTTTGTTTGTTTGTTTGTTTTTAATTTTTCAGAAGCTGGAAACGGGGAGGCAGTCAGACAGACTCCCGCATGTGCCCGACCGGGATCCACCCGGCATGCCCACCAGGGGGCGATGTTCTGCCCATCTGGGGCATCGCTCTGTTGCATCCAGAGCCATTCTAGCACCTGAGGCAGAGGCCACAGAGCCATCCTCAGCGCCCGGGCCATCTTTGCTCCAATGGAGCCTTGGCTGCAGGAGGGGAAGAGAGAGACAGAGAGGAAGGAGAGGGGGAGGGGTGGAGAAGCAGATGGGCGCTTCTCCTGTGTGCCCTGGCCAGGAATCGAACCCGGGACTCCTGCACGCCAGGCCGACGCTCGACCGCTGAGGCAACCAGCCAGGGCTTAATATATTTGTTTTGATGGTAACTATTCCAAACATACAGAAGAGGATGGACAAAATCAGAAACCATGTATCCACCCAAGAGTTCACTGCAGATGACACTGTGCCACATTGTTTCTGAAAACCATTTAAATAAACTGTTACAGGGGCAGACCTTCCCCACTTTCCTGTCCCAAGTACCCAGAGTCCTACAGCCGAGGGACAGCAGGGTCCTGCAGGGCTCTGCACCGTCTCCACATAAATGTGCAAAAGTACATGCAAATATAAAAAATATAAAAGACACAACATTGCTCTTTTTCCCATTGGCTTTTCAACTCTTTCATATTGAAATAAAGCATTAAAAAAAAGCACACATATTTAAACAGTTCTGCCAAATGAACTTATACACTAGTGTAACAGCACCTAGAAGGAACGTCACCTAATGAACACCCCTCGACCCCCAGTCCCTTTCAAGCCCCTCCTCCCCAAGGGGCAACGGCCGCCTTCTAACACTGCAGGTCATTTTTGCCTGCTGTGATGTTCGTGAGTGGAATCAGACTGTAAGCTCCTGTTTCCGACTTCTGACTCCTTCCATTACCGTGTTGTGTGCGGCCCACCGTGTGACCGTGGGAGCTGCAGGTGGCTGTTCTTGTTGCACAGGCAGACTCGGCACCCAGACCTCAATCCGTGTCGCCTTCTCATCCTGCTGTGGCCCCTTTGTCACCTCTCCTCAGCCACACTGGCTTCCTGACCATACCTGGAACACAGTACCCACCCGCCGGCCTTGGAGCCTGCACGCTGGTCCCTTCTGCAGGGACACTCTCCCCAGAAACCTGCCTGACCGACTCTTTGATCTGTTGAGTCTTGGTGCAAATACCACTCTCTATGACACTGACCCAATGACCAGGGCGGCCTGCCTGCGCAGCTCCCGCCACAGTACTCTAGCACGTCCCTTACTCATTGTCCACTGAAGACTGCCCGGGGCCGTGCAAGGGCATGCGCTCCAACTGCGGCCAGTTCACAGCCAGCATCCCAATGCCCAGAGCAGTGCCCTGCACAGTCATCCCTCAGTGAGGTCTGTGGGGGGGGGGGGGCCGCAGGGGTCTATGCACACAAGCAAGAAGGCCACACAAAGTCACCCCGGCCCAGTATGTCTTTATCCAGGCCCAGTATGTCTTTCTAGGCAGCCTAACGACCTCCCCACACCATCAGACCTCACGAAGGTCTTGCCGGTGACAGGAGCTGAGCCTCGGTCAGCGAACGCAGAGAGAACGCCGCTTTGGGGAACTGCGCCAGGCCATCCTCACCTTGGCGGTGTCTTCCCTCCGCCACCTGACAACACCCACAGCCTGACAACTTGGCAGCCACACCCATTTTCCCCACAATGAGACTGTAAGGCCAAAATCCTGATGATGAAAGTCTGAATGAGCAACTCACACAGCAAGAAACTTTTCCCTCTTCCCCCAACGGTGTGAGTGTTTTCACCTTGAAGCAAAGTAGAAACAAACAATCCCTTCAGGTCCCTCGTGCCTTCCAGTGCTTATCAGCCCGAGAAAGTCTGACCTGCACCCCTTCAGCCTCAGAAGCTCCGTTCAAACACCACTTGGCCAGTAAAGTGTTTCCCAAACCCGGCTGGAGCCGACCAGCCCTCCAGTGCTCATGACGGGGCTCCTACGGACTGTCCCCAGGAAAGCTGTATACCACTGAAGAAGAGCCATTACCAGCGAAACTTCCCACTGCGTGGCACCTTCCCAGATGCTGCATGACATCTCTCTAACCCCACAACGCTCTAAGCAAGGAACTGTGGTCCCATCTTACAGATGTGGAGGGCAGAGACCCAGCTGGGCCAAGATTACTTGTGCCAGGTTAGCAGATGGCACCAAGTCCTGCGTTCCCTCCGACTCACCCAACACCCCAGACAGGACAGGAGCGGAGGCCGGCATGCCCCAGGCTGGGGGCAGAGGCCAGACTGTCTCCCCGCAAGTCCCTGACTCCTCTGACGCTGAACAAGCAGCTCACTTCTCTGTACTCGGTTTTCTCGTCTCTAAAGTAGGGACAAGACCATCCATTCACGTTCGGTGGCGAGAATTTAAAAAAAAGAAAAAAGATGTAAGATGTAAGGCCCCGGCCAGGTGGCTCTCGTGGTCAGAGCATTGTTTCTAATACACCAAGGTGTGGGCTGTGGCTTCGATCCCTGGGCAGTGCACATATAATATAAAAATCAACCATGAGCCCCTGGCTGGTTGGTTCAGTAGGAGAGTGTCAGCCTGGCATGTGGATGTCCCAGGTTCAATTCCGGTCAGGGCACACAGGAGAAGTCACCATCTGCTTCTCCACCCCTCCCACTCTCTCTCCTCTCTCTCTCTCTCTCTCTCTCTATCTCTCTATCTCTCTACCCTTCCCACAGCCATGGCTCTACTAGTTCAAGAACATCGGCCCCGGCTGCTGAGGATGGCTCTGTGGAGCCTCTGCCTCAGGCACTAAAAACAGCTCAGTTGCAAGCATGCCCCAGATGGGCAGAGCATCAGCCCCAGGTGGGGTTGCCGGGTTGATCCCTGTCAGGGCACATACAGTAGTCTATCTCCCTTCCTCTCACTTGGAAAAGAAGAGAAAATATAAAAAATAAATAAAAAGACTCAACCATTAAAATGAATAAATAAATAAATAGAAGCAATCAATGAGTGCATGAATGAGTGGAACAACAAATCTATGGTTCTTTCTCTCCTTTTCTCTCTCTCTAAAATCAATAAATAAAAAAGTTGTTTCAATTTTTTCAAAACAGCGCCCCGGGGCCTGGGCCTTTAGTTTTGAAAGGACCTGCACACCAGATGATAAGTTGCCAGATCAAAGCACAGCGCAAATGACTGCTGGCCCGGGGACAGCACACCCTCCAGCACCGGGTCCCAGGACATAAGGTGCCATCATGTTCCCGTTAGACACTGAACAACTGCCGACATTCCAGTGGTCCCAGTGGTCCTCACAGGCGGTGGGCTGACTGTCCGGGGACCTCAGACATGTGCGAGCCACCCCCTCGCCCTCAAACAGGACATTTTCAAGTGATTCCTTTCTGAGGAAAACGCAGGGACCAGACCGCCAAGGGGAAAAAATCACGGGCTTGTTTTCGGAAGACGTCAGAAGGCTGAAGTCAAGGCCAAAAGCCGTCACCTGTCAGGTGATTCCCTCCGACTCCAATCAGAGCACGAGGAGCCAGCCGTGGGGCCTCCGGACAACCGCTTCCCCGTGGACATGCGGACTCTCCCCGGGAGGGACGTCTATTCCTCAGAAAACCTCATGGGTCTCTCAGTTTTGTCGTGTGGGGAGGCCCGATGACATTTTCCACAGTTTAAGAAGAATACTATTTTAGCTGAAGTGGGGAATCTTGGAATAACTTCCAATGGAGAAGTTCAAAGTTAAAAAAGAAAACCCCCGTCTAACTAAAGTCAACCTGTTTTCGGTTTCTGTCCTTTGTCCACACTCTTCATCCTGGGTCTGGCTGGTTCCGTCTGAAAGTGACTCGGGTTTTCTGGGACCTTCTGACATGAAAGTGAAAATATTCCCAAACATCTGACAGGACCGCGTGCGGCCCAATCCCGGCGTGGGCGGGACGGAGGGCCTCGGTGCCCAGCCTGACAGCCTCCCGCTCAAGTTCCAAGCAGTGGTGACCCGATGGCGTAAGCCGAGCGAGAGACAATGAAACCCACTCAACCCAACGCGCTGACCTACGGAAGGGATCACCAGGGTATGGACAAGACCCCGCCTTCCACCTGCTGGCAGCGTAGACACCCAGCAATGCCGTTCACCAACCAGAAGAAGGGACGCCTCGGGAGTGGCGTGAGCAAAACAGGAACCGGGAAGCCGTCAGAGCAAGGGACAGGTGGGCAGTCAGTATTTCCCACCACTGCATCTGCCCTGCACCGGGAGGCCTGGCACTCGTGCAGAGAAGGCTAGTCACTCATCTGGGGTGTCTCGTCCAGTGTGTGTGCACAACCCAAACTCCAACAGCAGTCCCAGGACAACCTGCACATCTTCCCGAGAGGAGGGACCCCAGCCCAGGCGTCACAGAATCAGAGAAGCGATGTGTGTTTTGAGGGTGACAGCATTGACCTCAACTGGAAACAAGCTCGGGGCCACACCCAGTTCCCAGACTGAGCCGGCATTTTCTGCAGACGTGGCGCAGAGCTTAACCCCAGACTTTGCAGGAACGGTTCTTCTGCAGACAACCTCGGCGCACACTCCAGTTACTATGTCCCAGCCCATTACTCAAGTGCGCTCCCTTTCCGGAAAGAGTGGTCTCTGGTCCACAGCTCACTGTCAGGGAGACCGGGGGAGGAAGGCCAGCTCCACCTGGGAGCGGTAGGCCACCAATGGTTAAGGGAGGTTCCTGAGATGCGGGCACAGATGCCAGCCTGCGTGGACTGCAGCAGAGGTAACACCATGTCCTAACTGCAGCCAGACACCGAGGTGTGGACCCAGCCCCACCATTTACCAGCTGTACGGTCCTGGGCAAGGAACCGTGTATGAAAAACTGTGGCGTGCCTCAGTTTCCCCACTTGTAATAAGGGTGATGAGAGGCTTTCCTCACAGGATTACTGTGCAGATCAGCTCCTCCGTACAAGCAGGTGCTCTGAAAGGCCTGGTGGTCAGTACAACCACGTCACCACCGCACCTGCAAAGGTCACCCTCCACGTTAATGTCTCCCACTGAGGGGGCTGCCCATTACCCAGTCTGTCCTGGGGGAAGCATGCCCACGCCTCGCCACGTGACACAGAGACTTCCCTGAGGCCCCCACATCCCAACAAAGGCAAACCGTCAGAGCACACACAGGCCTTCCTCATTCTCAAGAGCATTCATTACTCCACCCTTGGAGCGCGACCCCAGCCGTGAGTGGCCGGTTCCAGGAAGGCCGACTCACCCCCAGCCCGGACAGGACCGTCTCAGGAGTTGGGAGGTGAAATTATGTTCTCAGATAATTAACTGTGCTAAGTCACGAGTCACCTGACTCTCCTCTAAGCAGACAGCCTCCGCCGAAGGGATGCTTTGAAGAGCAGGTGAGGCTCCCAGGTACGGCTCCTGCTGCCATGGCCCCGGCTCCGGGTCCTCCTTCCTCTGGGGACAGGGGCCCCTGAAACAGCTGGACATCCAGCAACATCAACACTCACAGACATCAGACACAGCAGAAGCAGGGGGCCTCCTGCCGACTCTCTGTGGGACTCTGCGTCAGGACAGATACCGATACAATGATACATTTATTTCACTCTAAACACCCCTCCAACAGTAACTAGAGAGTGGAAACTAAGAGAGTCCAAAATTCCAACAAGACTTTTATTTAAAACAAGATCCCCTGTGCCCACCTTTGTGGGCCAAGGTATGTTGTCAGCAAGTCCTCTTAACATGTCAGGATCTCGGCCTTCCCCCAACATCTTCCACTGTGAAACGGATAACATGGTATCTTAATCCTGATATTTTCAAAAAGTGTGCTTACCCCTTGAGTTGGGTTTGGACTTCCTTTTTTTTTTTTTTTTTTTAAATATTTTATTTATTGATTTTTAGAGAGAGAGAGGAAGAGAGAGAGAGAGAAGGGGGAGGAGCAGGAAGCATCAACTCCCATATGTGCCTTGACCATGGTTTCGAACCGGCGACCTCAGTGTTCCAGGTCAATGCTTTATCCCACTGCGCCACCACAGGTCAGGCGGGTTTGGACTTCTTACCAATAAAAACATGCAAAGGCCAAAAACACTCCAGTTACTCAGAAGGTGACATGATCACCACATCCCTGCAATCGGCCGCACCCACTCTCCTAGACTTTAACCACAGGGACACAGCTGGGCCGGCCACCGGCCACTGGCCACTGCAGTCTCCCTCCCGTCAACCCAGCAAGCACAGCACACTTTTCTCAGGAAGGAAAGATTAATACCAAAACAGAATTCCCCCACCCGGAACACGGCCCTTTCTTGCTAACCACAAATTCTGCCAAAATTTGTTCTACACAATAATAGTACTTCAGTTCCTCTTTCTCCACATCGACACATTTTACCTTGCAAATTGTGTGTGTGTGTGTGTGTGAGACAGACAAAAGTGTAAAGACCAATAACACAGACTTAAATAATATTCACATAACTACCAAATTAAAATGTGGTACTATCCTTAAAAAAAAAAAGTTAGAATAAAAACCCAATTCTACTCAAACACTTGAGCCCTCTCTACACAGATGATCATTCTAGATACTGGGATGTAAGGAAAAACTGTAGTTTCTGCCCAAGGAGCTGACGATAAAACTGTGTGTGAGGAAGGAAGGAAGGGAAGGAGGGAGGGAGGTGGGACAGGGGGTTTTCTGCCTGAATGCAAACAGAACTTTGAGTTATGAGTTAATCACAGCCCAACACATACATCTTCAGAGACAGCTCAGTGGCTTCTGACAAACGTGCATGGGCAGAGGAGCGGGGAAGGCTGGCGGCTGGAGCATGGAGGGCGCGGAAGTCGCCCAGGCATGCAGACAGGGCAGCATGAGGACCAGAGCTAAGACCTAACCCCACAGACAACCAGGAAGCATCCCAAGGTCTTGCAGGTTTTGCAAAGACAAATGGCTCCAGCTCGGAGCCTCCTCAGCGGATGGAATGAATGGAATGCCGCGGAATGAGCTGCTCTAACCGGGAGAGAAGCCGATTCTCCCCTGTTCTAAAGACCCAGTCTAGGCGCACACGGCTACAGAGAGCGGAACCAGGATACCCAGGGTCCACGTACGATTTTATTGGTGTGTGACGCAATCCAAACAAATCAGACCAGACAATCGAGCACACAGCACACTCGTTCTTGGCCATTCTTGTTCTGAGTCACCATTGCTGCATTTGTCACTTCAAAGAAGCCCCGAAATAAATGCTCATCCTGCAGTTCCGGAACAGAACGTTCTGGTCAATCAGCTGTTTTGATAGTTATTTTCCATATAAAATCCACAAAGGGTTTACATCCGAAATACAAAAAGAACTGCTATAAATTCATAAAAAAAAAAAAAAAAAAAAAAGACAATCCCATAAAAAAATAGGCAAAACATATGAACAGTCACGTAACCGGTGGTGGCACAGTGGATAGAGCGTTCGTTGACTTGGGACACTGAGGACCCAGGTCCAAAACCCCGAGGTCGCCGGCTTGAGTGCAGGATCCTCCAGCTTGAGCATGGGGTCACCAGCTTGAGTGTGAGATCATCAACATGATCCCAAGGTTGTTGGCTTGAGCCCAAAGGCCACTAGCTTGAGCCCAAAGATCGCTGGCTTGAGCCCAAAGGTCGCTGGCTTGAGCCCAAAGATCGCTGGCTTGAGCCCAAAGGTTGCTGGCTTGAGCAAGGGGTCACTGGCTCAGCTAGAGCCTCCCAATCAAAATATAAACAGTTCAGAGAAGTTGCCCAAGGTGAAATTATTACAAGAAACAAAACCTCAAGGAATTAGTTAATCATCAAGGAAATGCCAATCAAAACAAAAATGAGCCTGACCAGGCGGTGAGACAGTGGATAAAGCGTCAGACTGGGATGCAGAGGACCTAGGTTCGAGACCCCAAGGTCGCCAGCTTGAGCGCGGGCTCATCTGGTTTGAGCAAAACTCACCAGCTTGGACTCAAGGTCGCTGGCTCGAGCAAGGGGTTACTCGGTCTGCTGAAGGCCCGCGGTCAAGGCACATATGAGAAATCAATCAATGAACAACTAAGGTGTCGCAACGAAAAACTAATGATTGATGCTTCTCAACTCTCTCCGTTCCTGTCTCTCTGTCCTTGTCTATCCCTCTCTCTGACTCTCTCTCTTTCTCTGTAAAAAAATTAAAAAAAAAAAAAAATACATTGCTATTACAATTATAAACTGGTCACTGTCACTCTAGAGGGCAATTTGTCAGTATCCGGCAAGTCCACTCTTAGGGTAGCCATCTACTAGTGGTCGGCACCATAACAGACCAGACCCCCAAGACATCGACATCCTCATTCTCATCCTCATCCTCATCCTCATCCCCTGTGAACCTGCTCAGTTACACAGTAAAGGGGAACGAGAGTTGCAGCTGCCCTTACACTACAGTGGGAGTCGTGGAGTACGCAGGTGAGCCCAATGTAACCTCAAGGGTCCTCACAGGTGGAGCAGGGGACAGAACAGGAAGAGCCAGAGACGATGGCTCAGCATGAGAAAGATGTGGCCCAGGGCTGCTGGAGAAAAGGCACCATCAGCCAAGGAATGCGGAGGCCTCTGGAAGCTAGAAAGGGCCAGAAAATAAATCCCCACCCCACCCCCGGGGCCTCTCTAGAAGGAACCAACCCTGGCCACACCTGAATGTCAGCCCAGGAAAACCTCTTTCCAACGACTGACCACCAGAACTGTGAGGGGCGAAACGTGTGTTGTGGGAAACTGACACACCACTGCAGGGAAACACAGGCCGTGTGGGCGTGGAAGTGCGTGTTCTCTTAGCACACACACACACACAAAAACAGAACTGAAAGGATCCATCCCAAACAGAGAACAATGCTCTTCCCTGGTAACGAGGGGGGGGGACTGCAATTGAGACGAGACTTAAACTTAGTCTAGAACGTTCTTAAAAAAAAAAAAAAAAAAGATGTGTTTGTCCACGTACTGTGTAATGAAAAGTTAAATTTTGGGGAAATTATCATTCACAGCTCAAGCGTAAAGAATTAAAATATTGTAAGAAATGCTGAAAACCACAGTGACCACGGAAATTTTTTTCTCTGACAATCCCAAAGGTACTACAGAGCTCTCTAGACCTCAGGGTCCCCACAATTAGTACTGACTGTGCGGACACGATACCAGAGAGGACGAGATTTGCTTTGTGTCTGTAAACCACAACCACCACTTCTTCAACAACTCAAAATCAACCTCCACTCAAGTGTGAGACACACACACAATCCTCAAACAAAATACACTCTCAAAGGACTCCAGCCCACCCAACCACCATCCACCACGACACCCTGTCACTTGCCGCTGGCTTTAGTGTTTCAGTGAGGAGAAAAAAAGGTTTTCCTACCACTTCACCTGCCTCCCGGAACGAGGGGAAGGTCTGAGATGGAATGGAAGGATGAGCTCCGTCTGCCGGCCCGGGGACCCCACTCTGAGACTCTCCTGGGCGGCCGGAAAGCACTCTGGAAACTGAGAAATGCTACACTCTACGTACCACGACGCACCTAATAAAATCACCGCGGCCCCAAGGAGAGCCAGCTGCCTGGGAAGTCCGGGGAAGTCACATCACAGGGAGGACTGTCTCGGAGAGCTCATCCTAATGGTGAAGGACCCCATGATGGCTGCCAGGGGGTGAGTCCGGTGTGAAACACCCAGTTAAGTCCCTGTACCTGCAAAGAAGAGACCCCCCACCACCACCACCACCACCACTCCCAGGGACTCGGAACTGCTTTACAGCGGAAGACAGAGAGTACTCCCACCCAATCCCAGCCTCCCATTTCCAAGTGTGACCCAGTCAAGTGGTCCAGTGCAGGGGCCCTGGTATAGGTGGGGCCAACTTGCCCACACTGGACTCAAACGTGTGACCTCACGAACACAATGTCCTAACCAAGAACAAGAGCTATCACATGACTCCCCTTACGCAGCTCCCAGCTCAAGGAAAAATAACTAATGACCAACAAAGAGGCGGGAACTGCTATCTAGACTCAGACTCATCCAGGGTCTTCCTACCCATTAGGCCAATGCAATGTCCCCACACACACACACACACACACACCCACCCAGGCCGCTTGAATGCCACTCCAGCCGCCCTTTCCTCCCTAATGAATAAACCAAGAGACCCTTTTAAGCACGGCCTCCTCAGAAACACCTTGCCAACCGCCTTAGGCGGAGGCCCCCAACTTTGCGCTCGCTGCCAAGAAGAAACGGCAAGTCAACAACACAACACAGGTGTTCTGCAATTAGAGGGCTAGAGGCGGGACGTTCTCTCCGCAGGGGCGCCCCGGGAAAGCCAAGCTTTCTGCAGGCTTTTCGGTGTGTACGCCCCTCCGTTCGGAAAAGCACTCACGGGCGAACGTGACGATATGCTGGAGAACACACAAGTCCTCCTCTGAGCGACCAAGTTACTCGTCCGAGGCCCCACGCGTCCAGGCGCTGCGCCCACGCGGCCGGGCACCGCGGGACCGCTGCCCCGGGGGGTCTGGACAGTCCCGTGGAGACGCGGGCAGGAGCGCGCGGCGAGGTGCCAACCTGCACAGGTGCTCGGGGCCCGGGACCCCGCGGCGGCAGAGCGAGCCCGCGGAGTCACGCGCGCCCCTGGGAGTGGGACAAGAGGCGCGGCGCAGGTAGCCGGGGTCAGGAAGTGAGCTGGCGGCCGCGAGGTCACCGGGGGTCGCGGGCCCAGGTGCGCCGCCAGCCCGCCCGCCTTACCTGCCGCGGGTGGGTCCGCCTCCTCGTCTGCCTCCAACTCAGCTGCCGCCCCGACTGCCGCGGCGGGCAGCGGGTCCATCGCCCCGCCAGTCATGTGAGCGCGCGCCACGTGACTTCCTTCGCACCGCCCTCCCGGCCGCGCGCCGGCCTGGCCCCGCCCACGCCCCGCCCAGTCCCAGCCCGCGCCCGGCATGGCCCCGCCCACGCCCCGCCCAGTCCCAGCCCGCGCCTGGCATAGTCCTGACTACGCCACGCCCATTGTGTGCTAGCCCCGCCCACACCCTGGCGGTGCCCTGCGTGGCCCCGCCCCCGCGGCCCTTCGGCCCCGCCCCAGCCACGCGGCCGAGGGCACGATCGCGGCGTGCCTTCTTGGCCCGCGCTCCCGCCGTCCCGCGTGCGCCGCTCCTCCCCGCGGGTTCGCTGCTGGCGCCCACTCTCTGCCTGCCCTCACTCAGTCATCCACCCGCTCATTCGTCACACGCTCACCCCCCCTCGCGGGCTTCCTAGCCACTTCCTTACCCGTCTACCCACGCACGCTCCGGCCCCGCACTCGCTTGCTCATCCGCCCACACACTCCGTCCTGTGTTAGCACACTCATTCAACCGCCTCCATTCATGCGCTCATCCACTCATTCATGCGCTCACTTCTCACCCACTCACTCACTCGCGCCTCCTGGCTGCAGCCTGGAGGTCCCGCAGGCCTGTGCCGGGTGCTCGGTACGCAAGGATGCACCAGGTACCTTCCCGACACTAAGGGCCCACAGAGAGGAACAGGGGGCCGGAATGCAGGAAGGGCTATTCCCAAACAGGGCTGCGGGCGCATCGCAGAGGAGGGTCCCCGGCCCAGTGGGCTGAAGGGCCCCGGATGGGGTGGAGTCTGAGCTGATTCTGGAGGGACAAGACAAAGGAGCAGGAGAGGAGCAAAGGCTGAGGTCTGAGGCGTCAGAGCTGCAAACGCCGGGGTCTTCCTGGAGCTGAAGGGGTGGGGGTAGGACATGGCAGAAGAGGAGGCTAGAGAGCTTGGTAGTGCTCCATCAGGGAGGGCTTGTTTCCAAAGTCAGGATCTGGACCTCCTAATACTAATGCCTTACAACAACACGAGGGGAGTGATAGGAGCCAAGATCCCAGACCCCGTGCCTAGGCCCTAGGAAGGGTCCCCAAGTTGCTACTCTAGTTCCCCTTGCTATAGCTACTGGACCCTGTCTCACGTACAGCCCCCTCCCCCACTTAGGATGCTCAGGTCCCAGCACACCAGAGTATCCGTGTGAGCTGGCATAATCAATGATGACACCCCCCCCCCAACAAACATAACCCAGGAAGAGCACTTCCCCCTTCTCCAGATGGGCAAATGGCAGCTTGGCAGCTTCCCCAAGTCCCAGTGGGACACTGCAGGGTCCCGTGACACACGCACACATCTCCTGCTGCTTCCTTCCGCCACTACATCAAATGACACGCTCAGCACTTTCCCTGACTCCACGCATCTCTGCGTCTGGGTTCCCCAGCGCGAGCGCGCACACACCACACACACACACACACACACACACACACACACGCACAACTTCCTGGTATTATTTGCTAACATATCTCTATTCCCTGAGTCGATTGTTAAGATCTCTATTAAATGTTTAAAAGCTCATTGCACTTTGGAAACTGTAAAGCATTATACCAGTATGAAATCAGGCATTATCTGAGAATAGCAGCATATTCCATTTATTATTTGAACACCTTTGACATATGGTCACACAGGCTTGAGTTCAGCGGTTCTGGGTCGTGGCTGCACTTCCCAACCGCTTGGAGCCCAACAGACAAGTTCTGATTTAATTGGTCTGGGGTGTGGCCTGGATGTGGGACTTTTTTTTTTTTTTTTTTTTTTTTTAAAGCTTCCTCAGATGGTTCCAATGTGCAGGCCAGCCCGAAGGCCACTGCTCTAAGTTGGAAAGTTTGTTTTATTCTCTCAAACACGGCCTGAGTATTTACTAGGTACCAAATTTTGTGCGGCCGTGGGGGAAAGAAGGGTGGGGAGGGAACACAGGGGAGACCAGGTGAGGCTCCACCTCCAAGCTCCTGATGGAATTGAACTGTGGCTAACTGAGAGCCATTAGTTCTGAATGCCCTGAAGAGGGGACCCAGCACGTAAAGTTGTGGCTTTGTAGCCTGATACCTCCTATCGGTCAGAAAGTTTGTGAGGAACGTTCGCTGAAATCCATCTGCCTGCAATTTCTTTAGATTCTCACTAAGAAGCCTAATTCCTAAACTGTTTCTGTGTCATTCGTGGGTGAGTAAGTTAGGTGATTTTTTAAGGGTTTTTGATTTCTGGCAAGACTCCAATTCCATGAAGACTCTTCATCTTTTATGTCACGGGCATTGCTTTCTACTTAGGAACACGAGACCTGGCCGTGCACACTGACAGAACTCTAGGGCAGAGCACCGAAGCTGGGACCGGCGGACATGCAGGTGGAGGCTCTATACATTATCTGACAAAAAAATGCAAGGATTTCCAAGACCTGCTGAGGACGTTTCAAAAGAGTTGCTAAAATGCTTTGAGTCGTATATCCTAGAAACATGAATATATATATATATATATATGATGGATGCGACTGTTTGGAGGCCAGAGGGTGGACTGTGGTAGACAGAAGAATGCTGGTCAAAGAGAAGGTTCAAATCCCCAGAACCTGTGAATATTTGACATGGAAAAGGGACTTTGAAGATGTGAGAAGTTACAGATCTTGAGATGGGAAGAGAACGCTGAACTGTCTAGACAGGTCGAATATAATTACAAGGGTGTGTATAAGAGGAAGAAGGCAAGATTGTCAAAGTTGGGGAGAAGACCAGATGTTGGTGGTGGAGACTGGAGCCATGAGCCCCAGCTGCCTCTGGAAGCAGGAGGAGGCAGGAATGGATTCTTTACTGCAGCCTCCCGAAGGAACCAGTCCCACCTGACCAGTGATCGCACAGGGGATAGAGCGTCAAGCCTGAACGCTGAGGTCCCCGGTTCAAAACCCCAGGGTTGCCGGCAGCTTCAGCATGGGCTCATCGGTTTGAGCACAGGGTCATCAACCTGATCCCAGGGTCGCTGGTTTGAGCTGAAAAGTAGCTGGCTTAAAAGTCCAAGGTCACTGGCTTGAGCAAAGGGGTCACTGGCTTGGCTGGAGCCCCTGATCAAGGCACATATGAGAAGCAATCAATGAACAACTAAAATGAAGCAAATATGAGTTGATGCTTCTCATCTCTCTTGTCACTCTCTCATTCAAAAAAAGCAGGAACCAGTCCTGCCAACACCTAGATTTTAACCATCTGTGACTTTTTTTTCACACCTGTGACCACCTCCAAAAATGTAAGGCAATAACTTTTAGTTGTATTGAGATACTCAAGTTGTGGGACTTGCCCTGGCCAGTTAGGTCATTTGGTTAGAGCATCGTCCCTATGAGCCAAGGTTGTGGGTTCAATCCCCACAGGGCACATACAGGAGTCAACTAATGAATGCATGAATAAGTGGAACAACAAATTGGTTTCTCTCTCTCTCTCTCTTTCCCCCTTCCTCTTCTCTAAAATCAAATACAAAAAAAAAAAAAATCAAAAGTGAATTTATGGCACTTAATGCTACTGAACTGCACACTTAAACGGTTAAAGATGTAAGTTTGTGTCATGTGCCTTTTACCAACATATAAAAGACAAAAATACTTCCTCCTGGTCCAGATGGCTTCACTAGTGAATTCTATAGCATTTCCAAAGGAAAAATCACAGCAATCTTACAGAAGCAGAGCTTCTTTCAGGAATGTAATGTCGGTTTGATTACTTGAAGAAAAATCTGTGGAACTCACCCTCATAACAGAAGCACCATATGATCGTCTCATACGCAAGAAATATAAAAGTCGGGTTGGGGGGGAGGAAGAAATGCAAAAAATAAAATTAAAAGCCGAAAACTTTTACAAAATTCAACACCCATTCATGGCTATAACTCTGCAAACTAGGACTATAAGGAAATTTCTTCAACCTGATAAAGATCATCTGTTAAACTCTAAAGCTTCCTTCCCCCCCCCCCCAGCAGAACAACAAGGCAAGATGGCCACGCTCACCTCTCCCCAGCGCTGACTGGGGGTCCTAGCCTGTGGAATAGGCGAGAGAAAACAGAAAACATTTAGATTGGGTAGGAATATATATATATGGAAGTACAAAGAAAATTCTAAGGGATCCAAAACACAAAACTAAAAAACCCAACTAGAATTTGGCCTGACCTGTGGTGGCGCAGTGGATAAAGCGTCGACCTGGAACACTGAGGTCGCCGGTTCGAAACCTTGGGCTTGCCTAGTCAAGGCACATATGGGAGTTGATGCTTCCTGCTCCTCCCCCTTCTCTCTCTCTCTGTCTCTCTCTCTCTCACTCCTCTCTCTCTAAAAAATCAATAAATAAAATATTAAAAAAAAAACCCAACTAGAATTAGAGTCAGTGAATTGACCAAGCACAAAAATAAATAAAAAAAAATAATCAATGGTATTTCCACATAGGAGCAACAAACACATGGAAAATGAAACGAAAACAAAACGAGGGGGGGGCTCTGCACATTGGGGCAGGAGGCGTAGGTCGAATCCGCACCTCCCTCTCAAATTTTTTTTTTTTTTGTATTTTTCTGAAGCTGGAAACGGGGAGAGACAGTCAGACAGACTCCCGCATGCGCCCGACCGGGATCCACCCGGCACGCCCACCATGGGGCGACGCTCTGCCCACCAGGGGGCGATGCTCTGTCCACCAGGGGGCGATGCTCTGTCCACCAGGGGGCAATGCTCTGCAGAGACCAGAGCCACTCTAGCGCCTGGGGCAGAGGCCAAGGAGCCATCCCCAGCGCCCGGGCCAACTTTGCTCCAATGGAGCCTTGGCTGCGGGAGGGGAAGAGAGAGACAGAGGGGGGGGGGTGTGGAGAAGCAAATGGGCGCTTCTCCTGTGTGCCCTGGCCGGGAATTGAACCCGGGTCCCCCGCATGCCAGGCCGACGCTCTACCGCTGAGCCAACCAGCCAGGGCCCTCCCTCTCAATTTTGTCGTAAATCTTAAACGGCTGTTTAAGGAAAAAAAGTCTCAAAAAACTAGGCCCTGGTCGGTTGACTCAGTGGTAGAGTGTCCACCTAGCATGTGGATGTCCCGGGTTCAATTCTCAGTCAGGGCACACAGAAAAAGCACCCATCTGCTTCTCTACCCCCCCCCCCTCTCTTCCCCTCCTGTAGCCATGGCTGATTAGAGTGAGTTGGCCCCAGGCACTGAGGATGGCTCCATGGCCTCCACTTCAGGCGCTAAGAAGAACTTGGTTTGCTGAGCAACAGAGCAAGGCCCCAGATGGGCAGAGCATCACCTCCCAAGTGGGCTTTCTGGGTGGATCCTGGCCCGGGTGCATGTGTGCATGTGGGAGTCTGTCTCTCTGCCTCCCCTCCTCTCACTAAATTATATATATATATAACTCCGTCAAAGTCTGATGTCAAAATAAGACAAAGACTTTAGAAGAAAATTACCTTGATTATAAAATCAAACAGAGACAAGAAAACTACAGGTATTACTCCTCATGAACACAAACAGGAAAAAAGTCCTTAACAGAATATATGCAAATCCAACCCAGCAACTACATATAAAAAGGATAAAATATTGTGACCGAGGGGAATCAAGTTGATGGATTGAACATTTCAAAACCCATCAAGTAATTCACCACGCGTCCCGGAGCTGCCATTACAAAAAATCACAACCTGGGTGGCTTAAAACAGCCGAAATCCACTGACTCCTAGTTCTGCAGGCTCGGGGTCTGAGATCCTGATGCTGGCAGCCACATTCCCCACAAAACTTGTTGGAGAGCACCAACCTTCCTTGCCTCTCCTAGCTCCTGCTGCTTGCCCGCGATCCTCGGTGCTCCTGGGCTTGTAGACACATCCCTGCAAATCCCTGCCCCTCTGGTCACACAGCTGTCTTCTCCCTGGGTGTCTCTGTCTTCACAAGGCATCTTCTTTTTCTTATACGGACACCAGTCCTGTCAAGTGAGGGCCCACCTAATGACCTCACCTTGACTTGATTACATCTGCAGAGACCCTATTTCCAAATAGAGTCACATTTCTCAGTACTGAGGGCTAGGCCCTCAACCCCGAACACCACATTGATAGAACAAAGGAAAAGTCCATGTGATCATTTTAGGAGATGCATAAAAGGCACTGAGGAATGTCAGCGGCCATTCACGAGCTAGCCCTCAGGGCCGGGATGGCGCAGCACTGAGTGGTCAGCCTGAGGCCGACGGGCACATGCCTTGCTCATACGTGGCATTGCCCCTGAGGCCAACGGGCACATGCATTGCTCATACGTGGCACTGCCCCTGAGGCCAATGGGCACCTGCATTGCTCATACGTGGCATTGCCCCTGAGGCCAATGGGCACATGCATGCTCATACGTGGCATTGCCCCTGAGGCCAATGGGCACATGCATGCTCATACATGTCATTGCCCCTAAGGCCCCGCCAGCACACAGAGAAGCCAGAAACAGGAAAAAAAATGCACACAGATAGGAAAGAAAAGCTGTTCGTGAAAAATATGACAGTGTATGTAGCAAACTCTACAGCAGGGGTCCCCAAACTATGGCCCGCGGGCCGCATGCGGCCCCCTGAGGCCATTTATCCGGCCCCCACCGCACTTCCGGAAGGGGCACCTCTTTCATTGGTGGTCAGTGAGAGGAGCATAGTTCCCATTGAAATACTGGTCAGTTTGTTGATTTAAATTTACTTGTTCTTTATTTTAAATATTGTATTTGTTCCTGTTTTGTTTTTTTTACTTTAAAATAAGATATGTGCAGTGTGCATAGGGATTTGTTCATAGTTTTTTTTATAGTCCAGCCCTCCAACGGTCTGAGGGACAGTGAACTGGCCCCCTGTGTAAAAAGTTTGGGGACCCCTGCTCTATAGTGTCCAGAAAGGCTATTAGAACTAGTAACTAAATGTAGAAAGCTTGCAAGATACAACATCAAATCTAAATCTCTATTATATTTCTGTATACTAACAATGTCTACTTGGAAACAACTTATTTTTGTGTGTGTAGCAGAGACAGAGTCAGAGAGAGGGACAGACAGACAGGAAGGGAGAAAGATGAAAAGCATCAATTCTTCGTTGTGGTTCCTTAGTTGTTCGTTGATTGATTTCTCATATGTGCCTTGACCAGGGGGGCTACAGAAGACTGAGTGACCCCTAGCTCGAGCCAGCGACCTTGGGCTCAAGCTGGTGAGCCTTACTCAAACCAGAGGAGCCCACACTCAAGCTGGAGACCTCAAGGTCTCGAACCTGGGTCCTCCTCAACCCAGTCCGACGCTCTATCCACTGCACCATCGCCTGGTCAGGCGGAAACAACTTTTAAAGACACCAATAGTGTGAAAAAAAAATGAAATGTTTAGGGATAATTTTTTAAAGATACAGGCTAGCCTGACCTGTGGTGGCACAGTGGATAAAGCGTCGACCTGGAAATGCTGAGGTTGCCGGTTTGAAACCCTGGGCTTGCCTGGTCAAGGCACATATGGGAGTTGATGCTTCCAGCTCCTCCCCCCTTCTCTCTCTCCTTGCTCTCTCTCTTTGTCTCTCTCTCCCCTCTCTAAAAAAAAAAAAAAATGAATAAAGAAGTACTATTCTTAAAAAAAAAAAAAAAAAAAAAGATACAGGCTAACCCTCCAGAGTGAAAATGATACAACATTGCTGAGAGTTGATTAGAGTAGACCTAACTATTCATTGTGAGGATGTCAATTCTCCCTAAATTAATCTGCAGTTCTAATCATAATGCTAGCATGCTTTTTCCCCGGAAATGTTTATGCTGATTATAGAATTTATATGGAGGCCCTGATCAGGTTGCTCAGTGGATAGAGTGTTGTCCCAGTGCACCAAGCTTGGGAATTCCTTTCCCGGCAGGGCACGTACAAGAAGCAACCAATAAGGCCCTGGCTGGTTGGCTCAGTGGTAGAGCGTCGGCCTGGCGTGCAGAAGTCCCGGGTTCGATTCCAGGCCAGGGCACACAGGAGAAGCGCCCATCTGCTTCTCCACCCCTCCCCCTCTCCTTCCTCTCTGTCTCTCTCTTCCCCTCCCGCAGCCAAGGCTCCATTGGAGCAAAGATGGCCCGGGCGCTGGGGATGGCTCCTTGGCCTCTGCCCCAGGCGCTAGAGTGGCTCTGGTCGCAGCAGAGCGACGCCCCGGAGGGGCAGAGCATCGCCCCCTGGTGGGCATGCCGGGTGGATCCCGGTAAGGCGCATGCAGGAGTCTGACTGACTCTTCTCTTCTTACTTTGGAAAAATACAAAAAAAAAAGTACTTTTCTCACAATAGCACATGAATTAAAAATTTTATTAGCCCTGACCAGGTCGCTCAGTTGGTTAGCATGTCATACAGATATACTGAGGTTTTGGGTTTGTTATTTAGTCAGGACATATAAAAGAATCAGCCAATAATTGCATAAATAAGTGGAACACAAATCTATTTCTCTCTCTCTCTCCCCCTTGCTTTCTCTCTCTCAAATCAGTTTTTTTTTAATTTTTTTAAAGAGCTGTACTGTGTTTAAAAAAATAAAATAAAACTTCATTAAAAATACCAGACAAGAAGGCCCTGGCCGGTTGGCTCAGGGGTAGAGCGTCGGCCTAGCGTGCAGAAGTCCCGGGTTCGATTCCCATCCAGGGCACACAGGAGAAGCGCCCATCTGCTTCTCCACCCCTCCCCCTCTCCTTCCTCTCTGTCTCTCTCTTCCCCTCCCACAGCCGAGGCTCCACTGGAGCAAAGATGGCCCGGGCGCTGGGGATGGCTCCTTGGCCTCTGCCCCAGGTGCTGGAGTGGCTCTGGTCGCGACAGAGCGACGCCCCAGAGGGTCAGAGCATCGCCCCCTGGTGGGCAGAGCGTCGCCCCCTGGTGGGCATGCCGGGCACATGTGGGAGTCTGTCTGACTGTCTCTCCCCGTTTCCAACTTCAGAAAAATACAAAACAAAAACAAAAACAAAAAATACCAGACAAGGCCCTGGCCAGCTGGCTCAGTGGTAGAGCATCGGCCTGGCATGTGGAAGTCCCAGGCTCAATTCCGTCAGGGCACACAGGAGAAGCACCCATCTGCTTCTCCACTCCTCCCTCTTTTGCTTCTCTCTCTCTCTCTCCCCCCCTCTCTCCTGCAGCCATGGCTTGACTGGAGCAAGTTGGCCCTGGGTGCTGAGGATGGCTCCATGGCCTCTGCCTCAGGCACTAAGAAGAGCTTAGTTGCTGAGCAATGGAGCTAGTCCCAGAGGGGCAAAGCATCGCCCCCTAGTGGGCTTGCTGGGTGGATCCTGGTTGGGGTGCATATGGGAGTCTGACTCTGCCTCCCTTCCTCTCACTAAATAAAAATAAATAAATAGATAGATAGATAGATAGATAATAAAGAAAAAGGAAAATACCAGACAATATATATGTTACTTATAGACACATGATGGCTTCTTCTGAGCACAGGGGAGAAAATGGAATTTAGTTTAGGGGAAAGGTGACTTCAAATCCTTGGTTTTTTGCCTGACCTGTGGTGGCGCAGTGGATAAAGTGTCAACCTGGAAATGCTGAGGTCGCCGGTTCGAAACCCTGGGCTTGCCTGGTCAAGGCACATATGGGAGTTGATGCTTCCAGCTCCTCCCCCCTTCTCTCTCTCTGTCTCTCCTCTCTCTCTCTCTCTCTCTCTCTCTGTCTCTCCCTCTCCTCTCTAAAATGAATAAATATATAAAAATAAAAAAATAAAATAAAAAAATCCTTGGTTTTCCTTGGAACATCTGAGGCAAATATCATGAAATGTAAACATTTAAAAATCTGGACACAGGGGCCTGACCTGTGGTGGCGCAGTGGATAAAGCATCGACCTGGAAATGCTGAGGTCGCTGGTTCGAAACCCTGGGCTTGCCTGGTCAAGGCACATATGGGAGTTGATGCTTCCAGCTCCTACCCCCTTCTCTCTCTCTCCTCTCTAAAAATGAATAAATAAAATTAAAAAACAAAAAAAACAAAAAAACAAAAAAAAAATCTGGACACAGGGAAATGAGTGTCTGCACACTACTCTGCACTTTTATTCGTGTCAAGAAATGCCACGTCGATGAAGTAGGGTGATGTTTGTAGAGTATTTCAGGCAGTGCCCGGCTGGGAGTCAGCGCTCAGCAAATCTCAGCACCACTGGTCGTTACTGGCCCTACCTGCCAGGGACAGGGAGGTCGGCCGGTGTCCGGCATAGCTCCACACAGGGACATTTCTGCTCAACTCCTGCCCTGCCCCGATTCTCCCTGCCCGTTGAGGGTACAGCGTCGCAAACTCCACCCCCCCCCCAGTCCTCCTCACCCCTCCCCACTGAGGACCACAGTGAGGCCTCCAGCAGAGCCACGTCCTGGCTGGGACCCTCCTCCATGGCAGGGACACTAGCAGTTCCTGCCGCTAAGTGGGTGGGCAGGTGAGAAGTCTGAGTGCCTGGCAGGGACCGCAGGGGACAGCTAGGAGCAAGGTGGAAACCCTCCCTCCTCCCACCCTCGCCACCCCATGGATCAAAGCAGGTGGTCCTGACCAACATTACAAGGCTAAGACACAGGCTCAGAGAAGATGAAGAATGCCAAGGTCCCTTTGGAGTCGGTGGGGGTCGTCTGATTCTGAACCGCGCCCCACATTTGAAGAGCGTCCCAGGAGAGAATCAATCTAGCTTTGGCTGAAGGCAGAGCTGTGCTTGGTCAGGTGAGGAGGGGCAGTTCGGATGTGTGGGGACCCCGCTGGACCCTTTGAGTCCATCTGTCCCTATTCTTCCCTCTCCCTGCTCTGTGACTATAGTGACAGCCCCCGTTCGGAGAAAATATCCTGGAGCAGTAAGTGAGAAACCCAGAGGAGAGCTCCATGCTGTATTAGGGATGAGAAAGGCAGGCAGAGAGCGACCCAGCTCATTAACTGAAGAGGATGGGCTGACAGCGCCACCTGTGGGCCACTGGTTTCTTCTGCTGCCTCGTTCGTTTTTCCGGGACCCTAACACGCAAAGGGGACAGTCCACCCAGGAAAAGACCAAGAACCTGTCAATTCAGCATTTTATTGAGGTCACTCAGCCAACTGGCAGGACAGCGACTACCAGTCATGATGGCTTGAAACATCTTGCAATCTTTTTTTTTCTTTTAAAAACATATACACAGGCCCTGGCCAGTTGGCTCAGTGGTAGAGCATCGGCCTGGCGTGCAAGGGGTCCCGGGTTCGATTCCCGGCCAGGACACATAGGAGAAGCGCCCATCTGCTACTCCACCCCTCCCCCTCTCCTTCCTCTCTGTCTCTCTCTTCCCCTCCCGCAGCCAAGGCTCCATTGGAGCAAGGATGGCCCGGGCGCTGGGGATGGCTCTGTGGCCTCTGCCCCAGGCGCTAGAGTGGCTCTGGTCTCGGCAGAGCGATGCCCCGGAGGGGCAGAGCGTCGCCCCCTGGTGGGCAGAGCGTCGCCCCCTGGTGGCCGTGCCAGGTGGATCCCGGTGGGGCGCATGCGGGAGTCTGTCTGACTGTCTCTCCCCATTTCCAGCTTCGGAAAAATACAAAAATAAATAAATAAATAAAAACATATACACAGGATACAATTTACCATTTAACCTTTTTTTTTTTTTTTTTTTTTAGAAAGAGAGAGAGAAAGAGAGACAGCAAGGCAGGAAGGGAGAGAGACAAGAAGCATCTACTCATAGTTGTATCACTTTTGTTCATTGATTGCTTCTTTTTTTTTTTTTCTTTCTCCACAGAGACAGAGAGAGAGTCAGAGAGAGAGACAGCAGATAGGGATAGACAGACAGGAACGGAAAGAGAGATGAGAGGCATCAATCATCAGTTTTTCATTGTGACACCTTAGTTGTTCACTGATTGATTTCTCATATGTGCCTTGACCGTGGGTCTCCAGCAGACTGAGTAACCCCTTGCTCGAGCCAGTGACCTTGGGTCCAAGCTGGTGAGCTTTTCGCTCAAACCAGATGAGCCCGCCCTCAAGCTGGCGACCTCGGGGTCTCAAACTTGGGTCCTCTGCATCTCAGTCCGACGCTCCATCCACTGTGCCACCGCCTGGTCAAGCCATTGATTACTTCTTATATGTGCCTTGACTGGGGGGCTCCAGCCAAGCCAGTGACCCCTTGCACAAGCCAGTGGACCTTGGGCTCAAGTTAGTGACTATTGGATTATGTTGATTATCCCACACTCAAGCTGGTGAGCCCATGCTCAAACCAGGTGAGCCCACACTCAAGTCAGTGGCCTCAGAATTTCAAACCTGGGACCTCAGGTTCTGAACTACCACTGGTCAGGCACCATATAACCACTTCTAAGTGTACAGTTCAGTGACACTAAGCACATTCACACTGTTGTGCAACCATCACTACCATCCATCTCCAGAACGTTCTCAGCTTCCCAGATGGAAACTCTGTCTCCATTTAACAACAGATATTTATCTCTCATGCTTAAGGAGGCCAGACATCCCAGATCAAGGTGTTGGCCACTTTGGCTTCCCCTGTGACCTCTCTCAAGACAGGGGCTAGGGCTTCAGCCGTCTGAGGGCTTGACAGTGGCTGGAGGTTTTACTCTCGTTTCACATGTCTGGCTATTTGGTGCTGATGTGGGCTGGGGCCTCAGTCCCTCCACATCAGGGGCCCTCCAGACTGACTGAGTGTCCTCTGTACATGGTGGCTAGCTTCTCACAGAGGCAGTGATCCAAGAGAGAGTCAGACAGATGGAAGCTTATCATTTGAGGACCTAGACTTAGAAGTCACAGAGCCTCATTTCTGCCACACCCTATTCCAGGGGTCAGGAACCTATGGCTCGCGAGCCAGATGTGGCTCTTTGGATGGCTGCCTCTGGCTCGCAGACAAATATTTAATAAAAAAATGTTAGGCCCTGGCCAGTTGGCTCAGTGGTGGAGCGTCAGCCTGGCGTGCGGGGGACCCGGGTTCGATTCCCGGCCGAGGCACATGGGAGAGGCGCCCATTTGCTTCTCCGCCCCCACCCCCCTCCTTCCTCTCTGTCTCTCTCTTCCCCTCCCGCAGCCGAGGTGCCGTTGGAGCGGAGATGGCCCGGGCGCTGTGGATGGCTCCTTGGCCTCTGCCCCAGGCGCTGGAGTGGCTCTGGTCGAGGCGGAGCGACGCCCCGGAGGGGCAGGGCATCGCCCCCTGGTGGGCAGAGCATCACCCCTGGTGGGCATGCCGGGTGGATCCCGGTCGGGAGCATGCGGGAGTCTGTCTGGCTGTCTCTCCCCATTTCCAGCTTCGGAGGGGAAAAAAAAAAATAATAATGTTAAAAATATAGGCCCTGGCCGGTTGGCTCAGTGGTAGAGCGTCGGCCTGGCGTGCGGGGGACCCGGGTTCGATTCCCGGCCAGGGCACATAGGAGAAGCGCCCATTTGCTTCTCCACCCCCCACTCCTTCCTCTCTGTCTCTCTCTTCCCCTCCCGCAGCCAAGGCTCCATTGGAGCAAAGATGGCCCGGGCGCTGGGGATGGCTCCTTGGCCTCTGCCCCAGGCGCTAGAGTGGCTCTGGTCTCAGCAGAGCGACGCCCCCTGGTGGGCAGAGCGCCGCCCCTGGTGGGCGTGCTGGGTGAATCCCGGTCGGGCGCATGCGGGAGTCTGTCTGACTGTCTCTCCCCATTTCCAGCTTCAGAAAAATACAAAAAAAAAAAAAAAAAAAAAAAAAAAATATATATATATATATATATATATATATATATATATATATATATATAACATTCTCATGTATTACAATCCATTCATTTCCTACCGCTCATGTTCATGGTTGCGGGTGGCTGGAGCCAATCACAGCTGTCCTCCGGAACAACACCGAATTTTTATTGGATAATGCGTCACGTACACAGGTCGTTATACAGCTCTCACGGAATTACATTTTAAAATATGTGGCGTTCATGGCTCTCTCAGCCAAAAAGGTTCCTGACCCCTGCCCTATTCAATAGAAGTACATGACTAAGCCCACCCACACCAGGGGAGCAGGCTTGGCTGCCCCTTTTGAAAGGAGGTGGGTCAAAGGATTTCTAAACCTATCACAAATGCACTTGCACACTCACTTCTGTGATGTTTTGATTCACGGACATTGCTCCTATCACACTGTACTTCTAAGATGGCAAGAATCATGCATTCTTTCCTCACCACTGTACAGGCAGACCTCAGAGATAGTGGGGGAGGTCCCAGACCACAACCATCCAGGGAATATCACAACAACGTGAGTCACATGATCTCTCTGGTTTCCCAGTGAATACAAACATTCAGTGGACAACATACTGTAGCTAATGAAGTGTCTGACAGCATTATGTCTTTTTTTTTTTTTTTTTTTTTTTTTTTTTTGCATTTTTCTGAAGCTGGAAACGGGGAGGCAGTCAGACAGACTCCCACGTGCGCCCGACCGGGATCCACCCGGCATGCCCACCAGGGGGCGATGCTCTGCCCATCTGGGCGTCCCTCTGTTGCGACCAGAGCCATTCTAGCGCCTGAGGCAGAGGCCACAGAGCCATCCTTAGCGTCCGGGCCAACTTTGCTCCAATGGAGCCTTGGCTGCGGGAGGGGAAGAGAGAGACAGAGAGGAAGGAGAGGGGGAGGGGTGGAGAAGCAGATGGGCGCTTCTCCTGTGTGCCCTGGCCGGGAATCGAACCCGGGACTCCTGCACGCCAGGCCGACATTCTACCACTGAGCCAACCAGCCAGGGCCTAGCACTATGTCTTTAAAAAAAAATGTACTTACCTAAATTTAAAAACCCTCTAATGCTAAAAAATGTGAACCATCCTCTGAGCCTGTTGGAAAAACAGTCCCGGTGGAGTTGCTCCATGCAAGGTTGCTACAAACCTTTGATTTGAAAAAAAAAAACAGCAGTATCTGCGAAGCTCAGTAGAGCACCTGCCACTTAGGCACTGACACCATTTTATTATCAGTCGTGGCACTTCTCAGACTTTTGATGGTGGCATTACTGCAGATGGTTTTGGTGCTCTGTCTAGAATACTAAGAGATATATTTTGAAACACAGGCACACACACACCCATCCATTTTACATCACCCGGGCATCCCTCGTTCTCCCCTGCGTTACTGCATAGGACAAGCCCCTTCCCTGGGGAACAGTAACGCCCGCCACCCTTTGCAGAACAGGCGAAACCCCCAAAGGTCTTCCGGAGGAAACATAGTAGCCACCAAACTAACGTCAGCTGCTCCCAAGCTTCTCGTGAATATCAGCTCCCTGAGCACTGATTTCTCTGTCACTCCCGGGCACACTTTCTAGAAGGCAAAGGTCCGCGGAGCCCAAAGATGGATGGAAACTGCGGATGACACTAGAAATGAGAACTTGGACCTCTCGGAGACATTAGTTGCCTTTTATGAAAGCGCTCCACAGGCCACGCACATCAAAGGGGTCGCTCCTCATTTTACAGATGGAGACGCTGTTGTCAGAGAGGCCAAATGACCTGCCCAAAGCCACAGGGGAGAGGAAGATTCACGCTTAGTATTAGGCCACCCAAAACCTTAGTTCTTTTTTTTCCCCCTTCCAATTAAGGTAAAAGATACAAAGACACTGAATTGACCGTGTCAGCTACTCTCACTGAGCAGTCTGGGGGCATTAAGCACACACACATTGGAGCATCGCCACCATCATCTCAAGAACCCGCTCATCTTCCCAAACCGCAGCTCGGTCCCCCTTCAACTCTCACTTCCCATTCCCGGCCCCCCCCCCAGCCCCCACACCCCCACTGAGTTTCTTTTGTAAAAGAAAATGATTCAAACACACCCAATCCGCATTGTCCTCACGCCTGGCAATAACCCAAGTACAAGATGCAAATACACGAGACCCCTTCCTAACCCGGGCCAAGGGCGAGGTATCCCTTGCACAGTCCCGCGCGGCTCCGCCCCGCTCGGAGGCTGGCCCCGCCCCGAATCCCGAGACTGGCCCCGCCCCTTCCGGAGGTGGGCTCCGCCCCCTCTGTCCGAGACTGGTCACGCCCCTGCGTCTGAGCCCGTCCACCCCACGTGACCCACGCTCGCTCCCGCGTCGGAGCCGCCTTCCGACTTCTGCGGGTCGAACTACTGCGACCGTCAGAAAGGGGGGGGAGGCGGGATTCCCGACTCCGCGGTGGGCTCGGGAGTGAGTGATTAAAGCCATCCTCATTTGTTTTTTCTGTGTTGCGCCCGGAAGTCGACTTTCTAGCTAGTGCCGGCCATCTCGGGCTCGCCGGGAATTGCTTTTCTATGTTGGGATCGTCCATTCTTGTGCCCAGTCAGTAGACGAGTCTAAACACCCGGCATGGGGGGGGGGGGAGGCGGGACTGAGCAATGTCAGAGACGCTGGCGGAAGGCGGAGACATCCCACAGAAACTAGCTTGTTGAACTTACACGTGTTGCGCGTATGAGTTTCTGAGTGAAGTTCTGTTTTCAGACCATTCCGAATACGAAGCCGACTCCTGGGGCCTCCCTGCGGCGTCACAAATGGCTTCGTCCTTCGCCGCAGCGCCCGACGGGAGGAGAAGTGTGGCCGCCATGTTGGGAGAAACCATCCACTTCCCAGAGTGGGGGGGGTTTCAGTTCCCATGAGTTTGGACCCAAACCCGAGGAACCGGGGTGATGGCCGTTGAGCGCGTATTTGTCATAGAAGCTCCGCAGTCATCACTGGTAGACACATAGTTGCCTTACGAGTTTCCCCGGTCGCGCAGGGAGGCATCAGGGCGTGGGCGCACCCCCCCCCGACGGCCCACGTGGGACGCCCCGCCGCACGCACATGGTCCGGCCGGCGGCGCGGTGCGGCCTGGGAGAGTCGGAAGCGCGGCGAGGAGGCAGCGGCGGGCCCATGCAGGACGCGGAGAACGTGGCGGCGCCCGAGGCGGCCGAGGAGCGGGCCGAGCCCGGACAGCAGCAGCAGCCGCCGGCCGCCGAGCCGCCGCCAGGGGAGGAGCCGCCGCGGCCCACGGGGCTCGGCGCGCAGGAAGCGGTGGGCGGCGAGGACGAGGAGGCGGAGATCGGGCCCGGGCCCGAAGTGCCCGCCGAGCCCGCGGCCGAAGCCGACGACGAGGAGCAGGAGGAGGAGGAGGAAGCGGACGGCGCGACCCCCGACCCGTCCCGGTCCCCGTCCCCGCCGCCGCCCGAAGAGCCCCCCGGCCCGATCGCCGACGCGGCCCCGGGGGAGCAGGCCCGGGATGCGGCGGCCGAAGCCCGGTCCGACGGGGCGGGCGGGGAGCAGGGCGGCGGCGCGGCGGAGAACGGCGACGCGGACGAGCCCTCCTTCAGCGACCCCGAGGACTTCGTGGACGACGTGAGCGAGGAAGGTGAGGCGCCGGGCCGCCCCGATCCCGGGCCGGGTCCCCGGGCGCCTCGGGCGGGAGTCCGCGGGATGGGGCGGAGTGTCCTTCGTTCTCCACCCGGCGTCCCGCACGGAGGGAAGGGAAGGTTGGCGGCGATGTCCTGGGTCTCGTTTTCCCCGATAGAAGAGAGGGGTGCAGGGTGGAGACAACCCGGGGACCCGGCCGTTCCTGCACCCCGGTGTGCGTTTGAAGGGAGGGCGGGCGGCGTGCACTGTGCGGGGCGACGAGGGTCGAGCAGAGCAGGACGTGCACCACGTGCCGGGCGGGCTCCGGTGACACTGCTCGCTCACCTGCGGGTGTGGGTGTCCCGGGTGTCCGGCCACACCTGTCCCAGCTGAAACGGACGCGTCGCGGGCTCCTTAGTGGCGGGTGGGACGCGGTGGCAGAGCGTCTGCCCACAGAAAGGACCTTTCCGGGACAGTGACGGGCGCCCTCGCCCGGTTCCTGGGTGGGTGTCCCTGTGATCCCGGGGTGGGGGTGGGGGGGGACAGACCACCGTCCTGGTGGCGAGTGGTTATTTCAGACTCGCGTGCTGCTTGTAGCTTAACCTTGCTCTCCTTTTCTCTGTGATTCGACTTACAGACATGATTTCTGTTTTCTGCCTGGTAGGGCCCACCCAGCTCCTAGTGTGACAGTTGTCTGGTAGCTGATCTCACCGTATGTGCTTGCGTTTTGTCGTGAGCCGTTTGGAGGCTGCCAGCTTGCAGCACGTCTGTGGACTCCTGTGTATTGACCACATTATACAAAGGGGAGAGGAAGTAAACACTGCGGAGTAGCCAGGACTCCACCAAGGATGTAGGATATTGTCATGCTGAGATGTAGAGGTTTTTCTCCAGCTCCTGTGTCTGATCGCACAGTGGTGGAGACAGAATTATAAAGAATCTTCAAGTGAACAAGAAAGGTTAGGAAAACCAAGATGGGTAGAGCTGTCAACTTTAGAAGGGCCTTAGAGGGTTACCTGTTATCACTTACCGTGGCTACTTTTTTGCAAAGGAGGAAGACATCCTAGCATGAGAAGCAGGGAGGGCTCACAGCTGGTGCCGCCTGGGGAAGGGAATGTGTTCCTTTCCACCGAGGGGTTGCTGGGACCTCTTCTTCCCCAACCAGCATCCTTTTTGCCACACACAGTTTTATGTTTTAAAATGTGTTAGTTTTTTGGGGGTTTTTTGTTTTGTTTTTTTAATAATTGTTGTGTTGATTTTAGAGAGAAGGAGCGACAGGAACACAGATCTGTTCCTGTCTGTCCCCTGACAGGGGGTTAAACCCACAGCCTCTGTGCTCTGGGAAGATGCTCTGACCAACTGAGCCGTCCGGCCGGGGCTAGGAGCATTTTTTGAACAAGCCTGAATCACAGAAGATTTTCATGTAAAGTACGTCCAAGACTGCAGTGTGTGACAGTCAGGGGTGCCACTGCGGCACAAGGCCGGCCAGCCAGGCCGGGTGGTCACTGGGCAGACCTCGGGGTCATGTTCGTGCCACACTGACCTGTGAGGTTCCTTGTCCTAGCAGCGAAGGCTGAGCACGCCTTCAGTATTGTTGTGGTCAGGTGCTCAGGTGGCTTTTGTGTTTCATGTGAAGAACTGTCCCCTCTGCAGCGAGCAGAGTGACACCAAGGGTGCCAGCCCTCTCCTAGGTGCCGTGAGCCCCCAGCGCTGGGTCCCCAGCTGCCACCTGGCCTGGAGCTGCACGTCTGCATCACAGGCAGCCTTTCAGCCTGTTCTCAGCTGGCTTCCTGGTGCTCAGCCACAAGGGACAGGGTGTTAACTCAAAGTGTCTTCCGTTTTTGGCTTAGTAAATGCTATTTATATTTGCTATTTAGTTCTGAGAATTCCTTCTTTCTGTTTCTCCTGGAGCCAGATTGGGCCTTGGTGAGCCAGGAGTGGTGAGCGTGCCGGTGGCAGCGACGGGAGGGGTGGCGTGTGCCTGTCCTGTGTGGGGACAGCACCCCTCTCCTGGCTGTGGGCAGACGCTCACAGGACTCGTCTTCCCTTGAAGCACTTGAAGATTGTGGGGAGGAGTCCACAGTTTGTGTGTAAACCTTGTAAATTCAGATCAGGCTTAACAGGCCCCTTAATTGTACGGTAGGGGAGCTTTGAAAAGAGCCTGAGGATTTGACTCCTGTCTCCAGAGGGGGAGTCTCCATGGTGTGGCTCTCACCTGCCTCTTTCTCTTTCTCTCTCTGGACTCAGTTTTTGTTTCTTTGAAGTTTAAGTGGCAGTTCTCTTTTTTTGCTTGTTTTTTTTATTCATTTTAGAGAAGAGAGACAGAGAGATAGAAATGAGAGAGAGAAGAGGGGAGGAACAGGAAGCATCAACTCCTATATGTGCCTTGACTGGGCAAGCCCAGAGTTTTGAACCGGCAACCTCACCATTTCAGGTCGACGCTTTATCCACTGCGCCACCACAGGTCAGGCCATCAGTTTTTTGTTGAAATACCTTAGTTGTTCATTGATTGCTTTCTCATGTGTGCCTTGACCGGGGGCTTCAGCAGACAGAGGAACCCCTTGCTCGACCAGCAACCTTGGGTCCAAGCTGGTGAGCTTTTGCTCAAACCGGATGAGCCCGCGCTCAAGCTGGCGAGCTCGGGGTCTTGAACCTGGGTCCTCCGCTTCCCAGTCCGACGCTGTATCCACTGCACCACCGCCTGGTCAGGCTGGCAGTTCTCGTTTTAAGGTAACATTTTCTATATCACTTATGAAGAGTTGAAATTAATTAAACTAGTTTAGAATGGTGCATGCTTGTGGAAATTAAAGGACTCTCCTTCATGAAAGCCCTTTCAACTCAGAACACTTCAAACACAAAAGTGGAGAGAGTTCATCTTAACTTTTAAGAATGAAATGCAACAAAGAATATTTTCTGACATGTCCTAGGGGCATGTTGAGATTCTTAAAAGTATGAATGGAGTGACAATTGGGTTCTAGAACACCTAGGTGGACAGTAACAAGCCACTGTCCTCCAGCTGTGGCCTGGAGTGACCTGGCTCTCGCACCAGCTGACGGACTGATGCGGGCTCGTGTGTGCTTTGATGGCAGTTCTACAGGTGTCTTCCTAGCACCTGTGTTTCACAACTTTGTAGACAAGCTAACTAACTTGTACGGAAGTTATACAAAAGACAGGATTTGTTTCATCCTGTCTGATACTCTGATTTGACTTATAAATGCCCATCTCCTGCAGCCAGTCGGGCATTTCTGTTGGTGAAGGCCTGGGACAGGCCTCAGGTAGGGTAGCGGCCAGCAGGTAGCACTGAGTCGCCTGGACATGCCAGTCAGCCTCCAGCCTTCTTCCCTGACCTGTGTGGGTTCCTCCCATGTTTCTTATTTTGTAGTTCTTTTTATAGCTGTCTTCCCTGTTCTTTCTCTTGTTCTAGCCCACCATGTTATGGAAGGGATGCAGTTCTAAGAAGTTTGAGTACTTGAGATTTGGGTTCTGCAATTTCTTAAAAACAGATACATGGACAGATACATAAAAAGTGTTTGGGTGCAGTTATGAAAGTAATAGTTGACACGTTGCTTACTGTGTTTCAAGCCCTCTCCCAGTGTTTAAGGAGGTGATGTCTGTAAACGGCTGGGTCTCCCAACAACCCTGCAAGATACTTCACCCCATCCAAGACCCCATGGTCTGTGCACATGTATTCCCTCATCTCCGTGTTTAAATGCCCGTCTTAGCCCCATGTTGTCTTCATATGTGAAGATTGGGTAACAAGTTGTTTTGTCTTAAACTGACTGGGAAGAAATGCCTGGTGGCTGGTTTGCAGGGGTTTTTTATTATTCATTTAAAAATCTTCTGGCTTGACCAGGCAGTGGTGCAGTGGATAGAGCATCGGACTGGGATGCAGAGGATTCAGGTTCGAGACCCTGAGGTTGCCAGCTTGAGCGTGGGCTCATCTGGTTTGAGCAAAGCTCACCAGCTTGGACCCAAGGTCACTGGCTCGAGCAAGAAGTCACTCGGTCTGCTGTAGGCCCGCAGTCAAGGCACATATGAGAAAGCAATCAATGAACAACTAAGGTGTCGCAACAAAAAACTAATGATTGATCCTTCTCATCTCTCTCCGTTCCTGTCTGTCTGTCCCTGTCTATCCCTCTCTCTCTGTCTCTCTATTCCTGTAAAAAAAATAAAATTAAAATTAAAAATCTTCTGTTATTGCCAGGAACCTATTGACATACCCTGGCTGTCAGAGGGCGTGTGAACAGTGGGAAAACCTTTCTGATTCTCTCGGGGGTCAGTGTGGAGGCGAGCCAGGGCCATGACTCTTCACAGTGCACGCGTGCAGATGACGCTCGCTCTTCTCCTTGGAGCTGTGTTCAGTGGGCTGACTCGTGTGGGAGTGTGTTCTTGGGCAGTACGTCACTGGACAATCCTCTCACCCGGGCAGAGTTACTTGGAGATGTGTTCAGTGGGCTGACTCGTGGGGGAGTGTGTTCTTGGGCAGTACGTCACTGGACAATCCTCTCACCCGGGCAGAGTTACTTGGAGATGTGCTCAAGGACAGGCCACAGGAAGCGGACGGGATCGATTCGGTGATCGTGGTGGACAACGTGCCTCAGGTGGGACCCGACCGGCTGGAGAAGCTCAAGAATGTCATCCATAAGATCTTCTCCAAGTTTGGGAAAATCACAAACGACTTTTATCCGGAGGAGGACGGAAAGACCAAAGGGTGAGTGCCGCTCGTCCTGTTCTGTGCGTGTCTGTACCGTGTCACACCTGCGGCGGCCCCGTGGGGCAGGAGTGCTCTCGCTGGCCTCAGTGAAGCTCTGCGAAGTCCCTCGGTCCGGGGGCCGTCACACGGGGAGGGGCCATGCGGTGTGCTTCTGGATTAGGGTGTGTGCGTGGGCAGCTAGCGGCTTAAGAAATCAGAGCTCGGGGTTTGAATGTGATGTCAGAACCGCAAACGGTGCATCCTGGGTAAGGGACCATGGACCTGGAAGCCAGCAGAATATCGAGAAACTGTACATGTGGTGTTGTGTGGATTTTAAGATGTGCTTGCTTTTGTTTGTTTGAAGATTTTATTTATTGACTTGAGAGACACAGAAAGGGGCGGGGGAGTGGGAAGCATCAACTCTTAGTGGTAGCTTCTTGCATGAGCCTGGAGCGGGCAAGCCCGGGGCCTCCAGTGCAGCTCAGCGTTCCAGGTCAGTGCCTCACCCACTGTGCCCACAGGGCAGGCGAGGTGTGCTGCTCCCCCGCACCCCACATGTTAACATCTCTGAACTGGGGTGGGTTCCTGCAGTCTGGGTAACAGAATTGTGTCATTGCTTAATTAGCAGCTTTGTTTTTCTAGTATTACCTAAAATGGTGCATCTTTAAAAAATGGTAGCATAAAGTATATGCAGTCTGGAAGTTTGCTTTTAAACTTCCATATTGGGTCTTTTGTGTTGGCAAGTGTAATTCTGGTTCCTTCAGTTTTAGCGCGGTGGGTTCCACTCTATCGTATGGCACTTTGTTTCTGATTAGTCGACACATAGAAGTGTCACTGTTGCCTGCCTGCAGCCCGGGAGTGGAATTGTGGGCTGGTGTCTGATAGTGTCAGCTCCTGGCCAGGTGGTGAGCAGCTCGCACTCCAGCCGGCAGGAGCCAACAGCCCCGTGTGCTGCCCAGTCTTGTCCCTTCTCCAGGAACATTTCCTGTCAGTGTCCGCCTCTGAGAGGACAGGACTGAGAAGGTAATGTGTAGGGATGAGTTTGTATTCAGTTGGGTTTTTTAGGTTTCATTTATTCATTTTAGAGAGGAGAAAGAGAGAAATAGAGAAGGGGGAGGAGCAGGAAGTGTCAACTCCCATATGTGCCTTGACCAGGCAAGCCCAGGGTTTTGAACTGGCGACCTCAGCGTTCCAGGTCGATGCTTTATCCACTGCGCCACCACGGGTCAGGCTGTCTTCAGTTTTTAGAAACTACCTAGAATAGTTTAATTCCTGAAAAAGTGATCAGGTGCAGGTAATGCTCCTGACGATGTGTGTTTGGAGCTGGGAGGAAGGCTGCCTTGTGCGAGAGGAGAGCCTTGGCGGCATCGCCTGTGACAGGGCAGGTGCGTGACGTGGACGGCTCGTGACGTGGTGACGGCTTCGTTGAAATGACCGACACTGGACTTGCATAGTTTTACATGTGTGTGGTTTCCTAAGTCTGACATACACACATCCTGGAAACCATCCCAGTCGAGATCGTGGACACTGATGGACACCTCAGTCTGCGATTGTGGAGTGAGACACCGGGAGCTACAGGGTTTCGTTCACGGTTAGGGAACCGTGTGGGTGGCCTGACTGCCTGGGACAGGGCAGCACGGGTCCGCCTGCAGGGTCTCGTGTGTCGAGCACGACCACCCTCACTTGTGCCTCGGGTCTCAGCTGTGCGATGGCCTCTTCTTGCGTCAGGTACATTTTCCTGGAATACGCGTCTCCTGCCCACGCCCTGGACGCTGTGAAAAATGCCGACGGCTACAAGCTGGACAAGCAGCACACGTTCAGGGTCAACCTCTTCACCGACTTTGACAAGTGAGTTCAGACTCGGGCTGTGAGGACCTGGACGGCACCCTGCTGAATGGTCCAGCTGCCGGGGGCTGTGTTCCTGGACTGCGGGCGGCCCCCTTCTCTGGTCAGGCCACCACAGGACTGTGTCACGTCCCTGGCTCCTCACACCGGCCGGTAGCACCCCTGCTCTGGGGGGACAGGCAGGGTGGAGGATGCAGGTCCTGGGACAGTGTTGTGTTGTGACGGTGACGCCGGTGCCGTAGCGCTCACCTCGAACGTGTCGCGTGACCTGCGTTGAGTGGGGGCCGAGAGCCCCGGGGCCGGGCCACGCCGTGGTTGCCCTGGGTGTTGCAGTGCTGGACCATTTTTTCTCTTCCAGGTATATGACAATCAGTGACGAATGGGATATTCCAGAGAAACAGCCTTTCAAAGACTTGGTAGGTTGTATAAGAACTGTGTCTGAGTAGTGGAGAGAAATGATGGCTAACCTCTTGGCTTGAGGTGATGAATGCCTGGGGAGTTAGAGCTGCTGATGGGATTTATCAGGCTCTAACCGCACCGTCTGAGCAGGTTTTCTTTGGTGGACGTTAATGGCATCTGACACCCTCGCCTCTGGTTCTTCTCTAGGGAAACTTACGTTACTGGCTGGAGGAGGCCGAGTGCAGAGACCAGTACAGTGTGATATTTGAGAGTGGAGACCGCACTTCCATATTCTGGAATGACGTGAAGGACCCTGTCTCCATCGAAGAGAGAGCGGTGGGTGTCTGCTGCCCCGGGGGCGGGGCCCAGGCACACAGCAAGAGGGGGTTCGCTGTGGAGAGGAGTGTCCTCCTTCCAGCTTTGAGCCTGTCAGCGGGCAGGGGCGGGGCCCGGGGCACACAGCAAGAGGGGGTTCGCTGTGAGAGTAGCGTCCTCCTTCCATCTGTGAGCCTGTCAGCGGGCGTCGGCTTCCCTGCATCCCATGTGGAGGCCGCGGGTGAAGTCGGTCCGGGATGAGGGTGCGTGCGGGCTGCGTGCCGTCACGTTGACGTTGCCCTGGCCTTCTCCGCAGCGGTGGACGGAGACGTACGTGCGGTGGTCACCTAAAGGCACCTACCTGGCGACCTTTCATCAGCGAGGCATCGCTCTTTGGGGAGGAGAGAAGTTCAAACAGATCCAGAGATTCAGCCACCAGGGTGTTCAGCTCATTGACTTCTCACCTTGTGAACGGTAAGCCCTTGGGAAACACGGGCCTTCCACGGAGGATGCTGACGCCTCTCGCTCTGCAGCCGTCTCACACGGAGAGCTCGTGTGCGCTTCGCCGGCTCTCCAGTCACACTGGGTCCCGGCGCTCTGTGCTTTCCTCCCTTTAAATGCAGCGTCATTCCTTCACGTGGCGCTTGGGAGCGAGTTGAGGCTTCACGTCCCTTTCCACTGAGGCATCTCCCAGCACATGGGCAGCTGCGAACTCTAGGAAATTAAATACCACTCTGGGCTGGTCACTTGATCCAGTGACATCCTTGGTAAAATGTTTTTTCCCTTCAGTTTAGGATCTAGTCCAAGACGTGGGTTTTTTTTGTTTGTTTGTTTTTACAGAGACAGAGAGAGAGTCAGAAAGCGACAGGGACAGACAGGAACGGAGAGCGATGAGAAACATCAGTTCTTCATTGTGATTCCTTAGTTGTTCATTGATTGCTTTCTCATATGTGCCTTGACTGTGGGGCCACAGTGATCAAGCCAGTGACCTTGGGTTCAAGCTGGTGAGCTTTGCTCAAACCAGATGAGCCCGCGCTCAAGCTGGCGACCTTGGGGTCTCGAACCTGGGTCCTCCGCATCCTAGTCTGACACTCTATCCACTGCACCACCAACTGGTCAGGCTAGTCCAAAACGTGTTTTGCAGAACCTTCCTTCTGAGTGAAAGTCACTCCTGGACGGTGGGGGAGCATGAGCTAGAGGCCTTGGCCCCCCGCTCTGTAGCATCTGGTCTGCTCATGGCGTCACACCTGGGGCTCTCTCAGCCCAGACACACTGAGTTTCCTCCTGTTTCTGTGGGGCCCCTGTCCTTCAGTTCAGTGTCTAACTGTGCAGTCCAGTTCACTGTGGGACTCCATGGAGCCGTGTCACAGGCTCCTGAACTGGACCACTGTGCATGCTTTCTGTTGAACTTTTTACAAGCATCTCTAACACGTGGAGAACTAAAGAAGGCGCTATAGTAACATTCCTTCACTAATTACTTAGATTTAGTGCTTTCTTTTTTATTTATTTATTTTTTTTAATTTTTATTTTTATGTATTTTTCTAAAGTTGGAAACGGGGAGGCAGTCAGACAGACTCTCGCATGTGCCCGACCGGGATCCACTCGGCACGCCCACCAGGGGGTGATGCTCTGCCGCAACCGGAGCCATTCTAGCGCCTGAGGCAGAGGCCATGGAGCCATCCCCAGCGCCCGGGCCAACCTTGCTCCAATGGAGTCTCAGCTGCGGGAGGGGAAGAGAGAGACAGAGAGGAAGGCGCGGCGGAGGGGTGGAGAAGCAAATGGGCGCTTCTCCTGTGTGCCCTGGCCGGGAATCGAACCCAGGACTCCTGCACGCCAGGCTGATGCTCGACCACTGAGCCAACTGGCCAGGGTCTAGATTTATTACTTTCTTGTTGTGCTGTTGGCTTCAGATTTTTTCGGAGTGTTCTGAAGTAAATGACAGCCTTCCCCACAAGAGTGTAAGACAGCACCAGGTGGCCTGTAAACCACGTCACCTTGATGTGACTACTTCCCTGGGCGCTGTTTAATGTGCTGCTTTAATCCTTGTATTTCCTGTAAACAATAAGTGGTAGCTGATGGATTTTTTAGTTCTGACAAGTAGTTTATATATTATCATATTTGCAGTACTCAGTTTGCAACCACTGGCATCTGTAGTAAAGACCGCCGTACCCGTGCCGGCAGCAGAGGGTGTAAATAGGACCCGGCGAGACCCCTGCTGCCGGGCCGGGATGGCATGCAGGGTCAGGGTCGGGACGGCTCCTCCACCTCCTGTCCCCTGTGGACCGAGGCTTTGTCCCAGGGCTGGTTCTGAGCCGTGCTCTGAGTGGGGTGCCCATGGGCAAGCAGCCAGGGAAGCCTGGGGTTGGGGACCTGGGGTTGGGGACGTGCTGTCTGAGCAGCTGTGAGCCTGTCTCCTCAGCTTCCTGTGCCCGGAGTAACCCGAGGCCGGGGTCAGCCACTGCCCACAGAGGTGTGCTCCCCCCTCCCCCAGAGGATAGTAGAGTACACGGGGTTATAGGACACGTCTTTTCTGTTATAGGTACCTGGTGACTTTCAGCCCCCTGATGGACACACAGGACGACCCTCAAGCCATCATCATCTGGGATATCCTTACCGGGCAGAAGAAGAGAGGTTTTCACTGTGAGAGCTCAGCCCACTGGCCTATTTTCAAGTAAGGAGCCCGTGGGAGCCTGGTGACCTCTCGGTGGCCTGCTCGTTGGCAGAGCCTGGCACGAGTCTTCTTCTCCTCAGGTGGAGCCATGACGGCAAGTTCTTTGCCAGAATGACACTCGACACCCTCAGCATCTATGAGACTCCTGTGAGTGATCGCGTTCTTGGATGACTCGGGGTGCTGGTTCAGAGGGTGGGGCTGACGTGCAGAATGGAGGTGCTTGGGACCGTTGTGGGGGCTCGTGTCCTGGGTCTGGTTGTGCTCTGCCCGCCCCGTGCTGCTGCAGGGTTGGGGTGGAGAGGTGGCTGGGGAACGTGAACTCACCCTCTGCGCTCACACTGCCCCTCAGCAAGCTCATGTTGGCACCTCTGGTTGCCTCTTTGTAAAGACATGTGTGACTGAGACACTGGCCTGTCTGAGTCACTTGTGACCCTCGTTTTCCCGGCAGTCTATGGGTCTCTTGGACAAGAAGAGCTTGAAGATCTCGGGCATAAAGTAAGTCCCTGCAGGCCGCTCTTCCTGCTCCCCTCCCTCCCTCCCTCCCTCCCTCCCTCCCTCCGCGACACGGCTCCACACTGGGGAGCGCACCTGCTGCCAGCTGGGCTGCTTTTTCCTCCCCCGCACAGTGGAGCCAGAGACCCCACTCGGTGACGGGTGTGCGTGGCACTCGGGTGACCCTGCGATGGGTTCAGGTGGCCTTGGGCGAGTGGCACTCATCTGTCCGAGTGGTCAGTGTCTCCGCAGTGGGGTCCCCGCCCTGCGGGGGTGGGCACGTTTCCTATTCCTGCATTCTTCCAGCTTGGCCGTGTCACAGCTTATAACCCCTCAAAGTGGCACTCAGTTCTATTAGACATGGAAGTAAAGTTGGTCCTCACAGCATGAGCTCATGAGTGTCCTCACAGTACCCTCCTCCAGGGTGTTCACACGGCGCCACCGTCTTCTCTGTCCTGCCCTGTGGGTGGGTGTGGGGTTTCCCTCAGCTTCCGGGTGGGTCTTCAGAAATCACGGAGCCAGGCCCGTCAGCCTGAAAGTGGTGTTGTTACCTGCCCATAGCCACAGAGAGTGGTCAGGAGTAGGTTTGAATCCTGACTGACGGGCCGTGTGGCAGCAGGTGGCTTGTCAGCGTCTCTGTCCTCCCCAGCAGAGTGAGCTGAGGGTGACGTGAGCAGACGTAGTCCCCAGAGCGGCACCCAGCAGTGGACCCCGCTCCGGGTCAGCGGCGGGCTCTGTGCCGCGGTACGCCCTGGTGTGTGCACCGCTCGGCCAGTCCTCCTGTGACGTTTTCGGTTCTTTTTGTTCTGCAGAGACTTTTCTTGGTCTCCAGGTGGGAACATAATAGCCTTCTGGGTGCCTGAGGACAAGGACATTCCCGCGAGGGTCACCCTGATGCAGCTGCCCACCAGACAGGAGATCAGGGTGAGGAACCTGTTCAACGTCGTGGACTGCAAGCTGCACTGGCAGAAAAACGGAGACTATTTGTGTGTGAAAGTCGACAGGACCCCGAAAGGGACCCAGGTGAGTGCGGCCGCGCAGAGCATTCTCTGTGCACAGCTCCAGAGCGGCACCCTTTCTGTCTGGGCCGTGTTTGTGGATTTTTGGTTTGAACTTGTGGGTGGTTTTCAGCCCCACCTGATACAGACGTGGTTAGCTGGCGTGTCAATGGAGAGAGCCTGGTCACGTTCCCGCTGAGGAGTGTCATTTTCCCTGTGAAACTTGGGTGCCACGTTCACATAATTGAGCGTTAACCCTCGAAGAACACAAGTCTGAGCTGCTTAGTGGCCGGTCCACCTACACATGGGCTTCCCCCAGGAGGGACAGCGGCCCTCCCTGTCCCCGGTCTCATGTCTGCGGATTCAACCCGCTGCAGCTTGGAGGCAGGTGGGGCGGGGGGCTGGCTGCACACTGACTCACGCCGTTCTGTGTGAGGGGCTCAGCATCCGTGGTTTCAGTGTCCACAGGGCCTGGCCCCAGTCCCCTGGCACTGAGGGACGAGTCCGGCCCCGTTCTGGGGGGTCAGAAGTTGTCTGTGGATGTCAGACTGCGCAGGGTGTGAGGGGCTCAGCATCCGTGGTTTCAGTGTCCACAGGCCCTGGCCCCAGTCCCCTGGCACTGAGGGACGAGTCCGGCCCCGTTCTGGGGGTCAGAAGTTGTCTGTGGATGTCAGACTGCGCAGGGTGTGGCGCCCAACCCCTGCGCTGTTAGAGGGTCAGCTGTGCGATGGGGTCTCCAGCACACCCTCCTCTGGAGGGGAAAGGAATATGTTGTCTTCTTTGATTTTAAGCGCAAAGAATTGCCTGCTTGACCCAGTTCTGCGCCCAGGTTATTTTGTTTGCATCATACGATTTGTAACATATCTAAAAGATTACCTGATTTTCCCCTTAAATGGAAGTATTCCTTTTCCCTTTACAAAAGTATTTTTTGAGGTATATTCACATGTTAAACTCACCCGTTTAAAGCGTGCAGTTCGCAGAGTTGTGCGACAGCCACCAGTCTTAATTTCAGAACATTTCACTTCCCCGCCACCCCCACTCCCTTCCCTGCCGGCTCCCGACACCCACTGCTCTGCTCTCTCCTGTCGGGCTCTCCCTGCTCTGGACGTGGCATAGGAGTGGAATTGCAGTGTGGCCGCCTCTCCAGAGCGTGTCCGCCAGGCTCACCTCCTCTGCCACCATGTGGCTGTGCCCACACCATGTTGACCAGTCGTCCGCCTGTGGCTGTGGGGTTCTCCCGCCTTGGAGGTGTTGAGGAGGACCGATCGTCCCTTTGGTGGACCCCGGGAACTGCAGAAGTTTTGCTGGTGGGCGGCAGTGCGGGTCTGAGAACTACTGGGGGGTGGACGTGACTTCGGGGCAGCTCTTTCTGGTAGAGTCTGGGGGGAGGCCCGTCCAGTTCTCCCCCGACCGCCCCGTTCCTGCCTCCGTCAGCACCTGAGAGCTGGGTCGTGATGCGGGTGTCGTCGTGACCACTTCAGCTGTCCTTTGACTCAAGTCTCATGTTGTCAGTTTCCACAGTGTGACCCCTTCTATTTTTAACAGGGTGTCGTCACAAATTTTGAAATTTTCCGAATGAGGGAAAAACAAGTACCTGTTGACGTGGTTGAAATGAAAGGCAAGTCCCACTCGTGTCCTTCTGTAGTTGAGCGTCCTGTGTGCGCTTTACACTGGCCTGGGCAGAAGGCCAGGCCTCGGCCCTGACTCAGGAGCAGCCACGTGGCTCTGATACAGAGCATGTTTGTAAGTTTAGAGGGTATTGTCCTTTTCACCTCAGTCTTTTAACCTCCCAGCGACCAAGGGCAGGCGCCCCACCCTTCCCCAGCCCGGTGTCACTCACGGAGCAGAGGAGTGGGGCTCTAGCTGCCTTCTGCAGGCGAGCGTGTGTGGAGGGCAGGTCCTCACGCTTTCCCAGCCCGGTGTCACTCACGGAGCAGAGGAGCGGGGCTCTAGCTGCCTTCTGCAGGCGAGCATGTGTGGAGGGCAGCACCCCACGCTTCCCCAGCCCGGTGTCACTCACGGAGCAGAGGAGCGGGGCTCTAGCTGCCTTCTGCAGGCGAGCGTGTGTGGAGGGCAGGTCCTCACGCTTTCCCAGCCCGGTGTCACTCACGGAGCAGAGGAGCGGGGCTCTAGCTGCCTTCTGCAGGCGAGCGTGTGTGGAGGGCAGCGCCCCACGCTTTCCCAGCCCGGCGTCACTCACGGAGCAGAGGAGCGGGGCTCTAGCTGCCTTCTGCAGGCAAGCATGTGTGGAGGGCAGCGCCCCACGCAGTGTGTCACCACAGGAAGTGCTTGGCCCAGGACAGTGGGTCAGTGCTGCACGTCTGCCCCGAGACGGCAGAGTCAGCCTGTGTTCCCGTTCTGTGTCCCGTTTTGGTAGAGGGGGGAGGGGTGCAGGGACAGAGACAGGACACGTAAAACCTGGGACCCTGCCTGAGGAGGAGGCAGCCGCCACGAGCCGTGGGGAGTGTAGGGAGGACACGGCCCCAGGCCTCCAGGCGGGCCCCCACAGCCACAGCGGGCGGGACTGAGGGACGGGTGTTTCCACCGGGCGGGAGGACCGCCCAGGAGCCTGTGCAGTGGCGCGCTGCTGCAGACCCCGTGCTGTGCGCCTTGTTGCCGCCCGCCCTGGGTCCTTCGGCGCCCTTGGGACCGGGCGGTGCTGACAGGACCCTCTCCACTCTCCCGCCACAGAGCCCATCATCGCCTTCGCCTGGGAGCCGAACGGGAGCAAGTTCGCCGTGCTGCACGGCGAGGCCCCGCGCATCTCCGTGTCCTTCTACCACGTCAAGAGCAACGGGAAGATCGAGCTCATCAGTAGGTGGCCCCGCCCGGCTCGCGTCTCCTGGGGGGGCAGCGCGTGGTGGGGCCGGCTGCGCGGCCTGAGCCCTCGGCTGGAAGGTCCACTGTGGCTCATGTGGTTCACGGTGCGTCACGTCCATGGAGAGGCGGGGCCTCCATGGCTCCCTCACGCGCTAGTGTCTGTGCTTCAGCTTCCTGCTGCCCCTCTGCCTGGGCGCCCTGTCCCCCCTCGCTCTGCCCCCCTGGGAGGGCCTGGGGCTGTCCACCTGCCCTAGTGCTCAGCGCACAGTAGGTCTTCAGCAGACAGTGTGGTGTTGAACTAACAATTGTGACTTCTTAGCCTGTTTTTATGGGTGATTGAGTCAGTAAGACCTCTGGCCCCCACTTAGAGGTGGGGTTCACGCTGAGGCCACATCACCACATGCTCCTGGGGACCTTACGCAGGACTTACTACAAGGACCGTGTTATGTGTGCGCCCTAGGGACAATTCGTGTGCTTCTTCTTTTTTTTTTTTATTTTATTTTTTTTTTTTTTAAAGATTTTATTTATTCATTATAGAGAGGGGAGAGAGAGAGAGAGAAGGGGGGAGGAGCTGGAAGCATCAACTCCCATATGTGCCTTGACCAGGCAGGCCCAGGGTTTTGAACCGGCAACCTCAGCGTTTCCAGTTTGACACTTTATCCACTGCGCCACCACAGGTCAGGCGTGTGCTTCTTCTGAGATGGTTCTGTAGAGAATTTAGTTTCCACCTCCTCAGGCCCAGCAGCATCTGTGGGAGAATCGGTGGTCTGTCCATCACGAAACCGATTGTTACTGATCTCCTTTGGGAGCAGGTGGTTATCAGCAGCCAGCAGGTGGTCTTGCTGTGACTGGTCATGGAGACCGCTGTGCAGGTGCTCTGCCTCGTGAGCTCTGCGTCGCGCCTCTCTCACGTTGGGGGTCACGTGCTCCCACGCGGCCCTGGCCCGTCAGGCTTCACACGTTCACACACACACCCCGCACACGCACTCCTGTCCTCGGGTCTGACTTGGGGCAGCCACGTGGCTCTGATGCAGAGCATGTTTGTAAGTGTAGAGGGCATGCTGAGCTGGGAGCCCTGGGGGGCTGACTGCCCACCCTGGTCAGGTCCAGGCGGGAAGTGGGCAGTGAGGGTATTTGGAAGGAGGAGGATTTAACAGGTATTTATGAGCATGCATTTAAAACAGTGGTCCCCAACCTTTTTTGGGCCACGGACCAGTTTAATATCAGGAAATATTTTCACAGACCAACCTTTAGGGTGGGACGGATAAATGCACAAAATAAAATTATGCGACTGGCGTAAAAATGGTGGTTGTTTTTTTTTTTGTATTTTTCTGAAGTTGGAAACGGAGGCAGACAGACAGACTCCTGCATGTGCCCTACTGGGATCCACCCGGCGTGCCCACCAGGGGGCGATGCTCTGTTGCGACCAGAGCCACTCTAATGCCTGAGGCAGAGGCCATGGAGCCATCCCCAGCGCCCGGGCCATCTTTGCTCCAATGGAGCCTTGGCTGCGGGAGGGGAAGAGAGACAGAGAGGAAGGAGAGGGGGAGGAGTGGAGAAGCAGATGGGCGCTTCTCCTGTGTGCCCTGGCTGGGAATAGAACCCGGGACTTCTGCACGCCAAGCTGATGCTCTACCACTGAGCCAACCGGCCAGGGCCTAAAAATTGGTATTTTTAAATATAATTGTTGAACTTACTAGACAAGCATCAAGAGTGAGTCTTGGATGTAACAGGGAATCTGGTCATTTAAAAAAAAATAAAACATCGTTCAGACTTCAATAAAACGGAATTAATACTGTAAGTTATTTATTCTTTCTCTGCGTACTGGTACCAGATGGCCCATAGACCGGTACCGGTCCACGGTGTGGGGGTGGGGACCACTGATTTAAAGATGTGTGAGTCGAGGGAACATTGGGTTTAGGTGTCCGGGGGTCCCTGTGATGGTGTTTACTTTAAATGGATTCTTTTGTCTATTTGCCTTGTGAAGTAAGTTGATTTGAACATGAAATACTACTGAAAATGGTACTGTAGATAGCTTGGCCCTGGTTTTTTTTTTTTTCAGTGCTTAAGGGACGGGTTTCTGGTGGTTCTGCAGGCACGGTGCCTGGGTTGTGGCTACAGACCATCTGCAAGCTCACCCACTGGGCAGCGTGACCCCACCCCCAGTCCCTCAGGCGTGGCTGCATGCCGGCTCTAGAGCCTGCACGGCAACTTCTAACAGACGCTCTCTCTCCTTTCAGAAATGTTTGACAAGCAGCAGGCAAACACCATCTTCTGGAGCCCCCAGGGACAGTTTGTGGTGCTGGCTGGTCTGAGGAGGTGCGTGTCTGCTGTCTGACCCTGAGCGGCGCTCTGTGCGTCACTGCGCAGGCCCAAACCTAGGCCTGCGTCCCGTGCGCTGAGTTCTGAAGGGTGACACCACTGAGTCCTCGAGAACTTGAGTGTTGTCACATGGAAGGGTCGTCCCAGCTTTGGCTGGTGGGACAGATTGATGTTCAGTGTCTGCACCGTGCTCCCCGGACTTGGGCTGAGTCCAGGCAGAATGAAACAAGCACATGCCAGGCTCTCGGCACAGGCCCTGGAAGACGTGAGCCTGCCTTCCCCTCTGGGGGCGGGACCGCGCGGACGTAAGCGTGTGCGCCTGGCCCCTACGTAGCGGCCCTGCAGCACGCGGGGGGCGGCGAGGACCCTGCAGTGTCCTCCCTGTGCGCCCTGCTGCCTGTGCCCCGGCTCTCGGGGACACTCGCTGTGGTCGTGGAGGCTTGGCGTAGAGAGCCTGCCCTGTGAAACAGTGTAGCAGAGCCTGCCCTGTGAAACGGTGTAGCAGAGCCTGCCCTGTGAGACAGTGTAGCAGAGCCTGCCCTGTGAGACAGTGTAGCAGAGCCTGCCCTGTGAAACAGTGTAGCAGAGCCTGCCCTGTGAAACAGTGTAGCAGAGCCTGCCCTGTGAGACAGTGTAGCAGAGCCTGCCCTGTGAGACAGTGTAGCAGAGCCTGCCCTGTGAAACAGTGTAGCAGAGCCTGCCCTGTGAAACAGTGTAGCAGAGCCTGCCCTGTGAAACAGTGTAGCAGAGCCTGCCCTGTGAGACAGTGTAGCAGAGCCTGCCCTGTGAGACAGTGTAGCAGAGCCTGCCCTGTGAGACAGTGTAGCAGAGCCTGCCCTGTGAGACAGTGTAGCAGAGCCTGCCCTGTGAGACAGTGTAGCAGAGCCTGCCCTGTGAGACAGTGTAGCAGAGCCTGCCCTGTGAGACAGTGTAGCAGAGCCTGCCCTGTGAGACAGTGTAGCAGAGCCTGCCCTGTGAGACAGTGTAGCAGAGCCTGCCCTGTGAGACAGTGTAGCAGAGCCTGCCCTGTGAAACAGTGTAGCAGAGCCTGCCCTGTGAAACAGTGTAGCAGAGCCTGCCCTGTGAAACTGTAGCAGAGCCTGCCCTGTGAGACAGTGTAGCAGAGCCTGCCCTGTGAGACAGTGTAGCAGAGCCTGCCCTGTGAGACAGTGTAGCAGAGCCTGCCCTGTGAGACAGTGTAGCAGAGCCTGCCCTGTGAGACGGTGTAGCAGAGCCTGCCCTGTGAGACGGTGTAGCAGAGCCTGCCCTGTGAGACGGTGTAGCAGAGCCTGCCCTGTGAGACAGTGTAGCAGAGCCTGCCCTGTGAGACAGTGTAGCAGAGCCTGCCCTGTGAGACAGTGTAGCAGAGCCTGCCCTGTGAAACAATGTAGCAGACAGGGACGGTGCCGGACCCCACAACGTCCTTCTCTCTGCCGCGTCCACGGTAACGGCGAGGCAGCGCGTAGAGGGTGCCCTGGACCCTCCCCCAGGGCCCTCTGGGCGCAGGGACGCAGGAGAGCTGCGCATGGGGAGGCTCTGGTGAGGGCCGTCTGTCTGTCTGTCTCCCCAGCATGAATGGCGCCCTGGCATTTGTGGACACTTCAGACTGTACAGTCATGAACATCGCAGAGCACTACATGGCCTCCGACGTGGAGTGGGACCCGACCGGGCGTTACGTCATCACCTCTGTGTCCTGGTGGAGCCATAAGGTACAGGCACCCGTGTCTTCTCGTACCTGCAACACCGGGGTGCTGGGCTCTGGCAGACTCTGCCTCGGACGCGTGCCCGGCACAGCATCGCCTCCTTCCCTGGTCTCTGGGCACTGACGGCATCGCCTCCTTCCCCGGTCTCTGTGGGCACTGATGGCATCGCCTCCTTCCCCGGTCTCTGTGGGCACTGATGGCATCGCCTCCTTCCCCGGTCTCTGTGGGCACTGATGGCATCGCCTCCTTCCCTGGTCTCTGTGGGCACTGATGGCATCGCCTCCTTCCCCGGTCTCTGTGGGCACTGATGGCATCGCCTCCTTCCCCGGTCTCTGTGGGCACTGATGGCATTGCCTCCTTCCCCGGTCTCTGTGGGCACTGATGGCATCGCCTCCTTCCCCGGTCTCTCTGGGCACTGATGGCATCGCCTCCTTCCCCGGTCTCTCTGGGCACTGATGGCATCGCCTCCTTCCCCGGTCTCTGTGGGCACTGATGGCATTGCCTCCTTCCCTGGTCTCCTTGGGCACTGATGGCATCGCCTCCTTCCCCGGTCTCTGTGGGCACTGATGGCATCGCCTCCTTCCCCGGTCTCTGTGGGCACTGATGGCATTGCCTCCTTCCCCGGTCTCTGTGGGCACTGATGGCATCGCCTCCTTCCCCGGTCTCTGTGGGCACTGATGGCATCGCCTCCTTCCCCGGTCTCTGGGCACTGATGGCATCGCCTCCTTCCCCGGTCTCTGTGGGCACTGATGGCATCACCTCCTTCCCTGGTCTCTGGGCACTGATGGCATTGCCTCCTTCCCCGGTCTCTCTGGGCACTGATGGCATCGCCTCCTTCCCTGGTCTCTGGGCACTGATGGCATTGCCTCCTTCCCTGGTCTCTGTGGGCACTGATGGCATTGCCTCCTTCCCTGGTCTCTCTGGGCACTGATGGCATCGCCTCCTTCCCTGGTCTCTCTGGGCACTGACAGCATTGCCTCCTTCCCCGGTCTCTGTGGGCACTGATGGCATTGCCTCCTTCCCTGGTCTCTGGGCACTGATGGCATCACCTCCTTCCCCGGTCTCTGTGGGCACTGATGGCATCGCCTCCTTCCCCGGTCTCTGTGGGCACTGACGGCATCGCCTCCTTCCCTGGTCTCTCTGGGCACTGATGGCATCGCCTCCTTCCCTGGTCTCTGTGGGCACTGATGGCATCACCTCCTTCCCTGGTCTCTCTGGGCACTGATGGCATCACCTCCTTCCCCGGTCTCTGTGGGCACTGATGGCATCACCTCCTTCCCTGGTCTCTGGGCACTGATGGCATTGCCTCCTTCCCTGGTCTCTGGGCACTGATGGCATCGCCTCCTTCCCCGGTCTCTGTGGGCACTGACGGCATCGCCTCCTTCCCTGGTCTCTGTGGACACTGGAAGGTGGTGCTTCAGGCCCAGCCCCAGTTGCCTTGTGTATATGCTGCTCACCTCACGAGGGGCTACGTCCTGTAAATTTCGTGTCAGAAACGCCCACCAGACATCCTAGGCCAGCCTCACCCCCTGACACGTGCGCAGAACTCTCAGTGGCCCACAGCTGGCTGGTGTCACAAGAGGACCGTGCGCATAACGGTAGCCCTGGGAAGGACCCAGACATCAACACTGAAGTGTAATTTCCAGTGAGGGTGTGCTGCATTTGCAGCATCCTGAGTTGAGGTTCAATTCTGATCAGAGCACCTGAGGCAGCTGCCTTCTCCATGAGTAGTGGGTGGTCCCTGGTCGCGCTCCTGATAGACTGTGTCTTAGCCGCCATCACTGCAGTCACCAGAGCCCCTCGGAGTGGGGGTCACGTGCAGGTTCCCAGTCTAGAGCCCCCCCTTCAGGAATCCAGATCTCACTGCAGCGTGTGAGTGGCGTGCGCGTGGAAGGCGGGCAGGTCCTGCTTCCGCTCGTGTTCTCGCAGCACAGCGGCTCCTCCCGCGGCTCCTGTCTGGACCTCCGTTGTCCCATCGCCCAGCCGTGAGGTCGGCCTGAGCACGGTGTTTGGCGTCTGCTCTCCTGCAGGTGGACAATGCGTACTGGCTGTGGACCTTCCAAGGACGCCTCCTGCAGAAGAACAACAAAGACCGCTTCTGCCAGCTGCTGTGGAGGCCTCGGCCCCCCACCCTCCTGAGCCAGGATCAGATCAAGGTCTGTGTCCCGCGGGTTGAGGCGACGGGAGGGCGGGAAGGGGACGTGTGGGGACCCTTTGAAGAGGTGCCTGAGCAACAGCCGAATGGGTCAGAGTGTCTGGCACAGTCCCGGGTTTGCAGGGTGCTCAGGTCACGGCACCACCACAGCACCGTGCCAGGACAGTTTACACGGACCAGGGTCTGGGAGGACGTCCTGGTGGGGTTTACGTAAGCATGGGTGATCGTGCTGACGTGGTCAGGGTGTCGGGGTGAAACTGAGAGGCCAGGAAGTCCCAGGAACAGAGGCTGGTACCCCTGCTGAGACCCGCAGAGCAGTGCCCGGGACGTGCTTGCCCGAGGGCCGTGGTCTCTGACGCTGAGGGCATCCCTGCATGTGGGTTCCACTTGTGGTTTTTGCTTCAAATATTCAAATCCTGAATGACTTGTCTTTTGTTCAGCAAATTAAAAAAGACCTGAAGAAATACTCCAAGATCTTTGAACAGAAGGATCGATTGAGCCAGTCCAAAGCCTCAAAGGTCAGCCCTGTTCACGGACTGAGGGCTGTCACAGCCACCGTCCCTCCATCTGAGAAGGGCCAGCACCTGGCTGGGGTGTGGAAGGGCAGTGCAGTGGGAGAGCCGCTTCTCCGTGGAGGACGCTGTCTGCTGCCCGCTGGGCTGGCAGGGTCGGCCCTGGAACTCTGGGGCAGCTGGCCTTTCAGATGCAGAAGTTGGGGGTGGGGGCAGTTAGGGGAAGAAAAACGGGAACGCCCCACACTCCTGTCCTGACGCCCCATGTGTGGTTGCTGGTGACACAAGGTTTCCAGTTGGCTCAGCGCAGTCACAGTGGTGGCAATTGTCAGCTCTGTGACCCCAAGCTCCGTACTAGGAACTGGTGGAGAGGAGACGGACCATGATGGAGGACTTCCGGAAGTACCGGAAGATGGCTCAGGAACTCTACATGGAGCAGAAAAACGAGCGTCTGGAGTTGCGAGGAGGTAACTACGAGCCTGAGATACACTTTTAAAGCGTGTATCTGTCACGTTTTCCTCCTTTTCCATTTGTTAGTTTCCCAGATTCTTTTTTTTTTTTTTTTGTATTTTTCTGAAGCTGGAAACGGGGAGAGACAGTCAGACAGACTCCCGCATGCGCCCGACCGGGATCCACCCAGCACGCCCACCAGGGGGCGACGCTCTGCCCACCAGGGGGTGATGCTCTGCCCCTCCGGGGCGTCGCTCTGCCACGACCAGAGCCACTCTAGCGCCTGGGGCAGAGGCCAAGGAGCCATCCCCAGCGCCCGGGCCATCTTTGCTCCAATGGAGCCTCGGCTGCGGGAGGGGAAGAGAGAGACAGAGAGGAAGGAGAGGGGGAGGGGTGGAGAAGCAAATGGACGCTTCTCCTGTGTGCCCTGGCCGGGAATCGAACCTGGGTCCCCGGCACGCCAGGCCGACGCTCTACCGCTGAGCCAACCGGCCAGGGCCAAGTTTCCCAGATTCTTTAGTAAGTGTCAAATGTTTTAACAATTCTCAAAGTATCGAAGAATCGAAAGCGTCAAGTGTTTTAACGATTCTCAAAGTATCACAGACTCGCATTCCTCACTGCTGCCTCCTGGCTGGAGTGCGCGTGCCCCCGCCAAGGGCAGCAGCAGACCCCATCGGTGCCCTCCTCTTCCAGGCGTGGACACCGACGAGCTGGACAGCAACGTGGATGACTGGGAGGAGGAGACCATCGAGTTCTTTGTCACTGAGGAAATCATTCTCCTGGGCAGTCAGGACTGACCCCAGAGCACTGTGGTGAGGCTTCCCTGAGGCAGCGGCCACCACGCTGCTGTCTGAGAGGAAACAGGGGAAAGCCCAGTCTCACCTTCTCAGGGCTCGGAAGTCCTTGCGTGTGAACTGTGATGAGGAAAGGGCACCTCGACAGTCGGGCTGGGGCTCCAGGGGCAGGTGCCCTGCAGCAGGGCCTGGGTGTGGGGAAGGGCAGGGCCGAGGGGCCACACTTCTGGTCAGTCCCTGGCTGGGCTGAGAAGCCTTTGGAGTCAGGTCAGGTGTGGCGGGGAGCTCGCTGCTTCAGTGACAGGCGGACCTAGAGATTCTGCACCTCGGGCTGACGGGTGGGGCAGGAGTCCCTGGGTGTCCGGGTGGTGCTGCCCTGGGCAGGGGGTGACTTGTCCCCGGTGCCCCTCGGAGGCGCTCCCTGGGACCTGAGGGGCGGGGTGGCCGCCTGCCTGCGATGCCCCCGGCGTGGCTGGTTTGTTGCCAGTGCAGGAAAGTGAACCCGTGTCCCCCCTGCAGCGCCACCCTGTGCTGGAAGCGGGTCATCCTCTGCAGACAGCCCGAGGCGCTCCGGACTTCCCTGTGCTCCTGCTCTGGACTGACTGCCGGACGCCCGCCTCCAGAGTTGTGCCTTGAACCCCTGGTGTCCAGTCGAAGGCACTGCTTTCAACCTTGTCCCGTTTGGGTTTTTAAGTCAGATCACCAGTGTTTCACTGAGACTCCACCCCGTGCCGCAGGGCCGCCTCCTGCTGCTCCACCGAGGTGACCCCGCACGGCCTCCCTGTGGACAGACGCTTCTGTCTTGCGGTGGGGACCCCGGCCGGGGAGCAGTGCCCCTCCCGTGCCCCGGCGTGCTTGGGGCGCCGCAGTGCCTGGGCCCCGCGTCCGGTTGTGGCGGGGTCTCAGTGGCTGAGTGTGGAAATAAAGCAAACCTGTACGAACGAGTGTCTCTCTTCTCTTGAAACAGCAGCGGCCATGGTTTGGGGCCTCTCCTGCCCCGGCCGTAGCGGCCACTGCAGAGCCCAGCCTCCGTCACTGGCACATGCGGTGGGCGCGGCAGGGAGGACACACCCGTGTGGCTCTGTCCTGCGTGTCCAGCTGAGCTCAGGAAGGTGTGCATCGTCCATCAGCGCACTGTGTTCAGAGAGGACACCCGTGTGGCTCTGTCCTGCGTGTCCAGCTGAGCTCAGGAAGGTGTGCATCCGTCAGTGCAGTGTGTTCAGAGAGGACACACCCGTGTGGCTCTGTCCTGCGTGTCCAGCTGAGCTCAGGAAGGTGCATCGTCAGTGCAGTGTGTTCAGAGAGGACACACCCGTGTGACTCTGTCCTGCGTGTCCAGCTGAGCTCAGGAAGGTGCATCGTCGGTGCAGTGTGTTCAGAGAGGACACACCCGTGTGGCTCTGTCCTGCGTGTCCAGCTGAGCTCAGGAAGGTGTGCATCCGTCAGTGCAGTGTGTTCAGAGAGGACACACCCGTGTGGCTCTGTCCTGCGTGTCCAGCTGAGCTCAGGAAGGTGCATCGTCGGTCAGTGCAGTGTGTTCAGGGAGGACACACCCGTGTGGCTCTGTCCTGCGTGTCCAGCTGAGCTCAGGAAGGTGCATCGTCAGTGCAGTGTGTTCAGAGAGGACACCCGTGTGGCTCTGTCCTGCGTGTCCAGCTGAGCTCAGGGAGGTGCATCGTCGGTGCAGTGTGTTCAGAGAGGACACCCGTGTGGCTCTGTCCTGCGTGTCCAGCTGAGCTCAGGGAGGTGCGTCGTCAGTGCAGTGTGTTCAGAGAGGACACACCCGTGTGGCTCTGTCCTGCGTGTCCAGCTGAGCTCAGGAAGGTGCATCGTCAGTGCAGTGTGTTCAGAGAGGACACACCCGTGTGGCTCTGTCCTGCGTGTCCAGCTGAGCTCAGGAAGGTGTGCATCGTCAGTGCAGTGTGTTCAGAGAGGACACACCCGTGTGGCTCTGTCCTGCGTGTCCAGCTGAGCTCAGGAAGGTGTGCATCCGTCAGTGCAGTGTGTTCAGAGAGGACACACCCGTGTGGCTCTGTCCTGCGTGTCCAGCTGAGCTCAGGAAGGTGCATCGTCGGTGCAGTGTGTTCAGAGAGGACACACCCGTGTGGCTCTGTCCTGCGTGTCCAGCTGAGCTCAGGAAGGTGCATCGTCGGTGCAGTGTGTTCAGAGAGGACACACCCGTGTGGCTCTGTCCTGCGTGTCCAGCTGAGCTCAGGAAGGTGCGTCGTCGGTGCAGTGTGTTCAGAGAGGACACCCGTGTGGCTCTGTCCTGCGTGTCCAGCTGAGCTCAGGGAGGTGCATCGTCGGTGCAGTGTGTTCAGAGAGGACACCCGTGTGGCTCTGTCCTGCGTGTCCAGCTGAGCTCAGGGAGGTGCGTCGTCAGTGCAGTGTGTTCAGAGAGGACACACCCGTGTGGCTCTGTCCTGCGTGTCCAGCTGAGCTCAGGGAGGTGCATCGTCGGTGCAGTGTGTTCAGAGAGGACACCCGTGTGGCTCTGTCCTGCGTGTCCAGCTGAGCTCAGGGAGGTGCGTCGTCGGTGCAGTGTGTTCAGAGAGGACACACCCGTGTGGCTCTGTCCTGCGTGTCCAGCTGAGCTCAGGAAGGTGCATCGTCGGTGCAGTGTGTTCAGAGAGGACACACCCGTGTGGCTCTGTCCTGCGTGTCCAGCTGAGCTCAGGAAGGTGCATCGTCGGTGCAGTGTGTTCAGAGAGGACACACCCGTGTGGCTCTGTCCTGCGTGTCCAGCTGAGCTCAGGAAGGTGCGTCGTCGGTGCAGTGTGTTCAGACTCTGCGCTCACTCCCTCACTGTCGAGGCTCCTGTCAGCCTGCAGGCCTGTTGAGTTGTCACCTTAGCTGCTACTTGGTGGTCCTCCAGCCAGTTCTCTTCCCCACTGAAGGGGTGAGCAGAGCCGTGGGGTCCAGGCCCGTGTGCGTCACTGTCACATTGCAGCCTCACCTCCTGGAACCCAAAGCTTGGTTTTTACAAAGCAGGGAGGCAGGGACAGGCACTCGGATTCACAGCTGCGCTGCCTGCAAGCGTCCGACAGGCTCTGTGTCAGGAGCCACAGCCCCACGTGGGGCAGAAGACATGCCTGCCCGGGTGGTTGGGGCAGCCTGGGCCACCCTGGTCTGCCCAGCACAGCTCATCCCTCAGACGTGCAGCCAGCTCCCAGCCTGCTCAGTGCGGGCACCGCTGTGCCGTTCTCGAGCCGGGGGTCAGCTGTGCCGTTCTCGAGCCTGGGGTCAGCTGTGTCGTTCTCGCTTGTGTTCTGCCGGCCAGCCTGTCCGTGCATGGGTCACGGTCACTCTTGTCCCTCCTGCTGTTCAGACCTGTGTGCCATAGCCCAGTGAGCAGGAAAACGCACACGGTTCTGTCATCAACAGATCCTCGACCGCTTGCACGCTAACTTGTCACGATTTCAGTGTGCTGGTTGTGATTGTTTTCTATAATTTGTAAATAAAAAACTTACAGAAACCCTGCTTGCTCTAGCTCTCCTCTGCTGTGGAATGGGTTTCCCAGGACCAGCCCTTTGTAGAGGCATTTCCTGACCATTGTGGGGGCAGCAGGAGGCCTGGGCTCTCCAGGAAGGTCCTGGTAGGTCAGAGGCTGGAGCTTTGGAGGGCGGGGCCGCAGCTGGGAAGCTCTGGCGGTCAGGCCAGAGGCCATGGGCACACCCAGCACCACCCTGCCTGAGACCACCAAACTCGTGCACGGTCTCTGCTGCCAGGCCGGCCAGCCTGGAGCACCAGGGGTGACCTGAGTCCACAGACCCAACCCCTGTCACCTGTATCCAAGTGTGGGCTGTCACCAGGGACACTGCATATCTGGCACGCGGCTGCTGCCTGCCCTGCAGGTGCAGTGGTGCCCGAGATGGCCGTGGGAAAGTCGAACGCGGTGTCCGTGCGCTCAGGCCCTGGCAGACCAGACAGCGCGGGCACGGGGCCAAAAACCACGTCCTCAGAATCCAACCCAGAGGTCACTTCAGGGTTGTTTTAGAGACGGGGGAAAACCATCCACACACAGCTGAAAATACTTCATTAAATGTCAGCTGGTGGCGTCTGTCTCGCTGGTGGGAAAGCCCCAAGCCCAGGGCAGGTGCCAATGTCTGGCAGGCTCACCAGGAGAGCAGGTGGGTGGAGGCAGAGCTGCGCCCGGGTTGCCCTGGCGTCAGGGGAGGGCCCAGGTAAAGACCTGACCAGGCGGTGGCGCAGTGGGTAGACCGTTGGACTGGGACGCAGAGGACCCGGGTTCGAGACCCTGAGGTCGCCAGCTTGAGCGTGGGCTCATTGTGTTTGAGCAAAAGCTCACCAGCTTGGACCCAAGGTCACTGGCTCGAGAAAGCGGTCACTCGGTCTGCTGAAAGCCCGCGGTCAAGGCACATACGAGAAAGCAATCAATGAACTAAGGAGCCACAACGAAGAATTGATGCTTCTCATCTCTCTCCCTTCCTGTCTGTCTGTCCCTATAGGTCCCCCTCTCTGACTCGCTCTGTCTCTGTCACACACACACACACACAAAAAAAAAGGCTGGCCCGTGTCTGGAGCTGTCATCGTGGGCCTGTGTGCAGCTGGCCCATGTGCCCACCAGGCCTGGGCCGCCCAGCTGCTCCTGCCCCCCCTGCAGTACGTACCTGGGCAGCCCCAGCATCCCCCAGACAGTTAAGGACCAGCTGGGCTCCTGGGGCCGCTGATGTCACCAGGGCGGGGCACGGCTGCTGCACAGGCAGGTCTCCATAGCCTGGAGAGCAGGCAGCCGGAAGCTGCACCCAGGCCTGGGCCTGCCGTCCAGCCTGGTCCCACCCCTCCGCCGGCCCCTCCGCAGCCCAGGGCAGCCCTGCTGTGAAGGCGATGGAGCCCAGGGACCAGCAGCTCATGGTTTGTGTCCCCTCGCAGCCCGAGGGCCGTGTATCCCGAGGCTGCCTTCTCCCTGCTCCTGGCGACCTCGTGACCCAGCACCCCTTCCCCATGCAGGGCCCCACCCGCCTTCCCTCCGGGGGACATAGTGACCCCTTCTCCAGACCTGCCCTCTGACTCTCCCTCCCCGGGGGACTTGGGGCCATCACCAGGACCCTCAGTTGGGATGGTATAGGCCCCTCTACCTGGCCCCATCCAGGCCCCACAAGGCCTGCCCAGACTCAGCAGCTAGGTGACTGGAACCCCAGCCCGTTTGTTGGGTGAGCTGGGGACAGGCTGGTGACAGAGACCCCTGTCATGCCTGCCTCCCAGGGAGCTCTCCCCATCTTACAGAAGAGAAGACAGAGGCTTGGGGGGGGGGGGCTTGCTCGTACGATGGAGGCGGGTTTGTGACCTGGTGTCTGTGGTCCCACGGGGCCTGCCTAGGGCCCCTTAGAGTAGGGCAGGGGTGGGCAGGGTGATCGATGGACCACAGGGCCTGGGATCTTCTCTGAAAGCAGTAGAACCGGGTAAGGGGGTCTGACCACTTAGCAGCTGGGGGCCGACCTTGGGCAAGTGTCCCCCTATCTCAGCCTCCCCATCTGAGACCAGTGAGGGACCTGTAATCAGCACCCCTCTGAGTGTCCCTGTGGGACGTGAGAAGGTAATACCTGGAGGGGCTTGGGGTTTGCTGGCCTCGAGAGCTCTACGAAGAGTGAAGCTCGGGATGGGGGAGGGGGGGCGAGGAAGAGAAGAGAAGGGGGAAACTGAGGCCCCGGACACTGCTGCACGGTGTCCTGCCCACAGGTCGCACTTCGGATCCGCCCGCTCAAGGACACAGAGCTGGAGGACGGAGCCGCTGTCATCGCCCACAAAGTGGGTGACCAGGTGAGGCCATGGGGGGCAGAGCGCGTGTCCACCAGGCCCGAAGCTCTCCCTCCCCGGGGGTGTGTCCGTCACCTGCGCCCATCACACACTCCCTCTCGTGCCCCCTTGTTGACTCCGTTTCCCTCACCCGCTAACTCACGTGTGCATCGCCTCCCTCCCACGTGCGACACTGGGGCCGTGAGGGAGACGAGGGCCTGTCCCCCACCCCAGCTCACTCTCTAAAGGGGTGGGGCTAAGTCAGACGGGGAACAGGATGACGGCATTGGGAGTTCCGTGCCACCGAGACGCGGGGGGGCAGAACCCTGGAGGCCGTGAAAAGCCCCTGTGATGAGATGTTTGCGCGCTGCCCAGGGAGCTGGGAGAGAGGTCAGTGCTGCCCGGAGGGGGGGGAGGGTGGTGCACGCCCGAGCGCAGGAGCCGGCGTCGGTGGGCTGGCGCACTGTTAGCAGGCCGGGTGACTGCAGCGGGGGCCCGGGATTGGAGACCTGCACCTGCCATGTTGCCAAGGATGCTCGGGCACCGAGCTCACCGCCCGGTCAGAAATGTTGGCCGTCACTCACTAGATGAAATGTCAGATTTGGGGAGAGACAAAACTTTGTCAGGTGAGCCAGATTCACCATTTGCTTTAAAGAGATCCTAGGAGCCTGTCTGCACCCAACAGCAGAGGACCCAGGGCACGGGGGGGGGGTGTGATGGGCAGTGGGGGGGGCAGGAGATGGGCAGTGGGGGATGGGCGGGGCGGGGGATGGGCAGTGGGGGATGGGCAGTGGGGGTGGGCGGGGTGGGAGATGGGCAGTGGGGGATGGGCGGGGCGGGGGATGGGCAGTGGGGGGGTGGGCGGGGCGGGGGATGGGCAGTGGGGGTGGGCGGGGCGGGGGATGGGCAGTGGGGGTGGGCGGGGCGGGGGATGGGCAGTGGGGGGGTGGGCGGGGCGGGGGATGGGCAGTGGGGGGATGGGCGGGGCGGGGGATGGGCAGTGGGGGTGGGCGGGGCGGGAGATGGGCAGGGGGGATGGGCGGGGGATGGGCGGGGTAGGAGGCACCCAGTCCTGACACTTTGGGAAAATGAACTGGACGCAGTGTCTGGGATGCGTCTGATGGGCGAACTCTTGGTGGCAGAAACCCTTATATACAAGTATAGGCACCTGACTTTTTTTTAAAAAATCACGTTGGCGTGGCCCTAGCTGGCTGGCTCAGTTGTTGCGGGCGTCGGCCATGGGCACTGAGGACAGCTCAGCTGATTCGAGGTTTGGACTCTGACAGAGGTAGCCGGGTGGATCCCGGTCAGGGCACATATGGGAGTCTGTCTCTCTATCTCCCCTCCTCTTACTTACAAAATAAAATAAAAATAAAAATCATTTTGAAGCAAAAAAGGTAGGTCACTTCTATTATTATTCTTTGTAAATCAATCAAAATACCTTTTTTTTTTTTTTGGTCAGATCAGCCAAAAAATTCGTATTTTTGGTGTGCTGCAGAAATTTAGTGGTTAGTTTATGCGTGCCATGAGGTGAGAAAGGCCAAAAACCACTGCCTTAGACCCATTGCTGGGGGGAAAAAGTAAAAGGGTTTGTGTCACAAAAAAAGTGCTGGCCAGAAGCCAGGGTGGCCCCGGGCTGCTCCCCGCCTGCCTGACGACCCAGAACCTCTGGGTGGCCCCTGTCTCCCAGGACCTGTTTCCAAAGCCGTGGGCCATGGGAGGGGCCAGCGGGTGGCCAGGTGGTGGGACCCCAGGTCTGTTGTTGTGTCCCCTAGTGCTCAGTGGTTCCTCCCCAGCGGGGCCTCTGAATCACCCTTCAGCCCGGGAGTAAACAGAACCGACTGGTCTCTAGTTACCCTGCCCCCCACCCCACCCCTGGGAGAGGCGCCTTTGAACCTCCCCTGTGCTCCCCAGAGGTCCGCGTACACCTAGCTCTGTAATCACGCTTCTATGTGAGATAGGAGAGGCCCCAGGCGGGGCGACCGAGGCCTCAGAGAGGCAAAGAGCTGCAGAGCGCAGGCGGGTCCTTCTCCAGGTGCCCGTGCACCCCCCCCCCCACGCCTCCATCCTCCCCTTCCCTCTGGGTGGCACGGCCCCTGAGCGAGAAGAGAGAAACTGGTGGGGGAGGGACAGGCTCTGGGTCATGTAGGGACAGAGGCGGAGACAGGCTGCCGCTTAACACTGGACAAAGCCCCTTCCCATCCTGTGGAGCCGGCTTCCGTGGGCAGCTCCCTTCCGCGGGCCCCTCCGCTGACCCCTCCCGCTCCCTGCCCCCAGAGGGTGGTGCTCATGGACCCCGGCGAAGACCCTGAGGACCTGCTGTGCACACACCGGTCCCGGGAGAAGACCTTCATCTTTGACACTGTTTTTGATCAGCATGCATCACAGGTACCCTCCACCCCCCTCCCTGGCCCCCGACATCCCCTGCTGGGCCAGGCCTGCCTGAGTGTCCTCCCCACGCCCTGCTGTCCCCTCGGGGAGGACTTGGTAGCCAAGTGGTCTTATCCATCACACCTCATAGGAGTTTCCCTGGTAATCAAGGAGGTAACCAGGGTTCACATGTCTCATCCACCTATTCCATCCATCTGCCTACTCACCTACCCACCCATCTTCCCGCCCACCCGCCCACCCAACCACCCACCCGTGAGGTCACACAGTGAGGTCAGAGCTGGGCATTTGGACCAGGGTCAGGTCATTCTCACCAGCACCCTCTCCCAAGGACAACAGACTGTCCAGCGTCTCACCGGACCTTTGCCAGTAAGAGGGGCTCTGTCGCCCTGTGTTACCGAGGGGACCGGGGGTTCAGATTGGTATGACCCAGGCCCTGGCCGGTTGGCTCAGTGGTAGAGCGTCGGCCTGGCGTGCACAAGTCCCGGGTTCGATTCCCGGCCAGGGCACACAGGAGAAGCGCCCATCTGCTTCTCCACCCCTCCCCCTCTCCTTCCTCTCTGTCTCTCTCTTCCCCTCCCGCAGCCGAGGCTCCTTTGGAGCAAAGATGGCCCGGGCGCTGGGGATGGCTCCTTGGCCTCTGCCCCGGGTGCTAGAGTGGCTCTGGTCGCAACAGAGCGACGCCCTGGAGGGGCAGAGCATCGCCCCCTGGTGGGCGTGCCGGGTGGATCCCGGTCGGGCGCATGCGGGAGTCTGTCTGACTGTCTCTCCCCGTTTCCAGCTTCAGAAAAATACAAAAACAAACAAACAAACAAACAAAAACCCAGAGTGGTATGACCCAGAGCAAAGGACACTTACTCCCGAGTCCCGCGGAGCCGGGTTTGAACCCAGACCTCCTGAGGTGGGAAGGTCCCATCACCAGGTGGCAAAGTCTGGGGATGTTGGGCCCAGCCTTGCGCCCACACGACCTGCCCACCCCACGTGAAGTGGGACCCAGGGCCGCCCTGCACCCCACAACACACCTTCAACTGCCAGGACCCACCACCCCGGCGTGTTCTCCTCTGCAGTTGACCACAGCTCGTTCCCATCTTCCTGCATCTGCAGCCTGACTCCGGGAGGTCTTAGTCATCACGGGCGAGGGAACCCGGCCGTAGCCAACACCCACGCCGTGTCTGGGCTGCCCGCCCCCGTGTGGGTCCCTGACCGTGTCCAGAGCGAGTAGACGTTTGCAGGTTGTCTCCAAACAGCCAGGTGCTCAACCCCAGCTGGGCTGTCCGTGGGACTGCATCCTTCCGTCTGTCCACATGAGGATGTGTACCGCGCCACGACCCAGCACCTAGTGGAAGGCGTCATCTCAGGGTACAACGCCACGGTGTTTGCCTGCGGCCCCTCAGGTACCGCCAGGGCCAGTGTCCCGAGGAGGGAACGGGGTCGGGGGGCAGTGGGCCCCTCCTGATGACACAAGGCACCTACCATGTGCCGGCATTGCGCTGGTCTCTGCGCGCATAGGCCCGTTTCATGCAGCAGCCCTGAGAGGCAGGTAGAATGATCCCCTGTCCACAGTCCACAGACAGGAAAACTGAGCCTCAGAGAGGGACAGGACCTCCCCCCAAGGTCACACAGCTGGCGGGAGTGAGTCGGAAACTGTACCCCAGCCTGCACTGGGCTGCCCACAAGAACCCACAGACTTCTTTCTCTCCTCTGCGGTTACAAGCTGCGGTTGGCACAACGCTTCGCAGGGCTGAGCCGCCTCCGGAAAACTAGAATTCCCTGAGGGTCAACCCCTCACTGTGCAGATGCGGAAACCGAGGCCCTGAGAAGCACCTTGCCCGAGGCCACGGCTGGTTTAGTTCCCTCATTCATACAACACACGTCAGCGAGCACCTACTGTGTGCCAGGCTCGGCGAGCACCCACTGTGTGCCAGGCTCGGGCGCAGGGAAAGAGCAGTCTGGTCCTTGCCTGTCAGTGGTCAGGGAGGGGGCAGTGAGAGGGTCCCCCAGGAAGAGACACTCCTTAAAAAGTGTGAGGCGGTAATTCTGTCACCAATCAGCACGAGCCCCCTGGAGAGGATTTGGGGAGAGAAGAGATCCCTGTGCCTCCTGCTCCAACCCCACCCGCATCTCCTCTTTCTGTCCACCCAGCTGTTCTTCCACAGAGTAGCTGTCAGACTGTTCAGTTTTCCTCCTTGCTTCCAAAATAGAAAACCAGCCTGTCAGAGCAGCTGGGAGGGACTACACTGTAAAGGTGGCAGGTGTGATTAGTCCTGGTGGCAGGCGTGTCCAAGGGGGGGGGGTCTGAGCTCCTGCCAGGACCCCTGACTCGAGGAGGAGGGGGCGTCCCGTGCTCCCACAGGTGCAGGGAAGACCTACACCATGCTGGACATGGACACGGAGCCCGGCATCTACCTGCAGACCCTCACCGACCTCTTCCGGGTCATCGAGGCGACCCGGGACAACGTGGACTACAGCGTGTCCATGTCTTACCTGGAGGTGAGCCTGCCCACCTGCCACAGGTGCCTACCATGCCAAGTGGGCGCGTGGCTCCCCAGTGTCCGCTGGCCCTCACACAGAGCAGCCCCAGAGCAGCCCCAGCTCTCTGTGGACGCAGAGCCCCGGGTGGTCTGCACCCCTTTTCCACCACAGCTGCTGCTCTCTCCAGCTCTTCCCTCTCACCCCAGATCTATAACGAAGTGATCCGGGACCTCCTGAACCCGTCATCGGGGTTTCTGGACCTGAGGGAAGATGCCAGGGGTGGCATCCAGATTGTGGGTATCACTGAGGTCTCCACCTCCAACGCCCAGGAGGTGAGGGTCAGGGCGGGCACACTCCTCCGAGGCCACGAGGTCCTTCTCGTGCAAGTTCACAGCAGAGCCGGTCACGTGGCCAGCCCTGGAGTGGTTTCTCAGCTCAGGGATGGGAGACATCTGTGCCTTCCCTCCCCGCTCTCCTGGCCTGCGCTCAGAGCAGACATCACCACAGATCACCCACCCCTCCCTCTGCGTCAGACCCGGCTCAGAGCCTCCTCTGTGTGGCTCCCCCGGCAGTCACGCTCAGAGTCACCTCCCCTCTGCCTGCCGTGCCATCCCCGCCCTTGTGTTGCCCCTGCAACGAGGACAAGCTGTGAGTCCTAGGTCTCCAGCCGTGCTCGTGGCCCACGTCCCACGGCCTTAACATCGTCCCGTCCGCGGGTTTGGGGCGGGTGAGTGGGCCTCCTCGCCTGTTCTGTGTCATGGACTGTATCCGTCTTCCTTCACACCTGCGCTGTCGCCCTCACACGGCGTGGACACAGCACGTGCTCGGCAGAGGCTCACGGGCTTGCTCGCAGATGGGCTCCAGCCCACCTGTCGTTCCACGCGGCTGCCTGGAGGTCTGTGTTGAAAAGGTCCTGGGCTGCCTGACCAGGCGGTGGCGCAGTGGATAGAGCGTCGGACTGGGACGCGGAGGACCCAGGTTCGAGACCTCGAGGTCGCCAGCTTGAGTGTGGGCTCATCTGGTTTGAGCAAAGCTACCAGCTGGGACCCCAAGGTCGCTGGCTCGAGCAAGGGGTCACTCGGTCTGCTGTAGCCCCCCGGTCAAGGCACATATGAGAAAGCAATCAATGAACAACTAAGGTGTTGCAATGAAAAACTGATGATTGATGCTTCTCATCCCTCCGTTCCTGTCTGTCCCTGTCTATCCCTCTCTCTGACTCTCTCTGTCTCTGTAAAGGAAGGAAGGAAGGGAGGGAGGGAGGGAGGGAGCTCCTGGGCTAGGCCTGACCTGTGGTGGCGCAGTGGATAAAGCGTCGACCTGGAAATGCTGAGGTCGACCTGGAAATGCTGAGGTCGCAACCCTGGGCTTGCCTGGTCAAGGCACACATTGGAGTTGATGCTTCCAGCTCCTTCCCCCTGTCTCTCCTCTCTCTCTCTCTCTGTCTCTCTCTCTCCTCTCTAAAAAAATGAATAAGTAAAAATAAAATAAAAAGAAAGGTCCTGGGCTGCCTCTGGCTCTGTGGGGAAGAGATGGGTAATCCGTTGGTGATGTCTGCCACAGGGAGAGGAAGGGGAAGGGGTGGTGTTTGCATCAGCAATCATCTGTTCCTCAATTAATCATGTCACGCTGCAAACCCGAAGGTGCTTCCCCTGGACAAGCTTCTGCCCTCAGGGTCCCAGCTGTGGGGACCGGCCATGAGTTTCCCAAAAAGAGCTCGGGGCGGGGACAGGCAGCACCCCCAATTCTCTTGCCTGGTGGTTCTAGAGGGAGCCTGTGGCCCCTGGGACCCTGACTGCCCACCCTCGCTCTGCCTCTGTCCTCACTCAGATCACGCAGCTCCTCAGCAGAGACAACAGGCAGCGCACGCAGGAGCCCACGGCCACCAACCGGACGTCCTCCCGCTCCCACGCCGTGCTGCAGGTCACCGTGCGCCAGCGCAGCCGCGGGCGGGCCCGGTGGAGGAAGTGCCCGTCGGGAGGCTGTTCCTGGTGGACCTGGCGGGCTCGGAGCGGGCATCCCAGGTGCTGACGCGCCTCCCGCCCCTTCCCACCCCTCGTCACTGTCCCTCGCCTCCTGCCACCTGCCCTTGTAGCTGCTTGTAAGCAGGACCCTGTCTGGCTCTAGCTAACAGCGTCTTCAGCACCTAGAACAGCGCCTGGCCCAGGAGAGGGGGCCCTGAGATGCTCCTGGAGTGAACGAATCCTCAGCCCTCAGCCGGCACGGAGCGGGCCAAGCCCGGTGCGCAGTATTGACAGAGGGCTTCTGCGTGTTGAGCCCGCCCTGGTCTGAGACCCAGACCCACCCTCCGGGAGCACAGAGCTTCGGAGGGCCAGGGAGACAGGCTATGAGCAGAAAATGACAGTGCGGGGAGGCCTGCGCTTCGAGGTTTGGGGTCTGCACAGAGGCTATGAGAGCTCAGAAGAAGGTGGTGATAGTGGTAGGGTCTCAGGGCGGAGCCAGAAGGGGTCTTTGGGAATTTGGTGGAGTGTAAGGAAGAGCAGGCCAGGTCGAGGAACAGTAGGTGCAAAGCATGGCTGTTGGGAGGACGCTGCACAGTTTGCTGACATGGCTGGTGGTCTGACACTCCCTCTGAGGGTCCTGCCTGCCAGCCCTCGAGCCCTGGACTCACCTGTCCTTTGCCTCACCTGTTCCTGAGGCTGGAGGCTGTGCTCGCTGTCTGTTGCCCTGAGCCAGACAGGCCTGAGCTTTCTTGGAAGGCAGGACCCAGCCCAGAACCAGGGACAGAGAAACTGCTTGACGGAGGTGATGTCAGAACCGTGTCATCAATGAGCCACATCCCTCAGGTCCCTCTGGTGCACCAGGCACTCAGCAATTGTAATCCACCCCGACTCTAACGCTGCATCGAGCCTGTTTTCCGAACACGGGGCTGACGCTGGGGCAACGGTGTGACCCAGCAGAGCACAGGGGTGTTAGGTGCTGGACCCAGGCTTTGAGCCCGGGCAGTCTGGCCCAAATCCGTGTCCCCCAGTGTGTGCCACAAGCTCTGTGTCTCTTCATTGTCAAGTCCCTTCACTCATTCACTCTCTTGGTGTTTGAGTCGCTGCAGTGGGTGGTGCTGCTTCTCACAGAGTCAGAATGTATTTGTAATACTGGATATTGTAACCCTACCCCAACGATTACAATGTAGCACATTAGTGAAAAATTTGAGGTATGAGAAGGCCCAAGGACCCTTGAAAAGATAGTTTGTTGGCCTGACCTGTGGTGGCACAGTGGATAAAGTATCAACCTGGAAACCCTGGGCTTGCCTGGTCAAGGCACATATGGGAGTTGATGCTTCCAGCTCCTCCCCCTTTCTCTCTCTCTCTGTCCCTCCGTCTCCTCTCTAAAATGAAGAAAAAGAAAAAGAAAAAGAAAAGAAAAGATAGTTTGTTACTCACAGTTCCCAAGAGGAGGCCCCAGGACCTCGGTCCCCTCCCTGGGTGCGAGGAGAAGGTGGGTGGGAAGGAGCCTCTCCCTGCCAGCTTGCCCTCTTGCTGCTCAGACCCAGAACCACGGCAAAAGGATGCAGGAGGGCGCCCACATCAACCGCTCCCTGCTGGCGCTGGGCAATTGCATCACCGCCCTGAGCGAGAAGGGTGGCGGCCTCACACAGTACGTGAACTTCAGGGACAGCAAGCTCACGCGACTGCTGAAGGTACGAGCTGCAGGCTGGGTGTGTGCACAGGTGTGCCCCTGAGTGTGCGCCCACATGGTTGTGTGTGCATTTGTGTGCATGTGTATGTGCGCATGGGTGTGCACGGGTATGCATGGGTGTGCTGCAGCTGACTGCACCTTTCAAGACTTACCTGCTTAGAGAGAGACCCCAACCTGGTTCTAACGACACTTCCAGGAACCCCCAGAGGGAGGAAAACACCATAAAAACTATCTCTAGTCACTGCCTCACTCCTTCTCCCACCGTCCCTTTGAGTATGATACAGCCTGTGCTTGCATACCTCCAGGGACAGAGACCTCACTACCTACTGAGGCTGCCTGTTCTATTGTGGACAGTCTGACTATGACAACATTCCCCCTCACTGACAGCTGAATGCTGTCCCCTCTGCTCTGCAGCCAGGTGGGCTGTACATAAATAAATAGGCAAAGCCAAAAGGAATGTCCCTGTAAATTCGGCCTCTTGGTGTAATCTGCTCACATTGAAGCAGAAGTCAGATGGGGTGGGCTTGGAACAGGCCCCACCCGCCTCACCCTGAGCACTGACCCCTGGGTCCTGGCATTAGCTGCCCTTCTCAGGGTCTGGAGCAGGAGCCACAGGGGGCTGATGCAGACAAGCCTGGCGTGGGTGGGGGGTGGGCAGCACCCTGGGCAGGTGGGAGACTGTTCCTGTCACCTCCAGCTCATTACCTCCATTGAGCAGGACGCCCTGGGAGGGAACAGCCGGACGGTGATGATCGCCCACATCAGCCCAGCCAGCACGTCCTTCGAGGAGTCGCAGACCACCTTGCTGTACGCGTACAGAGCCAAGAACATCAAGACCAGGGTGAGCCACCCGTCTGTTCCCGCACAAACCCCTTCCCGCTCTGGCTCCCGCCGGCACCTCCAGAAGAGGGTTCTGTCCCGCTAGCTTCAGTGGCTCCTGGCATGCCTGGGCTTGTGGCCACGTCCTCCAACTGTGTGCTGTCTTCACGGGGCCTCCTCATTATCTCTGTTTCTGCCTTCTCTTCTCTGATGAGAACATTGGCATTGGACTCAGGACCCCCCCCCTCAACCCCCATAACCCTTAATCCTTAATCCGGAACGTCCTCACAGCAAGATCCTGAATTTCATTTGCAAAGACACTTTTTCGGATAAGACCACCTTCACGGGCTTGGAGTGGTGTGCTGTCCCCCCCCCCCCCAGGTCAAGCGCAACCTGATGAAGGTGTCCTACCACCTCGACCAGTACACAGACGTCATCTCCAACCTGCGCGGGCAGATCGAGTGCCTCAAGTCCAAAGTCAAGAGGCGGGAGGAGCAGAAGAGAGACAATTCCGGGGTCCGGGACTCACAAGGTAGAGCCTGGCACAGACCTGCTGCTTCAGGTGACCTAGCTGCCCTGGGGTGGGGACGGTTTTGGTGAGTTCAAGGAGCAGAAAGCGGAGTGGTTTGCAAATATTTTCTCCTATCCATCCACCCGTCCACCCACCATCCATCCATTCACCATCCACCCATTCATCATCCATCCATCCACCATCCATCCATTCATCCACCATCCACCCACCATCCATCCATCCATCCATCCATCCACCCACCAATCCATCCACCATCCACTCACCATCCATCTACCATCTACTCACCATCCATCCATCCACCTATCCATCCATCCATCCATCCATCCATCCAACATCCATTCATCCATCCATCCACCCACCATCCATCCACCATCCACCCATCCATCCACCCATCCACCCATCCATCCACCCATCCACCCATCCATCCACCATCCATCCATCTATCCATCCACCATCCAGCCATCCACTATCCACCCTCCATCCATCTATCTATCCATCCACCATCCATCCATCTATCTATCCATACACCATCCATCCATCCACCATCCACCCAACCATCCACCCATCCACCCACCATCCATCCATCCACCATCCACCCTCCATCCATCTATCTATCCATCCACCATCCACCCACCATCCATCCACCATCCACCCATCCATCCACCCATCCACCTATCCATCCACCATCCATCCATCTATCTATCCATCCACCATCCATCCATCCACCATCCACCCTCCATCTATCTATCCATCCACCATCCACCCATCCATCCACCCACCATCTATCCATCCACCATCCACCCATCCATCTACCATCCACCCATCCATCCACCCATCCACCCACCATCCACCCATCCATCTACCCATCCACCCATCCACCCACCATCCATCCATGTATCCATCCACCCTCCATCCATCCATCCATCCATCCACCCTCCATCCATCCACCATCCACCCTCCATCCATCTATCTATCCATCCACCATCCATCCACCATCCATCCATCTATCTATCCATACACCATCCATCCATCCACCATCCACCCAACCATCCACCCATCCACCCACCATCCATCCATGTATCCATCCACCCTCCATCCATCCATCTATCCATCCACCATCCAGCCATCCACCATCCACCCTCCATCCATCTATCTATCCATCCACCATCCATCCACCATCCATCCATCTATCTATCCATACACCATCCATCCATCCACCATCCACCCAACCATCCACCCATCCACCCACCATCCATCCATCCACCATCCACCCTCCATCCATCTATCTATCCATCCACCATCCACCCACCATCCATCCACCATCCACCCATCCATCCACCCATCCACCTATCCATCCACCATCCATCCATCTATCCATCCACCATCCATCCATCCACCATCCACCCTCCATCTATCTATCCATCCACCATCCACCCATCCATCCACCCACCATCTATCCATCCACCATCTACCCATCCATCTACCATCCACCCATCCATCCACCCATCCACCCATCCACCCACCATCCACCCATCCATCTACCCATCCACCCATCCACCCACCATCCATCCATGTATCCATCCACCCTCCATCCATCCATCCATCCATCCTCCCTCCATCCATCCATCCACCATCCACCCTCCATCCATCCACCCATCCATCCACCCTCCATCCATCCATCCATCCATCCACCCTCCATCCATCCATCCACCATCCACCCTCCATCCATCCATCCACCATCCACCCTCCATCCATCCACCCATCCATCCACCCTCCATCCATCCATCCACCATCCACCCTCCATCCATCCATCCATCCATCCATCCACCCTCCATCCATCCATCCATCCATCCTCCATCCATCCATCCACCATCCACCCTCCATCCATCCATCCACCATCCACCCTCCATCCATCCATCCATCCATCCATCCATCCATCCATCCTCCATCCATCCATCCACCATCCATCCATCCACCATCCACCATCCATCCATCCATCCACCCACCCTCCATCCATCCATCTATCCATCCACCATCCATCCATCCATCCACCCACCCTCCATCCATCCATCTATCCATCCATTTACCATCCATCCACCATCCACCCTCCATCTATCCACCCTCCATCTATCCACCATCCACCATCCACCCTCCATCCACCCACCATCCATCCATCCATCCATCCACCATCCACCCTCCATCCATCCACCCAACCCCCATCGCACATGTGGATGAGCTCCTCCGTGGCTTAGGTGGCACTGCCCTTGGCACAGCGTCTCTCTTGCTGCCTCCAGCCACAATGCCTGCCCCGGACACGGAGGAGGACCACGGCCTGCAGATGAGCAGGATCCGGGCCCAGCTCGTCGGGGCCTTCCAGGAGCAGCTGGAGATGCGGCGCAGCCTGGTGGAGCTCGAGAACACCAGCCTCGAGCTGCACGTGGACGCGTCCCGACACCTGCTGGCCATTGCCGAGTGAGTGTGCCCGCCCCTGGGCGCCTCCCGGGGCCCCAGCGCCACCCACCCTGCGATGGAGCAGGGAGGCCGTGTAGGACCCGTGGATCCGCTGGTGGGAGCTCTTATTTCTGCTCCTGTCCAGCCTCCCTTTACTTGTGCGCGTCCCCATGGGAGGCTTTAGCCAAGGGGCCCCCTCTCTGCCCAGACAGGACTCGTGGCCCCATCCCTCCCCTGCTCTCCTGCCCTGAACCTCGTCTGGAGCAGGTGGAGAAGGCGTCCAGGTCCCTTTGGTCTCTTTCTCACCAGCTGAAGTCCAGAGCCAGCCCTGGAAGGCTAGGGTCAGTCTCAGGCTGAGACAGAGGGGACACTGAGGCTCAGAGGGCACAGGGTGGGCGCCCAGGTTGTGTGTCCGACGGCCGGGGCTCTCTCGACTGTCCGCACCCACTCCCTGTCTCTCCTTCTGTGAACAGGCTGACCATGAAGTTTGTCACCCAGACAGACGTGTGGGAGGGTGGGGCATTACTAACAAGGACACTGAGACACCGGAGTCACCATCTGCCCTGGACAAGGCAGACACGGGGTTTCCCCACGCACGCTGGGACTTCAGTCCGTTTCTCTTCCTGTCCTCTCCTTTCTTCTTGTCTCTGTTGATTTGAGACACCGGAGTCACCATCTGCCCTGGACAAGCCGGACACGGGGTTTCCCCACGCACGCTGGGACTTCAGTCCGTTTCTCTTCCTGTCCTCGCCTTTCTCCTTCTCTCTGTTGATTTGCTTAATTACAGAAGATCCCTGCACTAGAGGGTCCCGAGTAAAGGAGCCACCGTCCCCACCCGCCTGATTCCAGCCCCTCCCCTGTGGTCCTTCCTCGCAGCTCCTGCGTGGTTTAGATTCAGTCTGGTGGCCCTGGCCGGTTGGCTCAGTGGTAGAGCGTCAGTCTGGCGTGCGGAAGTCCCGGGTTCGGTTCCCGGCCAGGGCACACAGGAGAGGCGCCCATCTGCTTCTCCACCCCTCCCCCTCTCCTTCCTCTCTGTCTCTCTCTTCCCCTCCCGCAGCCGAGGCTCCATTGGAGGAAAAGATGGCCCGGGCACTGGGGATGGCTCTGTGGCCTCTGCCTCAGGTGCTAGAATGGCTCTGGTTGCAACAGAGCAACGCCCCAGATGGGCAGAGTATCGCCCCCTGGTGGGTGTGCCGGGTGGATCCCAGTTGGGCGCATGCGGGAGTCTGTCTGACTGCCTCCCCCTTTCCAGCTTCAGAAAAAAAAAAAATTTTTTAAATAGATTCAGTCTGGCAGGGGGGGCACTGTTGTCATCTGAGGGCAGTGGTTCAGAGAGGTAGCTTTAGGGGGTCCTGGTGGGCAGGGGGGGGGCGCTGGCTGCAGGGTCTTGTGTTTAATTGTTCCATAATCCTGCTGCCATCGTTCACCCTTTCTTTGTTTTTTCCCCCAGTTTTTTTGTTCATGACGTTTGTGTTTTATTTTTACGAATAGAAATCAGATAGCAGACCCAATTTCACCCTAGTTTCATGCCCACGCCTGTGAGTAGACCAGCCGGTGCCAACAGGGGACTCCCAACCCGGCTGTGGCTTGCACTCTGACCCCTGACCCCTGTCATGGCCGCAGCTGGGAGCGGGAGAAGACCCACCGCGCCCAGGACAGGGCGCCCAAGAGGGACGAGCAGCAGGTGGCGGCCGACGCAGACGGGGACACGGGCGAGTCCGCAGAGCCACAGCAGGAGGTGGCTCTGGTCAGAGAGGAGGTCAACGTGCTGTTGGCCGAGCAGCGTAAAACCGTGGCCCTCAAGGTGGGGAGCAGGACGGGGCAGGCCCACGTGACACCGTGGTGACGAGTCACTAACGTTTACTGACCGCTGCCAGCACCGTGCCCCCTCGCGGCAGCCTCACCACAGAGGGCCAGTCGCAACCCCCCCTATGGGCAAGAACACCAGGGCTCAGAGAGGTTGGAGGGATTGTCCCCACATCCCAGAGGACAGGAGCAAGGCTGGGACTTGACCGGTCTGACTGCAAACCCCACGCCCCACGTGTTAGAGTTCTGGCACACTGAGGGGGCTGCAGGGCCAGTGTGCAGAGCAGGAGGCCCTGGGGGGACAGGGGAGCTGGTGGCCGCGGTCCTGGGGCAGGACTGGCCGTCTGGCGTCCCCTGAGACCCCCCCCTGCTGCGTGTCCGTGGGACCAGCGCAGCCTCAGGTCCACGCTGAAGTGCTTCTACCGGCCCCTCTCAGCCTCCCGAGTCTGGTCTCGGGCACGTGACAGGGGACAGGGACGTGGCCAGAAGAAGCAGGCGCCTCTCTGGACAGCGAGCCCTCTCACATTCTTGCTCCGTGAGAAGAGCGAGCTATTTATACGAGCTGTTTATACACAACGGAGACTTCAGGGGGAAATGCCGGTGAGGCCGGCTCGATTCCAGCCCGTCAGCTAAATGTGAGCAGCTGCATTTTCAGGCAAGCGGAGAACGTGTCTGATGATGTCATGTGGCTAAAAGCGGGTGGCGTTTACATCACTGGGAAGCTATGTAGCCAAACCGAGAACCTCTTAATACCGTGGCATCCGCCTGACACAGTTCGGAGATTATGTGATCTCCCATCAGAAGTCCTCCAACATTTAAAAATAAGGGAAGTCAGCCCTGGCCGGTTGGCTCAGCGGTAGGGCGTCGGCCTGGCGTGCAGGGGACCCGGGTTCGATTCCCGGCCAGGGCACATAGGAGAAGCGCCCATTTGCTTCTCCACCCCCCCCTTCCTTCCTCTGTCTCTCTCTTCCCCTCCCGCAGCCGAGGCTCCATTGGAGCAAAGATGGCCCGGGCGCTGGGGATGGCTCTGTGGCCTCTGCCCCAGGTGCTAGAGTGGTTCTGGTCGCAACAGAGCGACGTCCTGGAGGCGCAGAGCATCGCCCCCTGGTGGGCAGAGCGTCGCCCCTGGTGGGCGTGCCGGGTGGATCCCGGTCAGGCGCATGCGGTCTGTCTGACTGTCTCTCCCGGTTTCTAGCTTCAGAAAAATACAAAAAAAAAGAGTTGTGGTTATTACAGAAATAAATATATGCTCACTATGGAAACTGCGGAAAGTAGATAAAATGATAAGTAAGAAATGAACGCTTGTATACCGACCTCCCCCCCGCCCGCCCCAGAAGTAGTGACTGTGCAGGGACCCCCTCACTCTGGATGACCGGGGACGTGAACGTGGGCTCCTCTTGTAGGATACGGGGGTTATTTCCAGTGTATCACAGTGTCTGGTGGACACCAGGACTGCTGAAGGGGGCCCACGACTGTCCCTGAACAGAGCAGGACAGAAGTTGAGACCCAGCGTTTGGAAAGGCCGATGGCCTTTGGACGGTACCACACCTGGGGATCAATGCCCTGGATTCTGAATTAAAAAAAAAAAAAAAAAATTTTTTCATTCAGTTTTTCCAGTGATTCATTTTTGTTACGCTTACAAATATGCACGGGTCCCCTAGACATCGGGAAGAAAGAGGCCAGCAAGCTGGTCCTCGAGTTGGCTTCTCTCGCTGGTTCCGTGACAACAGCTCACCTCTAGTGAGCGCTGACTGTGTGCTAAGCACCTTTAGGGGGTCAACCCGTTTATCCTCACGGTAGTTCTACGAGGCTAGAAACAGCAGTCACCCCGTTATACAGAGGGGTGCCCGGAGGGAGGCACAGAGAGGTTAAGGAACTTGGCCCAGGGTCACACAGCACGGCGGGGATTCCCAGCCAGCTCCTCCCCACCGCTTCCAGACGTCCTTCCCTTTCTTGCTCTGCTGCAGCGTGTCCTCTTCAGGGGCCGCGGGGGGGGGGGGGGCGCATCGTTAGGGCTCCAGTGTCTGCTTCTCAGGGCCAGTGGCGGCAGGGGACACGCCCTCACAGGCTTCCCAGAAAGATTCCCTGGGGGACAGTCCACAGGGTCGTCTGTGATTTCTCAGCACTCGGAAAACCTAACACTGGACACGCCACGTTGAGCGTGCTTTGTCGATGGATGTGCTGCTGCTGCCGAAAGTGTTTACTTTTCCTGCTCCTGCCTGCGGGCGGGAACGACGGGGGAATCACAGAGACTGCAGAGGACCTGGGAGCGGGGACTTGGAAGTGCAGGGGCCGGGCTGTTCAGCACCTCTCCTCCCCCAGGGAAAAGCGGGCAGGCGGTGACCTCAGTGCCCACTGCCGTCCCTCACCTGGAGGAGGTGATGATGACAGACAGCGGGCTCTCTGGCCACGGGGAGCCCTGAGGTGCCTGTGAAATAACGGGTGTGTGTGGGGGGGTGGCAGGTCACAGCAGGCTCAGGGGGTGACTCGTCACTGCTTAACTGGAAGGCTCAGTCTCCTTGGTCACCTCTGCGGCAGCCCCAAAGCTGAAGCTCAGGGGTCTGTCCCCTCCAGAGATAAGCCCCCTTGGAATGTGTTTGTCTCTAGAGGATGGGAAAGGAATTTGCTCTTCCTGGTGTTTTTACTGTGAAATTCCTACCCCTGGGCAGAGTGGCGGGAGAGCTTGGGAACCTCCCATTGTGGCCGCCCTGGGTCACGCTCAGCCCATTCGGTTTCTGCTTGTCTATTTACTCCCCGGAGCTGTTTCAAGAAAATCCCACGTCCTCTCCCCCGTGCAGGATTGGAACCGGCCCCTGCAGTTGTCAGGAAAGGGCACACGTCCTCGTTGGAGCCGGGCTGAGCCGCAGCCCCCAGCCCGTGTGTGTGTGTGTGTGTGTGTGTGTGTGTGTGTGTGTGTGTGTCTGCGGGGGAGGGGGCATCGAGCCCTCCCTCCTGTGCGGACCCTCTTTCCAGCACTGTGTCTGCAGAGGGTCCCCATGGCAACAGGGGTTCACTGTGTGACCCTGTGATGGAAAAATCAGAGCGTAGGAGAACCGACGTTTCTTCACGATCAGTAGCCCAGCCGGTTCAGAAGGGTAAACTGAGGCCGGGAGCGTGGAAACAACGTCTCTGGGCCACACAGCGTGTTGACGGCCCAGCCAGACCCGGCACCCCTACCTCCTTCTCTGCTCGGGGACGGAACACGTCTGTACTTGGCAGGTGTACCGTGAGGGTCTGCAGGTCGCTGGGCTGGACCAGGTGTCCCGTGTCTCTGGCGGAGGGCCAGGCCGGTCTGGGTTGAAAGCGGACCGGCCCAGGGAGGCCGAGGATCTTGCTCTTACAATGTTTGCTGAGCTCCCCGGGGAGGCTGCCCGGGGCCGGCCGGGGGGTCCTGGAGTTCCGTCGGATTGCTGGTGGCGGTTTCGGCAGTGGGGCTGCTGGTCCCCCATCACGCCGCGATGCGTGCCTCGCCTGGGAGTGCGGTGACAAGCTGTCCTGGTGCCTCTGACAGGTGGGGGCACAGCCATCGCTGCCTGGACTCTTCCTGGAACAGGAAACTTCCGGCATCACTGGCTCCAGTCTCCCCCACCCCACCCCGCGAGCCCAGGCACAACCAAGCCGTCCAGGAGGGTGGGTGTATATCACCAGGAGGCTCTTATTATTATTATTATTTTTTATTTTTATTTTTTTACAGAGTCAGAGAGAGACTCAGAGAGAGGGATAGACAGACAGGAACGGAAAGATGAGAAGCATCAATCATTAGTTTTTCATTGCGCGTTGCAACACCTTAGTTGTTCATTGATTGCTTTCTTTTTTTAATTTTTTATTTTATTTTTTTTTATTTTTTTTTAAATTTATTCATTTTAGAGAGGAGAGGGAGAGACAGAGAGAGAGAGACAGAGAGAGAGAAAGGGGGAGGAGCTGGAAGCATCAACTCCCATATGTGCCTTGACCAGGCAAGCCCAGGGTTTCGAACCAGCAACCTCAGCATTTCCAGGTCGACGCTTTATCCACTGCGCCACCACAGGTCAGGCATGATTGCTTTCTCATATGTGCCTTGACCGCGGGCTCCCTCACTGTGCCTTTAACCCATTCCTTCATGTCAGTTTGCCACAAAAGTTTCAGAACTTCTTGTTAGCGCGCCCTTCTTTTTAAGGGTTCTTGGGAAGGGGGTCTCAAAGGTGTTGACTGGCCATGACCTTGGGGCCAGAGCCGGCTGGGAAACAGCCACTGGTGCCCAGAGGGGAAACGACGTGTCTTTGGTGTGAAGGGCAGCACCTGGGCCATCAGCACTCTGGATCCCAAGTGCGGGTGTCTGCCACCGTGAACTAGGCGGCTGGAGGGTCCCGCAGACAGGCCTGGTGTCACAAGAGGAGCAGAGGCCGAGACAGACTCCGGGTGACGCTCCGGGTGGGGGATGTGAAGTCCCACAGGGGCCCTGAAGGTGGCCCAGGGCATGGGCAGGGCTGGCAGAGGGACGAGAGCCCATGTGGGTCCGAACAGAGTCCAGTGGGCAGCTTAGGCCAGGGCCAGTCCCCCACCCTGGGCGGGGACCCAGCTAGCAACCCCAGCTGGGACTCCGGCTTTGCTGGAGTTGGCCGTGACCACAGGCTGATGTCTCCCCGCCCCTCTGCAGGGTCTACAGACAGTGGAGGCCGACACCACAGCTCGCTGCCCCCCAGCAAACTTCGCAAGCACCGGGGCGGCAGCGCCAGGGGGCCCAGAAGACCAAAGTGAGGATGGCGCAGGCAGAGCCAAGGGGCCAGAGACGCCGGTCCCGGGCACTGGGGGGGGGGGGCTCTGCCCTGAAGCTGGACGTGAGAGATGGGGGCCCTGGCACAGGCACTTTGGGAGGCACCCCTCTGCCCCAGAGGCCGTCTCAGCAGCTGCCTGCAGAAAAGAAGCCACCCGTGGGGCGTGGGCAGTCCTCCCAGACTCACCAGCGGAGAGAATAAAGCTTCACAACAGGGTGTGCGACACAACTTGAGGTCTGTAAGACGGCAATTATGTAGACGCGCACACGTGTGGCTGGCAGAAACATTTCTGTGGGACAGTTCCCAGGACGCCAGGGCCGACACGGTGCTGTGCTTAGTCAAAGCCACCACTAAGCCGGGGGTGGGGCTGCAGGAAGGGCTGGCTCCCCCCTTCGGAAAGGATTCTCTCCAACTTTCTAGAGCTGATATCCCCTCCCCCCCCGTTAGAAATCTCTGGGGTTTCAGAGTCCCTTGTGAGGGCTGTGTGTGTGCCTCTGTCTGCGTCTGTGAGTCTCTGTGTGAAGGGATAGAGGGTTTGCTGGGCGGGGAGCAGGCCGCCCCCCTGGGGGCCCCTCCCAGGAAGGGAGAGACCTCTGTTCCGCCCTTGACTTGAGCAAGGCCTCCCTTCCTGGAAGGTTGGCTTGAGGCCCAGAGGGTCCGCTTCCTCCTCCTCTGCCAAATTCATGTCCCTGGAACCTCAGACTGTGTGACTTGATTTGGAAACAGGGACTTTGCAGATGTGATGGGTTAAGGATCTCGAGATGAGCTCATCCTGGATTTAGGGTGGGCCCTGCATCCGTAGACAAGAGTCCTCACAAGAGGAGAGGACACAGGAGCACAGAGGGTGCCCGTGACTGTGGAGGCCGGACGCGAGTGGGCTGCCTGCCGGCAGTGAGCTGGACGCTGGCCCTGCCCACACCCTCGCAGGCCGCTGGCCTCCAGAACTGGGAGGGCGTGGATGTCGGTGGTTTGGCGATCCTCTGTTAAGGCAGCCACAGAAATCGGACACAGCCCTGGCCGATTGGCTCAGTGGTAGAGCGTCGGCCTGGCGTGCAGAAGTCCCGGGTTCGATTCCCGGCCAGGGCACACAGGAGAAGCGCCCATCTGCTTCTCCACCCCCACCCCTCCTTCCTCTCTGTCTCTCTCTTCCCCTCTCGCAGCCGAGGCTCCATTGGAGCAAAGATGGCCCGGGCGCTGGGGATGGCTCCTTGGCCTCTGCCCCAGGCGCTAGAGTGGCTCTGGTCACAACAGAGCGACGCCCCCTGGTGGGCAGAGCGTCGCCCCTGGTGGGTGTGCTGGGTGGATCCCAGTCGGGCACATGCGGGAGTCTTTCTGACTGTCTCTCCCCGTTTCCAGCTTCAGAAAAATACAAAAAAAAAAAAAAAAAAAGAAATCGGACACAGTGTGGATGAGCCACCTGCTTTGCTTTGTCTGGGACAGAGGTGGGAAGGGAGCAGGACAGACGGGCCTGCTCAGCGGCTCAGCTGGGGGGGCCAGGCCAGGTGTGTGGAGGCCCTGCCCACCTCGGCCCCTCTCTGTGCACAGCTGCAGGCCAGGTGTGTGGAGGCCCTGCCCACCTCGGCCCCTCTCTGTGCACAGCTGCAGGCCAGGTGTGTGGAGGCCCTGCCCACCTCGGCCCCTCTCTGTGCACAGCTGCAGGCCAGGTGTGTGGAGGCCCTGCCCACCTCGGCCCCTCTCTGTGCACAGCTGCAGGCCAGGTGTGTGGAGGCCCTGCCCACCTCGGCCCCTCTCTGTGCACAGCTGCAGGCCAGGTGCAGCTTCTGTACAAGGTGCCGGAAGCATTCTATGCTGCAGCACAGCCCCAACGAGCTGGGGATTCCACAGCCAGCCCCGGGGATGGGGGGCCAGCCTCCCCTGCTCTGGTGGACAGTTCAAGGGACTGAGGTCCAGCTGCCCACAACGCAAGGGTAGCCGGCTGGTGAAGCACAGCCTTCAGGCTCTTCACGAATGACCTGTCTCATTCCTTCACTGTGCTTCCCGAATAAACTCCCTGCAGCCCCATCTCAGAATCGGCGTCAGAGGCCCATGCTGACAGGCAGGAGGGCTTCACTACGACCCCCTGGGCCTGGACCGCCCGCTCCACGGAGGCTGGGGACATCGGGTCCGGGGCCTCGTTGCTAAGAGCCATCCGTGCGTTCTGAGAGGTCGGGCAAAGTCTTCCCCAGTGGGGAAGGCAGGTGAGCTCACGGCAGGTTACTGGGGTTTCACCAAGATGGAGTGCCCGTCTCCACTGTCCTAGGAAGAGCCACGCACCCCTTTTCTCAGCTCAGTGCATTCACTGGACTGAAACGCCTGCCACGGCAGCTGCGGGGTCCCCCTCACACGGCTAAGGAATGGTGGTCTACCCGAGAGAGGGTCAGAGCGGGTCCCCTGTGTGGGGGGGCAGCCACCGGGCCTCGGCAGTTCCCCCAGCAGAAATGCTGCTCACGCCACCCTCAGTACGCAGTACGCGGAACCACCCCAGGGGCTGGGGGTGTGTGTGTGTGTGTGTGTGATTTGAAGCATCAAACAGATGAGGAAGCATCAGACTGAAGCTCCTGCCATGGTCCCTCAGTGACCGGGGAAGTGCCCGGCCTCAGGGTCTGTTTCCTACCTCTCCCGCGGTACCCCGCACCACCCGGCAGGCACCCCGCAGGCGGGACAAGCCTGCACAGGCAGAGACACTGCAAGGGACCCGGGGTGGGGGCCGAGGGGGCCCGGGCTCGGGTGACTCCGGAGGTTTCTGCCGGCACTCTCTCGGATATCCCGTCACCTGCAAGGAAGGCAAGTTGAGTCTGCAGTTCTCACACCTCCTCTGTGTTCACTCCCTTCTCCTCTGAGACCCTGATCCAAGCCACCCCGAGGAGTCAGAGTCCCCCGGCCGCCTCTACCGGGGGCAGTGGACATTTCCTGGCCCAGGCCACTGCGATATTGCTGTCATTTTTTTTTTTTTTTTCACTGTTGCAATGCTGGTTATGAAACCAGAAATAGGCGTTGCCAGTCGCGGACACCGTAATAACTCAGACGAAAAGCACAGAGACGGGGGTCAGGCTGTGGTCAGCGCTGGGGAGGCCATAGCCTTTGCACGGGGACCCCAGGGGCCCTGAAGGGGATAAGGGTAGAGGGGGAAAGGCAGCCACAGGGTCCACCAGCCTGCGGAGTTCTGGGCGGTGAAGAGGGGGAGGGGAAAGTCACAATGAAGGGAGGGGTGTCCCTGCAGGACGGAGCCGCCCGCTCACAGACCCCTCAGAGCCGCTGCCCTCCTGGTGGAGGGGTCACTGCAGGGTAGTGGACTTCTGGGTCTGGGGCCCTGAATGCGGCTTCTGGTCCAGACCCCGTCACTCATACAGCTGCGTGACTTCGGCTAGTTGTCTAACTTCTCTGAGCCTCTGCCGCCTCCTCTGTGAGGAGATCCTACGTAGCTATTTCAGAGAGGTCTGTAAAAATGTAGTTATGTTGCTAAGGTCACAATAATGTTTTGTTTTTTAATTGAGGGGAAACTGATGTGATCAAGTACACCATTTTAACAGGAACAATTCAGCGACATTTAGCTCCAGTCACCATGTTGTGGAAACACTACCCCTCTCTAGTTCTAAAACATTTCAGCACCCCAAAAGGGGACCCTGCCCCCATCACCCAGCTGCTCCCCCCTCCCTTTATCTCAGCTTCAAGTCCTCTAGCTTGGGGTCCTCGCCCCGCTCCAGACCCCATCAAAGAGCTCACCCAGCGACCTCCAAGCTTTGTGCACCTTCCCAAGAAGGCTTTCGCAGTGTGAGATTCTGGCTCCTGGCACTTGAACCTTAATTCAACTCAAATTCATCTTTACCAACCCTCCCAGGCGCTGGGGAACTCAGGGGGAGACTTTAAAATCCAAAACATGCTTTTATCCTGGCAAAGGGTCTGAGAAGTCTGGCTCTACTTAGAGATTAGGATTCTGTTTTCTGCATCCTTTTCTTCTTTGACCAGGGAAACCCTTTTTATCTTATCAAAGGGGGCACCTAGAACCTTCTGCCAGGCCTCCATTGCAGGGGTAGTCGGGGAATCGTCTCTAGATGAGGTCCTGCTGGGTAGATGATCTACCTGCACCACGTCTTCACCATTAGCAAAAGTGCGGCTGGGGGGGAGGGTGGATTAATTTAAAAATACTGACCCTGGCCCTGGCCGGTTGGCTCAGTGGTAGAGCGTCAGCCTGGCGTGCAGGAGTCCCAGGTTCGATTCCCGGCCAGGGCACACAGGAGAGGCGCCCATCTGCTTCTCCACCCCTCCCCCTCTCCTTCCTCTCTGTCTCTCTCTTCCTCTTCCGTAGCCAAGGCTCCATTGGAGCAAAAGATGGCCCGGGTGCTGGGGATGGCTCCTTGGCCTCTGCCCCAGGCGCTAGAGTGGCTCTGGTCATGACAGAGGGACGCCCCAGATGGGCAGAGCATCACCCCCTGGTGGGCATGCTGGGTGGATCCCGGTCGGGCGCATGCGGGAGTCTGTCTGACTGCCTCCCCGTTTCCAACTTCAGAAAAATACAAAAAAAATAAAATTAAACAAAATTAAAATATTGACCCTGACTGGCTAGCTCAGCGGTACAGCGTCGGCCCAGTGTGTGGAAGTCCCGGGTTCGATTCCCCGGCCAGGGCACACAGGAGAAGTGCCCATCTGCTTCTCTACCCCTCCTCTCCTTCCTCTCTGTCTCTCTCTTCCCCTCCCGCAGCCGAGGCTCCATTGGAGCAAAGTTGGCCCGGGCGCTGGGGATAGCTCCATGGCCTCTGCCTCAGGCGCTAGAACGGCTCTGGTTGCAGCAGAGCTACGCCCCGGATGGGCAGAGCATCTCCTCCTGGTGGGTGTGCCGGGTGGATCCCGGTTGGGCGCATGCGGAGTCTGTCTGTCTGCCTCCCCAGCCTCAGGGGGAGGCTTCACTTCAGAAAAATACAAAATAAAATAAAATAAAATTGTGTAATGGAGGTATCATTTTAAAATGCATCCTTTTCAGTGTACGGTTTTATGAGGTTTAACAAACCTGTGGTCATGCTACCATCACCACCAGGTTCAAGGTGCAGAACAGTCCCGTCACCCCTACGGTTTCCTGGCTCCCCTTCCTAGCCAACCCCAGGCCCCGGAAAGGAAAGAAAGACCCCGTTCCTCTTCTAGAAACATCACTGACATGGGCTCACCGGGCATCTCCTGCTTTGAGTTCGACTTCTTTCACTCAACAGGATGCACCTGAGGTTTGACTCTGTTGTTTTGCGTGTGGACAGTTTCTTCCTTTTTTTTTTGTATTTTTCTGAAGCTAGAAACGGGGACAGTCAGACAGACTCCTGCATGCGCCCGACCGGGATCCACCCGGCACGCCCACCAGGGGGCAATGCAGTGTATATAGAAGTGCCACGGCTTGTCTAGTCACTTGCCAGCTGGACGATTTGGGGCTGTTTCCAGTTTGGGTCAATGATGAATCAAGCCGCTAAAACCATACGCACAAGGATTTTGTGCAAGTGTTGGTCTTCGTTTCTCTTAGGTAAATACTGAGGAGCGGGTTTGCTGGGCCGTGTTTTAGATTCATGTTTAACTTTGTTTGTTTACAGAGACAGAGAGAGAGTCAGAGAGAGGGATAGACAGGGACAGACAGGAACGGAGAGAGATGAGAAGCATCAATCATCAGTTTTTTGTTGTGACACCTTAGTTGTTCATTGATTGCTTTCTCACTTGTGCCTTGACTGCGGGCCTTCAGCAGATCGAGTAACCCCTTGCTCGAGCCAGTGACCTTGGGTCCAAGCTGGTGAGCTTTGCTCAAACCAGATAAGCCCGCACTCAAGCTGGCGACCTCGGGGTCTTGAACCTGGGTCCTCCGCATCCCAGCCCAATGCTCTATCCACTGCGCCACCGCCTGGTCAGGCTATGTTTAACTTTTTAAGCAACTGCCGGGCTGTTTCCTAAAGGGCTGAGCCATTTCACCTTCCTTCCTGCCAGCTGTGTAGGGAGTTCCCGTTGCCCACACCCTCAGCAGCACTTGGTGCAGTCAGGGTTCAAAAATGTATTTTAGCCCTGGCCGGTTGGCTCAGCGGTAGAGCGTCGGCCTAGCGTGCGGAGGACCCGGGTTCGATTCCCGGCCAGGGCACATGGGAGAAGCGCCCATTTGCTTCTCCACCCCTCCGCCGCGCTTTCCTCTCTGTCTCTCTCTTCCCCTCCCGCAGCCAAGGCTCCATTGGAGCAGAGATGGCCCGGGCGCTGGGCATGGCTCTGTAGCCTCTGCCTCAGGCGCTAGAGTGGCTCTGGTCGCAATATGGCGACGCCCAGGATGGGCAGAGCATCGCCCCCTGGGGGGCAGAGCACCGCCCCTGGTGGGCGTGCCGGGTGGATCCCGGTCGGGTGCATGTGGGAGTCTGTCTGACTGTCTCTCCCTGTTTCCAGCTTCAGAAAAATGAAAAAAAAAAAAAATGTATTTTACCCATCCTAATAAATATTTAATAGAAAATAAGATTTTTAAAGGGTTTGTTATATATTCAATAATTTTTGGTAAATATTGTTATAGGCTAAATTGTGTCCACACACACACACACACACACACACACACACACACACTGTTGGAGTCCGAAACCCTGTACCTCTGACTGTGACCTTATTTGGAAACAGGATCTTCACAGAGCAAATCAAGTTCAAGTATGGTCATTAGGGTGGGCCCTAATCTAATAGGACTGTATTTTTATAGAAAGGGGAAATCTGGACACAGAGACAGTAACACACAGAGGAAAGAGGGAAGTTAATGTGAAGACACACCGAGAAGGTGCCCATTAACAAGCCAAGAACTGGGGCGTGAACCTCTCAGTCCTCAGAAGGCACCCACCCTGCCCACAGCTTGACCTTGGACTTCCAGCTTCCGGAACTGAGAGATTACATTTCTGCTGTTTAGACCACCTGGTCTCCACCACTGCCCAGTCTCCAGGGCCCAGCGGACGGAGTGAACGAGACGGGGCCTCTGTTCTGTCAGAAGGCAGCCCCTGCCGTCCACTGGGAAGAACCACATAAACATTCTTCAATTGGAAAAGTTCTGTACTGAATGCCCCTGAACTGTACCCTTAAAAATGGTTAAGATGGGCCTGACCTGTAGTGGCACAGTGGATAAAGCGTTGACCTGGAACGCTGAGGTCACCGGTTTGAAACCCTGGGCTTGCCTGGTGAAGGCACATATGGGAGTTGATGCTTCCTGCTCCTCACCCCTTCTCTCTCTCTTCCCCTTTCTAAAATGAGTAAATAAAAATTAAAAAAAAAAAATGGTTAAGATGATAACTTTCCTGTTATGCGCATCTGCCACATTTTATTTTATTTATTTATTCTTTTTTACAGAGACAGCGAGTGAGTCAGAGAGAGGGATAGACAGGACAGACAGACAGGAACGGAGAGATGAGAAGCATCAATCATTAGTTTTTCATTGCGCGTTGCAACACCTTAGTTGTTCATTGATTGCTTTCTCATATGTGCCTTAACCGCAGGTCTTCAGCAGACCGAGTAACCCCTTGCTGGAGCCGAGGACCTTGGGCTTAAGCTGGTGGAATTTTGTTCAAACCAGATGAGCCCGCGCTCAAGCTGGCGAGCTCGGGGTCTCGAACCTGGGTCCTCTGCATCCCAGTCCGATGCTCTATCCACTGCGCCACCGCCTGGCCCATCTGACACAATTTAAACAAGTCACTGACAGTAAGAAGGACGGCCACCAGTGCACGTCGCTAAGCGCTTGACAGGCATCATCTCATTTGGGTGGAAGTCCTTGAGAGGTAGTGGACTTGGAGACAACCTCAGAGAGGTGCGGTCACTTGCTCAAGGTTGCACAGCGAGTCCAAGGCAGGCCCCGGTTGGGGAGCACCGCGATTCCGTGCAAGCACTCGGTGCTCGCGAACGGGGCCCCTACACAGCAGGCGCTGCTTCGCGTTGGTTAGCGGGACCGTCCTGGCTGCCCTGACAGCGGGCCCCGCCCTTCCCGCAGCTCCGCGCGCCTGGACCGCTGGAGGCGGAGCCAACGCCGCAGCCGGCAGAACAGGACTGGCTGCTGGGGAAGGGGGCGGAGTCTACAGCGGGTCGTAAATACCGCGCCACATGGCACTGGCCAGGGCGGGCGGGGGCGGGGTGCGGAGGGCGCAGGCGCGTTGAGGGCGGGAGCCCCTCGGCCTCCGTGGCTCCATCGCGGGCCGCGATTTCTCGCGAGAAGAGGGGCGGGAGGCGGGGCTGCGGGCCGGGGGCGGGGCCGGCGGAGGGCGGCCTCGGGAGGGTCCGCGGGTCCCGAGGCGGCGGCCGTGGTGGTGGTGGCGGCGGCAGCAGTGGCGGCGCGAGGTGAGGTGAGGGGCGGCGAGGGGCGCGCAGGGGGCGGGGGGCGGGCTCCCGGCGGCCGGGCGGCCCCTGCTCCCCGCAGCCCGCCCGCTGTGTGACCTTGGTCCGGCTCGCACCCTCTCTGAGCCGGTGCTGCGCCCGCTCGGGAGTGCGGGGTGCGCTGGGTGCGTGCGCGCGCGGCCCGGCCCCAACCACCGTCCCCGCGGTCCCGCCCCGGGGGCGCCCCGCCGCCCGCACCGTGCGCCTCGCGCGAGGAGGAAGCCGAGGCTGCGTCCGTCCGAACAGTGGGACCTGTATCTGCAGCTGGGCGCCGGGCCACCGGGGCACCGCCGCCGCTGGACCTGGGCTCGCGCCGAGCTTCCGTCTGGCGCGCGGCACAACGAGCCGCAGTGTGTCCGCGGTGACTCAGTTATGCACTTCGTGATTCCGCGCCGGGGACGCTTGGGGCCCCGGGGCGCGAGAACGTGGACTGCGGGCGCAGCGGATGCGACTGCCGCCCGGGGCGGGGACGTTCTTCTCGCGCGTGGGGGCCGGGACAGCTCTTGACCCGTCCCGGGGAACGTGGGTCAGGGGCTGGTTGCCCGCGTGGAAAGCACGGAACACGGGGCGCTAGGAAGCGGCTCTGGGGAGGCAGCCCTGCTGGGACTGTGCCAAGCGCCTGCACGGGGGCTGCGGAGATGTTTCTGTTTGTTGCAGATTGTTTCTAGGACTCTGGGCTGGTGTTTCCCCGGACAGCAGCCCCGTTTCATTGTTACTCAGCGTGAGCTTCCCTGATCGCTTCTTGCAAAATACCAGGTGTGCTCCCCTGACCCGTGCGGCGCGATTGCTGCTGTCACCTCGGCGATTACAAACAAACCGGGACGAGAGAGGGAGCGGCCAGGCGTCTCCCTTGATGTTGCAGAAGTTCTCCGTGGTGGAGATGACGATGGAGAAGCTGGGCCTCCCTGGGAGGAGGCAAGGCGCCTGCGGACATGGGAGCGAATGGACGCTGTGGGTCAGGGGAGACCCTGTATTAGTCGTGGGGTGGGGTTGCAGAATTGGGACGGGAGCCGAGGCTGGAAGGAGGTTTCTGCTTGGGAAGGAACAGGCGCGAGTGTTGTGCTAGGGTGTGCGCACTTTTACCCCTTCCGGGAGGAGGAGTCCAGCTTTTGGGGTGGGATGCAGCTCTGTGTGTCTGAGTAGTGAGAGCAAGGATGGATCCAGACAGAGTATGGGGAGGTGGAGACAGAGCTGGATGCAGTCTTACCGGGTGTGGGGCCTGGACAGTGGCCAGGGAGTGGAGAGGGGTGTGGGTAGAAGAAGCCAGGACTCACCGTCCTGGTGCTCTGTGGATGGGGGAAGGGAAAGGGGAAAAGGAGCCAAGATTTGGTAACTGAAGGATGGGGCTGGTAGCCGTGATGTTATGCCAGAGCAGGTTTGGACAGGGGACAGACAGAAAGGCGTTTGAGTTTGAGACTTGTAGTGGTTGTAGGATCTGTGAGCCGTCCCGGATGAGAGGTGCTCTAGCGGAGAGACTGTGTGTCCAAGGACGCCATCCTGGGGAATACCAGGGTAGAGGGAGCGGGTGGCAGAAGAGCAGCCTGCTGGGTGGCTGACGCTGGACACGGGCTGGTTGTCATTACCACACACTCCCCGAGGCTGTGGGTGATTCTCTGCTAAACTGGTGTGAGGGACTGGTGATGGATACCGCTGGAACAAATGTAGCTAGTGTGTCATCTAAAAAGAACTTCATCTGTAGTTTCCGGTTGTTTCAAAAGATTGTTGCTCTTTCTCTTCAGAGAGTAGCGGTTAGTTTCACACCTACTTAGTGGGATTGTGGCTGCAGCCAGGGCTGATGGTGCTCCAGGGACTTGCCAACAGATGGGCCTAAGGATAACTGACACAGTAACTCCACACTTCCTGCAGTTAACCGAAGGGTTGAAGGGTTGAAGGGTCGGGGCTTTCCCTAACCGCTTAGAGAACTTAAAAAATATCTCGGGGACAGGGACCAGGAAGCACCAGGCTCCGCCATCCAGGGAGCTGCTGTGCAGAGCAGGGGAGGGTGAGGCTAGTGGGGGCGTGCTGGTTCTCGGGACACGACACCTGGCCTTTTTCCTCCAGGTCAGAGAGTGGACGAGTTGAGCAGCCCAAGAGAAAAGACCTAAAAACAGTGACATCAGGGGGTCCCCGGTCAGGAGGCCCAGCTGTATCACCGATGGAGCTCACAATTAATAACGCCCTCCCAGGGCGCAAAGCTTCTGACTTCTTTTAATCCGCTACCCTTTAAATAGGAACAGAAAACCAAGGACTTGTGAAGAAGCCCTGTGGTTCGGGAGATGGAGACCACAGTACAGGCAGTGGAGAGTGTGCAAAAAGCCTAGGAAAGTAAATGGTTGCTGATGCACACGGGGAGATAGGAGAGTATCTCACCTATGACACAGGAACAAGATGCTCTCAAATAAATAAATAAATAAATAAACAAACGGAACACAGAGCCAGAAAGGAAACTCTTGGATATAGAAAACAACGGCAGAAATTAAAAGACTCAGTTGGTGAGAACAAGATCAAGTTGAGAAACTTAGGAAGGTGAACGGAAAAGCAAAGAGAAGGAAAACGGATCACATCGGCAGGTGGACAGCTGACTCGTGAGTTTCAGGAAGAAAGACAATGAAAAAGAAAGAAAGGACATGATGTGAAATCGTCCACAAAATGATAGGAGATAAACTTCCTAGAAGTAAACCTTTCTGTGTTGAAGGGGCGCTGGGGGGCCCGCACCACGGATGCCCTGTGCTCTCCCGGTCTGTTCCTGCTCCGTCCCCAGTGTGATAGCCAGTGGGAGCGCGTTTCTGACCGTGACCTGCGCGTGCTTGGGTAGCAAGGGCCTCCGTGGCAGCCCGTCCCAGGATTTGGATCGTGGAGAGTTCAGACGGAGAGAGAAATTGTGCACACCCACGCCAGGGCACGTGTGGTGAAATCTCAGAACTCTGGGACAGCGGAGATTGTGCTGGCTTCTAGAGAAAGAATAAAGACACCCGCCACCAGGTCATTGCAGAGTGAAGTGAAATGACGCAGGGTGGGGTGGGGGGTGGGATGGGACCCTCCGCAGCAGCGTGCGATGCTGGGAGACAAGCCACAGGGCTTTCGAGCTTCCGAAGGAAAGTATTTTCAGTTTTGAAACTATTCCCAGGCGAAGGAGGGCAGAAAGATATTTTCAGATATGCTCCCAAATTTGCCTCTCGAGACCTTTTAAGGAACTGACTGGCAGGCGTGCTGTCTCAGAATGAGGTGGTGAACCCGGACAGGGCTAGACGGGACAGGGTTTCCCCAGAAGAGAGGGGAAGTCACTGTGTGTGGGGTGGGGGCTAGAGGCTAGGATGCCCACCAGGCACGGTCCCCAGATGTGTCGTGACGGGAGCTGGCCAGAAGGCTCCTTGAAGAGATGATTTTGGGGAAGATGAAATGGTCAGGACACCTGATGTGCTGGGACATCTGGATAGGAGGTGTCGACACGGGGCCGGATCGGTGGTAAGCACAGAGAGCAAAGCAAACGAAAACCAGGCTGTTCTCAGTTCCGGGGGGAACCAACAGTTGTACGGGAAAGGAAAAATAACTGGGTGTGCTGCGATGATTTTTGCAGACTCTTCCATAACAAATTCGGTGATCGTCTGTGATCATTGAATGGTTGTGGTTGAAATGAGAAGGATACACTTTCTGGGGAGGGAGTATGGTGAGAAGGGTGGTGCTGTGCAGGGTCCGGAGGGGGGACGAGACCACTGTCCACCCGCCAGAGTGGGCAGTCGTAGATGACGCCTTAACCGAACAACCGGCAGTCGCTCCGGACCCTTACTCTGAGATAGCAGGGAACACCAAAGGATTCGGCGGGAAAGAACGAGGGAGAAGGAGACGTGGGTCACAGGAATGAGCGGGCGGGGCTGCTGTATTTTGTGATGAATTCCCCAGAATTATTGAATCTGTAACAGATGGTAACACTGATACAAATAAGGACAATGTTGCAGTAAGCTCCGGACCCTGATGGAAGAGGAGGCCCGAAGCCTCCTGTTTGCAGGGTGGGTCACTCAGCAGCCCCCTTGCTGGTCAGACAGTTGACTTGTTCTTATTTCCTCTTCAGTATTGTCATTGTTCTCTGTTTCCTGTGTCCTGGCTGTGGTCATGTGTTAGAGCTTTGCCACTTTCTTTAGCTGTTATTTTTTTTTTTTTTCTTTTAGCTTATTCTAAAGGGATTTTAAACACTTCCAAAAGTCGAGAACAGCATTGTGAGCCTTCTTTATCATGTCACCTGGATACATAAATGATGAACTCTGGGCCAGTCTTGTTTCTCTGTGTTGTTTTTTGGTTTGGTTTGGTTTGTTAGCATAAGAACTCTGTTGAGTATCTGCTGTATGCCAGGCACGAAGCCTTCAGGCTCCAGGTGTGATAGAGACTGGTCAGGTGCCTCCCTTCCAGAAATTAAGATTCTGGTGCAGATACACAACGAGCATGTAGTGCCGGAGGTGACACGGAGAAGAGGCAGGCGTGGAGGGTGAGGAGCACAGGCTGGGTGTAATCAAGGCAGCCCTCCCAGAGGAGGTGAGCTCTGAGCAGACATCAGAAGGAAGTATGAGATCCGGCCACCAGATTCCCCTGTGTGAGCGGTCCTGGCAGGGACAGTGACTGCGGGCTGGGCAGTGGGGGCCCGGTCAGTGCTATGGATGAACAGCAAGGCCATTGTGGCCGGAGTGAGGCCCGTTCAGGGGGCAGTGGAAGAGACGAGAGCACAGCATCCCAGTCATAGGACGCGTCACCGGTTAGTGTAAGGGCTGGGAATGGGCAGCCACTGGACTGTAATGATCGGAGGGGGTTTCAGCAGAAGCGGGGGGGGGGGGGTCTACCACCTCAGTCATCAGGTGAGAGCGTGCATCAGGACAGGGCGTACAGGTGGGGCAGTAGGGGGACGAGAGAGGTCAGAGCCTGGGTGTATTTCTAAGGTAGAAGCCTCAAGCAGGTTCTTGAAGTCACCATGGTGACATCTATTGTTATTTTACCTTGAAGTGATTTCTCTGAATTGACTTCGGTCAGAGTCTGAGATGAGTTGTTTATAGATTCCAGAGTCAAATACCATCAAATACTTGAGCTTTGGGAGGCAGATGGAAGATTTAGAAGGCAGGACCTCTGTCCCCTAAGACCAGGAAGCCTAGTTTGGGGGTGTGGGGATTGATGTGCAGGCCTGATGTCCCCTCTACGGCGAGGGACTGTGGCGGGCTCAGAGACCAGTGTAAGCAGACGGCCAGCGGTGCTGTGGACCCTGCTGTCCATGTGGGGGGGTGACTTTTGCTCCCAAGACCAAGTGTGGGCTCCGTTTCTGTCCAGCTCTTCTGGGTCGTCCATCAACCTTCCCTTCTCATCATGTGACCATCAACTACCTGCTGTTGGGTTGGGGTCGCAGGGTTAACTGAATACAAATGAAGGAGGGTTTTTTTTGTTTTGTTTTTTTGTATTTTTCCTAAGTTGGAAACAAGGAGGCAGTCAGACAGACTCCTGCATGCGCCAGACCGGGATCCACCCGGCATGCCCACCAGGGGGCGATGCTCTGCCCATCTGGGGCGTCGCTCTGTTGCAACCAGAGCCATTCTAGTGCCTGAGGTGGAGGCCATGGAGCCATCCCCAGCGCCCGGGCCAACATTGCTCCAATGGAGCCTTGACTGCGGGAGGGGAAGAGAGAGACAGAGAGGAAGGAGAGGGGGAGGGGTGGAGAAGCAGATGGGCGCTTCTCCTGTGTGCCCTGGCCGGGAATCGAACCCGGGACTTCCACACACCAGGCTGACGCTCTACCACTGAGCCAACCGGCCAGGGCCACAAACGAAGGAGTTTTATAAGGAAATAAACCCCCAGGGCTGGTGGTACCAAGTGAACATTTGCCTCACGATGGGGTTTTAATCCCAGCCCCAAAGCTTCCCCGGGCTGGACAGCATGGGGTGCAGAGAGGGTCAGTGCTGAGACCACTAACAGAAACTCGCCAGCTCTCTGCTGGCGACCTTGATGGGGACCGCGGTGGATTAGGAGAACAGGGTAGGTAGGGAGTCTCTGGTCTTTCTGCCAGTAGCCTAGATAAATAAAACTTGGAACATTCTTGGACTTCTTCATGCAGCCAGGTCACTTGATTTAATGCTGAGATCGTTGGTGAGCTGGACAAGAAGCCGGCGTTAGGTGTGTACCCTGGAGGCCGCGGTGCAGGACGGTGGGGTGGCTAGGAAGGTCGGCTCCCCCGCCAGGCTTGTCCACGTTCAGGTTCCGGCCGTGTGGACTCCTCACACTTCATCACGGTTAAGTGTGAGGATTAAATACGTTCATATACCCAAGGCCTTGGAGCAGTACTTTTGAAAGCACATTAGCTGTATTTATTGTCAAAGCTGTTGAAAACTTACAGTCTTCGACCGCTGGTAACTGCCCATTGGCAGAAAGCATGAGCTTAATAAAAATCGCAGGTTCCGTTTAAATGACACAGACGTTGAGGTCAGACGAAGGTGGAAGGGTCAAGGCCAGGGGTGTCGTCTAGAGGGCTTTGCTGTTTGACAGGGTTAGCGAGTATTCTCTCCTTTTATCCTCTCGGTAGTTCCAGCGAGCGGGGTGGGGGTGGGGGTGGGGGTGGGGGTTCCGCTGTCCTTGTGATGTAGAGATGAAGAGTTGAAACTCAGACTTAAAGTGGTGACCCCAGGCCACTCCCTTGCCAGAGACCAGGCGCCTGGCCCGGGCACCCTGCCCTCCCTCCCGCACGCTCTCTCGCCTGACCGGGGCACCCCGCCCTCCCTCCCGCGCGCTCTCGCCTGGCCCGGGCATCCCGCCCTCCCTCCCGCGCGCTCTCGCCCGACCCGGGCACCCCGCCCTCCCTTCCACCCTCTCTCGCCTGACCCGGGCACCCCGCCCTCCCTCCCACGCTCTCTCTCCCGGCCCGGGCACCCTGCCCTCCCTCCCGCCCTCTCTCGCCTGCCCCGGGCATCCTGCCCTCCCTCCCACCTTCTCTCGCCCGGCCCGGGCACCCCGCCCTCCCTCCCGCGTGCTCTCTCGGTGCCTGTGAGGGCTTCCGTGCTGCTGCTGTCCTGTACTGTGGAGCTCGCTGGGCTTCAGGTCAGCATTCGTGCGGAAGAGAAAAGTTTCCGCTTCTGCAGATGGTCTTGGCGAGGTGGCTGGCCTTTTCTCCTGGGTGCACTGTATGGAGGGGTCATCCACATCACATACCTAAAGCACACACACATTGTAAGTGTATCCAGGTCGACAGATGGGGGCAGACGAGCCCGCCTGTGTGACTGCCTCTGCCTTCAACTTAGACCATTTCCACCCCGGGTTTTCCTCTGTCCCTCCGCAGTCCACAACCTCGGCCGCTAGAGTTGCCTTTATGACAACTTTCCTGTGCGTGGAATCACACGGTGCACTCCCTTACTCACCGTCATCTCTGTGAGGTCCAGGCCCGTGGTGGCGTGTGCCCGCCCTTGTTGCGGCCGCTGACCAGCCCTGCACTGCGTGAGCACCGCTGCCTTTGTGCTGGACCTCTGGTTTGTTTTCAGGTTGTAGCCGTTTTGAATAAAGCTGCCGTGAGGTCTGGTACAGATCTTTACGTGGACAGTTGCACTTGTGGATGGGGTCTTCAGTGTTATCTAAAAGCCGTCAGCAGCCCTGGCCAGGTAGCTCAGTTGGTTAGAGCAGCCCCCGGATAGGCCAGGGTTCCGGGTTCAGGCACACACAAGAATGACGCGATGGGATGCATAAATAAGTGGAACAGCAAGTCAGAGTCTCTCTCTCACCCCTGCCCTCTCACTAAACTCAATCAATAAAAAAAATTTAAAACAAAACATCTAGTCATTTAAAAAAATAATTAAAAAAGGCATCACCATACCCGAAGGGCATCTTGGTTTTTCTCCTGTGTCATCTTCTAGGAGTTTTAGAGTTTTGCGTTTTACATTCCGTGCTGTGACCCGTTTTGAGTTAGTTTTTGTGAAGGGTCTGTATCAGGCGAACTACCCAGCACGTGGGTGTCCAGCTGTCCCAACTCCGCTTGTTGCAGAGAAAGACCGTCTTTGTCCCGTTCTGTCCCCTTTCCTCCTTTGTCAGAAACCAGCGGCTGTCTTGGTGGGGGTCTGCGTCTGGGCTCTGTTCTGTTCCGTGGGTCATTTCTCTGTTCTTTTGCTGCGACCACACTCGGTATCAATCACAGCGGCTTTAGGGTAGGTCTTTTTTTTTTTTTTTTTCATTTTTCTGAAGCTGGAAACAGGGAGAGACAGTCAGTCAGACAGACTCCTGCATGCGCCCGACTGGGATCCACCCGGCACGCCCACCAGGGGGTGATGCTCTGCCCACCATGGGGCGATGCTCTGCCCACCAGGGGGCAATGCTCTGCCCATCCTGGGCGTCGCCATGTTGCAACCAGAGCCACTCTAGCGCCTGGGGCAGAGGCCACAGAGCCATCCCCAGCGCCCGGGCCATCTTTGCTCCAATGGAGCCTTGGCTGCGGGAGGGGAAGAGAGAGACAGAGAGGAAGGAGAGGGGGAGGGGTGGAGAAGCAAATGGGCGCTTCTATGTGCCCTGGCCGGGAATCGAACCCGGGTCCTCCGCACGCTAGGCCGATGTAGGGTAGGTCTTGAAGCCGAGAAGTTACCAGTTATCAGGAGAACTTCTTGGTTCTTCTCCTTCAGTACTGTGTCGGCTGTTAGGAGTCTGTGGCGTCCCTATAAACTTAAGAATAAGGTGTCACCGACTGTCTGGGCCATCTGAGACTCGGTCAAGTTGTCACACAGAATGAAGCAGCGTGTCCACTTGACCGTTCGGTACTGGAGAGGTCAGTTCCGCTGTCAGCGTGGGGAGTGCGATTGTCCAAGTCTCCCTGGGGCTCTGCGGTGGGTCCTGTCCTCCAGGTCAGGATGGCACACCGAGGGTTGGCGAGCTCAGCCCCCAGCTGGCTGCCACGGGCCAGCCTGTCTTCCTCCTGACTTTGTCCGCTGTTGGTGTGAAGGCTCCTTCAGACGGGTGGCCTCAGGTGGGCAGCCGACGTGGGCGACTCTCTTCCTGGGGCAGGCCTGCCTGGCGTCCACCCTGCCACGCTGTGTGTGACTGCCCCCCCGCACCAGCACAGCTCTGCCTGCGAGCCACCCAGCGGAGTCTGTGGTCAGCCTTGCCGACAAGGGCGTAGGACAAAGCCCCGGTGGAGCCGGCCCACGGTGGAGCTTCCGCCTGACAATGCTCTCGTCTCCTTGCGGCTGGCGCGGCCCAGGGCGGCACTGCAGGCCCACGGCCGTCATTTCAAACCCTTGGGCTTTTATTGACGGTTTTGACATAGCGGGAAGTTTGTGTTTGGGAATCGTACCCGTATTTTCTGGATGAGAAGTTACCGGACAAGGTCAGAGTTGTTCCCTGGTGCACGTGAGGCCGTTGGGGTCGTGGCTTCAGGGTCACCTGCTTTTCTCGCCTGGTGTCCCTGCCGGCTTCTCTCAACCCCAGAAGGCAGCGCCGGCTTGAGCGGCCTGGGTACCTTCCTAGACGCCCCTCCCCTTTAAACAGGAAACCTTGCTGGTGATGCTCTCTGGTCGCCTCCCCCCTCCCTCCCTGCGGCGCTCAGACACAGAGCGAGGGTCCCACAGCGGTCCCTCCCAGGGCCGCTCGCGCAGACCCTCACCACGCTCAGCCGGCTCCTGGCGGCAGCCCCTGTTTGTGTGGCGCGTTTGAGGTTAGAAAGTGACAACACAAAGGGCCGTCCTTGTTCCTGATGTTGAAAATGAACCGTGGCCTCAGCTCAGCGTGTTGGGAGAGGCCTGGAAGCAAACCCGGCTGGTGGCAGGACTCGGGGACAGGGCAGGACTCTAGGACAGGGCAGGACTCGGGGACAGGGCAGGACTCGGGGACAGGGTAGGACTCGGGGACAGGGCAGGACTTGGGGACAGGGCTCAGGGACAGGGCAGTACTCAGGGACAGGACAGGAATCTAGGACAGGGCAGGACTCGGGGACAGGGCAGGACTCGGGGACAGGGTAGGACTCGGTGACAGGGCAGGACTTGGGGACAGGGCTCAGGGACAGGGCAGGACTCAGGGACAGGGCTCAGGGACAGGGCAGGACTCGGGGACAGTCCCACCGCCCGCCGATACCCAGACACAGGTGTGGGCCGGCCGAGGACCTGCCCTGTTGTCTCACCCCCCCCCCCACCTCCAGTATAAAGTCTTAGAACTTGAACGTTGGTTTGATAAACTGACTTCAGGGAGCGTCATCCTGGGAGCTGTCGTTCAAGGTTGCAGCAGCAGACCCTACATTTAACCCCTTGGTAGGATTCTCCACCATATTAAGGCCTTTAATTAATTCATTTTTTTGTTCATTCAGTGATATCTGTTAGAAATTTCTCCAAGTCTCCTGTTAAAGCTCTAATTCTTTTTTTTTTTTTTTTTACTGGAAAAAAAAATACCATAAAATGTACTATCTTAACCATTTTTTTTAATTGTGCACTTGAGCATGTATCAAAGGCTCGATGTAAACAAAATAAACTTTTAAGTACATAAAACCCTAAAGAAACGAGTCAGAATCACCCAGGGGCACTTACCGAGACCCTGCTGGAGCCAGGCCTGTGCCCCCACACAGAGCCCATGCTCGCTGACGGACCAGAGGGCAGCCTGGTGACCTCCCTGGAACTGCCCGTTCACCCGGAGGCCCCGCTCCGCGAGGCTCATTATACATCAGTTCATTGACCTGCTGTTTTTTAAAAAAAAAAATAAATGAGGAGCTGCAGAGCCACTGGCCTGGTGAGGAAAAGACCCCTGGGAGGAGGTGCTGCTGGCCCCAGCCGGGCCGGACGGTGGGACCCAAGGCGGGCTCCGGGGTCCTCCTCTGAGATGCTTGGCCGGGCCCCATCACGCTGGCCTAGCTCATCGATAAAGAACCAAGTGTCAGGGACGAGAAAAGCATGACGTCTAGTGCTAGTAGACCAAACAGGGAGAGATTAGAGTGACTTTTTTTTTTTTTTTTTGTATTTTTCTGAAGCTGGAAACGGGGAGAGACAGATAGACTCCCGCATGCGCCCGACCGGGATCCACCCGGCACGCCCACCAGGGGGCGATGCTCTGCCCCTCCAGGGGGTCACTCTGCTGAGATCAGAGCCACTCTAGCGCCTGGGGCAGAGGCCAAGGAGCCATCCCCAGCGCCTGGGCCATCTTTGCTCCAATGGAGCCTTGGCTGCGGGAGGGGAAGAGAGAGACAGAGAGGAAGGGGTGGGGGATGGAGAAGCAGATGGGCGCTTCTCCTGTGTGCCCTGGCCGGGAATCAAACCTGGGACTTCTGCACGCCGGGCCGACGCTCTACCACTGAGCCAACCGGCCAGGGCCTTAGAGTGACTTTAATTAAACATCTTGTCGTTGGAAGAAGCCACACCCGGGACGGCCCATGAAACGAGATCATCCCGTTGGGGGCAGGGGCGTTAGGGCTCCTCCCTGGGACCCCGGTCTGCTGCCGTGTGAGGTGCTCTTCGCCTCAAGGACCAGGGTCTTCATAGCCTCTGGGTCAGAAGAGCCAGGAAACCCTCGCTCGTTTGTGACAGACACGCATGTCAGCCTCTCAGCTGTCCAGGGTTGGTGGCTTCTGCAGCGTCCTGTCTGGAATGTGTGGGAGACAATAGGGCCCCAGCGACCCCGGGAGTCCCTGGGTCCCGAGACTGTCCTTCAAGTGCAGGGTCTTCTGTGCCTGGTGTCGGTCTCAACTGTAGTTTCCGTGGTAAGTGGGCGGGGCGGGAGCAACAGGCTGCTCTGTCCGGCTGGCCTCTGAGCGGTCACCAGGTCAGGCATCGTGGGCATTGCTGTCATCTGACCTCTGAGCCGGCCTCCCCAGCCGGGGGCCCCGACAGCTTCATCAGCATTCGTCAGCCGAGCAAGTGATCAGACGCCGTGTCGTCTTCCCTGCTGTGTCCCCAGCACTTAGCAAGGACCTGGGGCAGGACTGAGGCTCAGACCGTCTGTGGGGTGACGTCACTGTCACCCCCTCCCACGGACCCTGCGTGTGCTCCGTCCGCCCTTCCCGTGTCACGGGGCCGGGACAGGGCACGGGGCACGTCGGCTACACCTGGGCTCTGAGTTGCGTGTCTGTTGGATTAAGTGGACACAGCGCAGCAGGGGTCCCTTACTGGGGAGCGGGCGTCCTCAGCACTCTCCCAGCCTGGAGCCTTCTGCCTGTGGCTTCTCCCTGTGGCCCGGTCCAGGGGTCAGTGTCCCGCCCGGCAACGGCTCTGCCACGCCTCCCTCCCCCCTCGGGTCCGTGGCCGCAGACCCCTGGTCCCCTCGTCTCTCACACTCGCCCTCTGGGCCCTTGTGAGCAGCAGGAGAGTCCCGTCCTGCGGAGGAGCCAGAGCCCCTGGTTGGGCGGCCTGACCAGGTGGTTGGTGGAGGACGGAGGGAGGCAGACAGACAGACAGACAGCCCTGTGGGGGGGGGGCTGAGCGCCACCAGCACTGTTCCCGGATGTGGGCCGGCGGGGAGCCCTGGCTGGACCCTGACTTCTCACTTGGCTTTCCTTTGCCTTCCAGGTCCCTGGAGCCCAGCGCTCAGCGCGTCCATGACGCGGCAGTGAAGGGACCCCGGCGAGAGGGCCCGCCCGCCAGGGACAGGATGACCAAGACACGGCTCTTCCGCCTGTGGCTGGCCCTGGGCTCCATGTTCATGATCCTCCTGATCATCGTGTACTGGGATAACGTGGGCACTGCCCACTTCTACCTGCACACCTCCTTCTCCAGGGCGCACACCCCGGAGCCCCTGCCCAGCGCCGGCCAGGGGGCCGCGAGGGCCTCCGCCTCGGACGTGGACGAGTTTCTGGAGAAACTGCTCAGCGTCACCGCCGCGGCGGCTGGCGTGAAGCCGGAGGACGCCCTTCCCGGGAAGAAGAGGGAGCCGCCCCCACCGCGGCCGCCACCGGCCTCCAGCCGGCCCGCACCAGGCAGCCAGGAGGAGAGCGTGAGGGGCTACGACTGGTCCAGCCCGGACGCCCAGCAGGGCCCCGACCCGGGCGGGCGGCAGGCGGAGCGCAGGGGCGTGCTGAGGGACTTCTGCGCCAACGCCAGCTTCGTGTTCCCCGCCAAGGAGCGATCCTTCGACGACATCCCCAACTACGAGCTGAACCACCTGATTGTGGACGACCGCCACGGGGTCATCTACTGCTACGTGCCCAAGGTGGCCTGCACCAACTGGAAGCGGGTGATGATCGTCCTCAGCGAGAGCCTGCTGGACCGGGGCGCCCCCTACCGCGACCCGCTGGACATCCCCCGGGAGTTCGTCCACAACTCCAGCACCCACCTGACCTTCAACAAGTTCTGGCGCCGCTACGGGAAGTTCTCCCGCCACCTGATGAAGGTCAAGCTGCAGAAGTACACCAAGTTCCTGTTCGTGCGCGACCCCTTCGTGCGCCTCATCTCCGCCTTCCGCAGCAAGTTCGAGCTGGAGAACGAGGAGTTCTACCGCAAGTTCGCGGTCCCCATGCTGCGCGCCTACGCCAACCTCACCAGCCCGCCCAGCTCGGTCAGCGAGGCCTTCGGGGCCGGCCTGCGGGTCTCCTTCGCCCACTTCGTCCAGTACCTGCTGGACCCCCGCACCGAGACCCTGGCGCCCTTCAACGAGCACTGGCGGCAGGTGCACCGGCTCTGCCACCCGTGCCAGATCGAGTACGACTTCGTGGGCAAGCTGGAGACCCTGGACCAGGACGCCGCGCAGCTGCTGCGGCTGCTCAAGGTGGACCGGCTGCTGCGCTTCCCCCCGAGCTACCGGAACCGGACCGCCCGCAGCTGGGAGGAGGACTGGTTCGCCAAGATCCCGCTGGCCTGGCGGCAGCAGCTCTACAAACTCTATGAGGCCGACTTCGTGCTGTTCGGCTACCCCAAGCCCGAGAGCCTGCTCAGGGACTGAGGGCACGCGGCCGCCGCCCAGCCCCGCGCCGGGCGGTCACCCGGACTCGGAGACCCCTGTCCCGGGATGGAGCTGTGGGCTGCCGCTCCTTTTATTTTTACGGCCCTCCCGGTCAGACGCGGGACCGGGACGCCCACGGTGGCCCCATTGCCCGGGCAGCTAGCTGGACGCCTGGGATGGACCACGCCCACACTCTTTTTCTTTTAAAAAAACGACCTACGATTTTGCAATCCAGACTTTCTAGTTTACTCCACTGCCTGTATTCATTGCGTACTGTGTTCATATCGGGTTTTTTTTTAAGATTAATATATTTCAGATATTTAATACGAGACGAGGAGGAGGAAATAACAGCGTGCGTCCTGCATCTTGCGCGTGTGCTTATTGGGGTGCAGCTCTGAGCCGCGGGAATGGCTGGTGGTCGCACCGGAAACGCCCCTCGGAGAAGGGGACAGGATTCCTGCCGGTCTTGGGTGGAAAGGAGGCCCCTTGGTGGCCTGAAGTCGGCCCTTACCTTGTGTTTGTAAAAGCGTCGCAGCCCGGTCCTTCGGAAGTGAGCGCTCTTTGATTAGGGGGTGTATCCAGAGGGAAAGTGGGGGGCGGGCGGGGTTTTGTATCTGAGCTCACGTCCCAGGAAGCCATGCTGCCCGGTCCCCATCACAGAGGTCCCCAGAGGTCCCCGACACACTCCCTCTCTCTCGTGTCTGAGTCACGGACGGACGGAAGGATAGGCCGTAATGGGGACCGGGTGGGTGGGCGTCGGTCCCTAGGACACACTCCCGGCCGTCAGCAGAGTGGGGCTCCCCCTACCTCCACTGCAGGCCTGGCTGGGCAGGTCCAGCTCTGGTGACGGTCACCCTCGACGATGTCACTGACCCCGGGATGGTCGCCTTGGATGGTCCTGGCCTGGTACAGCCATCTGTTAGTCCGGAAGTGTCTTGCGGAACATCTGGCCCAAATTCCTTGGCGGTTTTTGGCGGCAGCATGTCCTTGATGAGAACTGGGCCGCCCTCTCGTGGTGTGTGGCCGTTGCCGCTGACCTTGTCTCCTGGGTCCTCGACGCCCGGTCCTGAAGGGCTGACCACAGGCCGAGGAGCCCTGCTCGGGGGCTCCTTGGTGCGAAGAGTCCTAGCTCTTGCTGGCCCAGCCGTGCTCTGTGGGTGTGAGCAGACTCGGGCACAGGAGGGCTGCACCGTGCTCCTGTGCGTTGAACACGGTGACCCGGGTGGCGGTCTCGCTGTGACGCCTCCCTCTGACTTCCGGCACTTTCTAAGCACCGTGCTGTCTGTGGCTCATGAGGGCAACTCGACTGTTCCCTGGGAAGCGGGCGCCCACCCCCGTTCCGGAGAAGACGGTCTCTTCTCCCCTCCTCCCAGAGAGAGGACCCTGCACCCCCTGCTGGGGGGCCCTCCCTTTCCCGGGAAGGAAGGGGGCTCTCCGGTGGGACTCTCTCCTGGTCGTGTGCCCTCCCCACCTGCTTTGGAAAGCCGCTCAGAGGGGCCGCCTGCCACTCCTGAGACTGCTGTTCTCCCAGGCGGCCCCGCCCTGCCGGGTCCCAGGCTTCCCTGATGTCACGCAGGCCTGAGGGGGTCCCGCCCCTGAGCGAATGCTCCCGGGGGTCATTGCTCCTCTATCCACAGGCCGCGCGTCCTTGTCTGCCCACCCACATCACACTCCGAAACCTAACAGTACACAGAGGTGAACCTGGGCTGCCTGAGACGCCATCAGTCCAGAGGTGTCCAGGTGTTTCTCTGGAACGGGGAGTTCGGCGTGAGGACCAGGGTGTGGGTCACCGTTGTTTCTTCCTGCGCCCTTTCATGGCTCTTCTGGTCAGTTTCTGACCTTCACGCTTGGCCCAGGGGAGTTGGGGAGAGCGGCCACACCCCACACCGGAGCTCTGGCTGACCGGGCGGTCCCCTGCTTACACAGGCAGGGCTCACGCCAGTCTGGACCCAGCAGACCCAGTGCCCTCAGATGGAAGTCTTTGGGAGGGGCCTCTGCTGGGGTGGGAGGGAGCCGGGAGGCCTGTGACCAGCTCTGCCACTCCAGGGGAGCCACAGTGTGACGGCCACACCGTGAGGGCACAGGGCCGGGGGACGGGGCGCCCAGAGGATGTGCACACCTGAGGCCGCATCCCCCCGCACCGTGCAGGTAAGGGCCACTGGCTGAAGAGCATCTGAGCTGGATGTCTGGCCTTGAGCCCTCTGGACCCTGCCGCACACGGCATTTAACCCCCCCCCAGCCTGGCCTCTGCCCTTTCAGGAAGAGAAAGCGTATGGCCTGAGCACAGAGGTCCTTCTTGTTCACGAGGGTGTGGACAGCTTATTAGCATTAGGAACCCTCACAAATATTTCCTCCCTCTGTCAGGACCCGGTGATGGGGCCTAGGCCCTCTCCTGGGTCCCAGTTCACAGCACCCGCAAGGAAGCAGGGACCAGGGCGGGCGCAGGGGGAAGGTGTGTTGCAGGGACCAGGGCGGGCGCAGGGGGGAGGCGTGTTGCAGGGACCAGGGCGGGCGCAGGGGGGAGGTGTGTTGCAGGGACCAGGGCGGGCACAGGGGGGAGGTGTGTTGCAGGGACCAGGGCGGGCGCAGGGGGGAGGTGTGTTGCAGGGACCAGGGCGGGCGCAGGGGGGAGGTGTGTTGCAGGGACCACGGCGGGCGCAGGGGGGAGGTGTGTTGCAGGGACCAGGGTGGGCGCAGGGGGGAGGTGTGTTGCAGGGACCAGGGTGGGCGCAGGGGGAAGGTGTGTTGCAGGGACCAGGGCGGGCGCAGGGGGAAGGTGTGTTGCAGGGACCAGGGCGGGCGCAGGGGGAGGTGTCGTGTTTCTCCCTCGAGAACCTTCTGTGTGCGTGGCCTGGAGGCAGGCTGCTGGGGGAGACAGCCGGTCGGAACTCAGCGTCCACCTTTCCCCAGGGTGCTCTGATCTCTGCCCAGGGTCCTTCCTCGGGCCTGTCTGAGACGACTCGGCGCGGCCGTCCTGGGCCACCTGGATGGCATGTGCTCTGACGAGGACGTGCTGTTGGGTGACCGTCAGTGGCGAGTGAACAGCAGGGGCCTGGCCTTCTGCACTGGATGGGCTGGTCAGGTTCAGGCCTGAAGTCCCCTTGGAGGCTGGCGGGCTGGCAGGACTGGGAGCCTGTGTTGTAGGTGTCGTGTCCGGGGGAGAGGCCGGTGCTCTGAGAAGTTCAGGTCCGGGGGCCCTTGTGGGGAGGCGGGGAGGGTCTGACCTGAACCTCAAGCTGGAGCCTGGATGTCCACCCTCTCCCTGGCATGTGGCACCGGCCACACTTGGACTCAGATTTGAGCTGGCACAGCACTGGTGATTGTGACCAAGGTGGGCGGGGACGGGACGCGGCCTGTGAGGGTGAGGGGCTCTTCCTCTCCTCCTGGTCCCTCCCCTGTGCGGGGGCGTGCTGTGCGTCCGTCCGTCTGTGCGGCCATTGCGGGAACAGAGCAGCGCCCGCCCGCCCGGGAACTGTCCCGGAAGAGGCCCTCTGGCGAAGGCCAGGGAACCGCGGTTGGCTCTGCGTCCGATTCTGGTTTGTTTTGGGCCGGGCGGCTGTGTTTCCTCGCCTTTCATCTCTGCGGTCCGTGCAAAATGCCCAGTCCACGGGCGGGCGGGCGGGCGGGCGTTGGTCAGTGCCTCTAAACACACTTGGAAGTCCTTGCATGAGGAAAGGTTAGGCACCTTCAAAAAACACTGGCCTGGTTCGCGGACACGCCTCCCTTGTCGGTTTCTGGGCAACGATTGGCTTGGAATACCTCAAGAGCTTCAAAGTGCGAGGGCTCCCCGTACTTGGCCCCGACCTAGGTCTGCAGAGGGCGGCCGCTGGGCTCAGGAATTCCCTCGGGTCCTGGAGGGAGGACCAGAGCCGGGGGGGTGTTGGGGGCGGGGAGACTGGGGACCTTACTTAGGGTATGTTGTCTGAGCCAGCATCCAGACCCTCCCAGATGTGGGAGGTGGGCGGCTGCCACACCCAGTTCACTCACCCCTGCTGAGCCTGCTGCTCCCAACCTCTGCAGGGCCCCGGGGGTGAGGGGTGAGGCATGCCAGGGAGCTGGCGAGGGGGCCGGGCAGCGCCCTTCAGCCTCAGCGCCGCCTGTGCCCTGGACTGGAGTTCGTGCTTTTTTTTTTTTTTTTTTTTTTTTTTTGTATTTTTCTGAAGCTGGAAACGGGGAGAGACAGTCAGACAGACTCCCGCATGCGCCCGACCGGGATCCACCCGGCACGCCCACCAGGGGCAAGGCTCTGCCCACCGGGGGCGATGCTCTGTCCCTCCGGGGCGTCGCTCTGTAGCGACCAGAGCCACTCTAGCGCCTGGGGCAGAGGCCAAGGAGCCATCCCCAGCGCCCGGGCCATCTTTGCTCCAATGGAGCCTCGGCTGCGGGAGGGGAAGAGAGAGACAGAGAGGAAGGAGGAGGGGTGGAGAAGCAAATGGGCGCTTCTCCTGTGTGCCCTGGCCGGGAATCGAACCCGGGTCCCCTGCACGCCAAGCCGACGCTCTACCGCTGAGCCAACCGGCCAGGGCCTTTTTTTTTTTTTTTTTAATTATTTTTATTTTATTTATTCATTTCAGAGAAGAGAGAGAGAGAGAGAGAGAAGGGAGGAGGAGCAGGAAGCATCAACTCCCATATGTGCCTTGACCAGGCAAGCCCAGGGTTTCGAACCGGCGACCTCAGCGTTCCAGGTCAAGGCTTTATCCACTGCGCCACCACAGGTCAGGCTGGAGTTTGTGCTTTAGGCAGATTGGGAGTAGGAGTCTTTAAAATGCTTTTTCACACGGTAAAATAATCCTGATGATAATACAGTTTATTTATTTTATCATTCGATGGCTGACCTTCCTGTTTAGGAGAGAGGGTTTCTCACAAGGGGGAAAAAAAGCACACCTTGTGAGGACATTTTCTTGGATGAACTGGTGTGGTGGTTTCAAACTGGTATTGATTTTGATTCTTTAAAAAAAAATACCTACTTAAAAATATACACAACATTGGCCATGGCTGGTTGGCTCAGTGGTAGAGCATTGGCCCAGCATATGGAAGCCCTGAGTTTGATTCCCAGTCAGGGCACACAGGAGAAGCGCCCACCTACTTCTCCACCCCTCCCCTTTCACTTCGCTCTCTCTCTCTTCCCCTCCTGCAGCCAAGGTTTCACTGGAGTGAGTTAGCCCAGGCGCTGAGGATGGCTCCATGGCCTCCACCTCAAGTGCTAGGAAGAGCTTGGTTGCTGAACAACGGAGCAATGCCCCACATGGGCAGAGCATCGCCCCCTAGTGGGGGCTTGCCAGGTGGATCCCAGTCCAGGGCACATGTGAGTGTCTGTCTCTGCCTTTTCTCCTCTCCATACAAACACGCACGCGCGCGCGCACACACACACACACGCACGCACGCACACAACATAAAATTTACTGTTGCAACCATTGTTTAGAGATGCCGTCCAGTGGCATTAAGCACATTCACGTTGTGCCCTCCCCCTTCCCATCCATCTTCAGAACTTCCTCATCTTCCCAAGCTGAGACTCGGTCCCCATGAAACAGCCATGCCCCCTCCCCCTCCCCCAGCCCCGGCCCCCACTCTCCTACTTCCTGTCTCTAAGAACCTGACTCCTCTGGGTCCTCGCGTTAACTGGGATCAGACAGGATCTGTCCTTTTCTTTCTGGCCCGTGTCACCGAGCACAACGTCCTCAAGGCTCCTCGGTGTTGCCGCAGGTGTCGGGATTTCCTTCCTTTCTGAGGTTGAATAACAAACAGCCCCGTTGTCTGGACGGACCACCTCTGGCAGACGTGTTCGCCCTGTTATCTGTCCGTCTGCCCGTAGGCACGGGCGCTGCGTCCACCCACTTGGCTGTTGCAACGTTGTTGCGAACGTGGGTGTGCGAGTTCCTGTTTTGAGTCCTGCTCACAGTTTCTCTAGACCCAAAAGTGGGATTTCTGGATCTTCTGGTATTCATACATATTTAATTGTGTGTATGTGTGTGTATGTGTGTGTGTGTATGTGTGTGTTTTAACAGAACCGAATTTCGGTTCTTACTGCTGCAAGTGCGTACAGCGGCTGCCAGGGGAGAGCAGCGCACAGTAGGTGCCCCTGCGCTGACTTTGAGAGCAGCGCACAGTAGGTGCCCCTGCGCTGACTTTACCTCCTTAGACCACGCACAGTGACAACAACCAGGCCAGCGGTCACTGCCCCCGGTGGGCGGGCAGAGGCCGTGGTGCGAGTCAGGGGCCAGGGTCCAGTGCCTTCAGAACGCCGGCGGCCGTGGGTGTCCTCTGGAGGAGATGGTGCCTTCGTCCCCTCTGTGGGGAGAAGGCCCCCCTGACATACGCCAGGTTTGGGAGATCTTCCCCGAGGGACACGGCTCCCCCCGGCTGGGAGTGCCCGGTGCCTCGTTGGTCTCCCGGTAACACTGGGCGGTCGGTCAGTCTTCCCTGAGAGAAGCAGGCACTGGGTGAGACGGGAGTGTGAACCCCAGCGGATGAACAAGGTGGCGCGGGGGCCTCTAAACCCAGCGAGGGGACGGTGTCCTTGCCAGCCGGGGCTTAGGTGTGAACAGGTGCACACCGTAGGCGCCCCGGGGCCGTGACAGCTGCGGGCCTGGACAGGACAGGCCCCCCAGTCCCTAGCAGACAACGGGTGGGGCAGAGTTGAAGATAGCTGTGGGTCTGGACAGGACAGGCCCCCCCCTCAGATCTGACGCCACCCCTGTTTACGGGCTGACGCGTGTCCTCGCACCACTAGCAAGCCCTCCATGGGCACGCTTCCCGGGAGCGTCCCGGCAGAGACTCTGGCTTCGGCTTGAGTTAAAAACAGCCCGATGAGCCCTGGCCGGTTGGCTCAGTGGTAGAGTGTCGGCCTGGTGTGTGGAAGTCCGGGGTTCGATTCCCGGCCAGGGCACACAGGAGAGGCGCCCATCTGCTTCTCCACCCCTCTCCCTCTCCTTCCTCTCTGTCTCTCTCTTCCCCTCCCACAGCCGAGGCTCCATTGGAGCAAAGTTGGCCCGTGCACTGAGGATGGCTCCATGGCCTCCGCCTCAGGCGCTAGAATGGCTCCAGCCACAATGGAGCAACATCCCAGATGGACAGAGCAGGGGGCATGCCAGGTGGATCCCGGTCAGGCGCATGCAGGAGTCTAACTGCCTCCCAGCTTCTAACTTCGAAAAAATACAGACCTGTGGTGGCGCAGTGGATAAAGCGTCGACCTGGAAATGCTGAGGTTGCCGGTTCGAAACTCTGGGCTTGCCTGATCAAGGAGTTGATGCTTCCAGCTCCTCCCCCCCTTCTCTCTCTCTGTCTGTCCTCTCTCTCTCTCTCTCTCTACCTCTCCTCTCTAAAATGAATAAAAAAAATAAAATAAAATAAAAAGAAAAAATACAAAAACAAACAAATAAAAACCCCCGACGAAGCCGTGTGCCGTACTCAGGGGGTGGGGTATAGATCTTGCTTCCAGTAGATTTCCAGAATGTTTCGGTTTCCAAACTTTGGGGCACAGATTCACCAAGCGGATTTTGAGAGTGTCGGGTTTCAAAGAAGGCTGGCTTTGAAAGTGGTCTGGGTTTCTACAAGGTTTGCTGGAAAAATGTTTTGGTTCTAAAATGTTCCCAAAATGTTTCCCGGAGCACAGAAATCCTCAGCGCTGTGGGAGGGGCTGGGGCAGCAGTGGACGGAGGTGGCGTGGGGGTGTGCAGCGGGCGGCCGGGCGGGCAGCATGGGTGTGGAGGGTCTGCCTATCCCCCAAACAGGAGGTGGCAGGGCCCCAGTGCCCTGTCTCATGTCTGGCTCAGGCATGTCCAGAAGTCCGTTTCTGTGGGTCATTTGTCCTGCAGCCGTCCCCCAAGGGTCATTCTGCTCACGGGTCCTTGTCTCTTTGTGAGGGGCCCGCTTCCGTCCCAACCTCGGCCTGCACACATGGTTCCTGGGTCCCTGTCCACCGGAGTCACACTCCAAAGGGAAGACTTTTCAAGAAGGGAAGACTCATGTGGAAAAAAGTGGGCCCTGGCCGGTTGGCTCAGTGGTAGAGTGTCGGCCTGGCGTGCAGGAGTCCCAGGTTCGATTCCCGGCCAGGGCACACAGGAGAAGCACCCATCTGCTTCTCCACCCCTCCCCCTCTCCTTCCTCTCTGTCTCTCTCTTCTCCTCCCGCAGCCGAGGCTCCATTGGAGCAAAAGATGGCCCGGGCGCTGGGGATGGCTCCTTGGCCTCTGCCCCAGGCGCTGGAGTGGCTCTGGTCACGACAGAGCGATGCCCCGGAGGGGCAGAGCATCGCCCCCTGGTGGGTGTGCCGGGTGGATCCCAGTTGGGCGCATGCGGGAGTCTGTCTGCCTCCCTGTTTCCAGCTTCAGAAAAATACAAAAAAAAAGAAAAAGAAAAAGAAAAAAGTGTATTCATGGAAACTCAGGCTTGGTAGCAGATTCTTGTCAAGTCACGGGCAAGAATGGGAGATTATTGGTCCCATTTGCCAGGTGGGGAGATTGAGGCCCAGAGAGACTGTGACGATGACCTGCTCAAGTTCCACATCGCACAAGAACCCAAGCCCTCCAGCCCGACGGCCCCCAACCTTTTAGAGCATTCGACGCGGGCCCTTCCCGGGGCGTCTGTCTGTGTCTGCACAGACCGTGTGTCCGTCCAAGCCGGCCCCAGGGCTTGGTGTCAAGGCTCAGCCTTTGGAAGAAGCCAAACCTAGGGTTAGACCACGGCTGGAAGGTGACAGGCATGGGTGGCCTCAGGAGGCCTGGCCCTCAGACCAGCGATGACCGAAAAGCAGGGATTTAGCGGAAAAGTCACGTCGCGGCCGGCTGGCTGCACGTCCGAGGGGCGGAGTTGGTGTGGGCGACCGAGTGTTGGCAGAGAGGCCCCGGAGCTGAGGGGAGGACAGAGGAAAAATCCAGCACTCAGGAAAGACATCCAGCCCCGGGGAGTCACACCCAGGGCGCGGCCCCACCCTGGGCAGCAGCTCCCGTCTGCGGAGCCAAGGAAGTCTCGCCTGAGATGTGTCCATTAATTTGGGGGCCCCTTCCTGTAGTGGAGCTCACACCCCTCGGGGGGGGGGCAGCTGGGGAGAGCTGGACAGAGCTGGGCGTGCCTGTGCTCAGGTTGCAGGTTCCTTATCTGCCAAGGTGACCTGAACAACGGGCCCTGAGAGGCTGCTCCCTCTGGGAGGGGCAGAGCCAGCCGCGGTCCAGGAGGGGTTTGTGCAGGGGCTGGGCTCCCGCGGTCCCAGCAACGTCCAGCAGAGGGCAGCCTCGGCTCAGGCTCCAACCTGCTGCGGGCCTCCTGCTAGGGGTCCCCCGCTCTGTGTCTGCACAGACGGGCCCCCTTCCGCCACGGGGAGCGGGCGTCTGTGGTCAGAGTGTGCAGGCAATTCCGTAGCTGGGGTGACGGGCCCGGGGCTCTCTCCAAGTCCTCAAGCGGCAGTCTCTGTTGTGGGGTGGGTGGTTCCCGTGTCTATCAATCTCAGAGCCTGGGTGCTGAACCAGGACAGCCCGCAGGGGTCAGTGGCCCCTACAGAGATCTGGGAATCCATCTCCCAGGCCCCTGGGTGCCCTCACATCCCCGTCTTCACGGCGGGTCTTCCCCAAGCTCCTCAGACCCAGAGCAGGAGCCGGCCTGCCCCCCCCAAGGCTGCACCGCCCAGGGGAACGGGGCTGGGCCCCCATCGTCACCAGACCTGGGTTCACAGCCAGCTCCGTCACTTGCCCATCTCCTCCCCCAGCCCAGGTCCTGAAGATCTTTTCCCGGGTTACCACCTGAAAGTGTTACGTTTGACACGGAAGCCCGTGATCCGTTTGGAGTCGCTCTTCTTAGGAAGGTGCGGGGTTTAGGCTGAGGTTTCCTGCTCCCCGGACGGCGTTTGGTCGCGTCCGCCTGGCTCACTGAAAAGGCTGTCTTGGCTCACGGGAGGGCTTGTCCGAGTTCTCGCTTCTGTTCTGTTCCATCGACCCGAGGCGTCTACCCAGAGGCGGATTAAGGCCAGTCGAGGCCCCCCGGGCGCAGAAGACAATATCGGGCCCCTTACATTTGAAACAAGTGTCAAGTTGGGGTTTCCCGGGGCCCTTCAGAGGTCGGGGCCCAGGTGTGCGCCCAGTGCGCCCGCCGTTAAGTCCACCTCTGTGTCGCCCGTCCCCACCCCGCGGGCCTGGTGACCGAGCCATCTGGTGAGGCTTGCAGTGGGCAGAGCAGTCTCTCTCACTTTCTTCCTCTTGACAGTTGTTTCCACTCTTCGAGCTCCTTTGCTTTCGCACGTCAATCTCAGCATCACCTTGTCCGCGGCCGCGGAAGATCTCGCTGGGATTTTTACAAGCATCGCGCAGAGTCTGAATGTCAGCGTGGGGACCGGGCATCTTCACGAGGCTGAGTCTCCTACTCCGTGAGCACGGTGTGTGGTTCTCCGCCTGAGCGTCCTGTACAACTTCTGTTAGAGCGACCCCTATGTGTATATTTATTTCTGTTTTGAGTGACTGTATTTCTAACACCATAAAACACAGACACAGACACAACCCAGTAATACCCTGAAAACCATTTTGAAAATGACTTTGTTGAAGGAAAACTAACATCGCAGGGCACTCTCCCGCTGGGAGTGATTTCTTGCGACCTCCCAGGGCCGCGTGTGGCCGTCACCACAACGCGGGTCTCTAGTGCGTCCATCACGCTGGGAGTTTCCTCACTTCCGCCTCCCGGCCCCCACTGACCTGCCTTCTGCCTGTGACTCTGACTCTGAGCATCCACACAGGTGCACAGAGGGATGGCTGCAGCCCCCCCCCCCCCGCGTCACTGGCCCCCTCGGTGTGAGGACCATCCGGGCTGCAGCAGGTGCCGTGGCTGACTGGTGTTCCGTTGCCCGGGCGGCCCACGTCTCCGTTATCCCAGGTGACACACATCAAGACCGGGTCCCGTGGGAGGTTGCCGTGAACATCCGTGCGTGTCTATGTGTGGACACGTGCCGTCAGCTCCCTTGGGGAGATTCCTGAGTGAGGAAATGCTAGGTCCTGCGGGAAGTTTAACCTTTTTTTTTTTTTTTAAATACCATCTTTTTTTTTTTAATTTTTTTTTATTTATTCATTTTAGAGAGGAGAGGGAGAGACAGAGAGAGAGGAGAGACAGAAGGGGGGAGGAGCTGGAAGCATCAACTCCCATATGTGCCTTGACCAGGCAAGCCCAGAGTTTCGAACCGGCGACCTCAGCATTTCCAGGTCGACGTTTTATCCACTGCGCCACCACAGGTCAGGCGGGAAGTTTAACTTTTTAAAGGAACTGCAGTTGAGGCCCTGGCCGGTTGGCTCAGCGGTAGAGTGTCGGCCTGGCGTGTGGAAGTCCCTGGTTTGATTCCCGGTCAGGGCACACAGGAGAAGCGCCCATCTGCTTCTCCACCCCTCCCCCTCTCCTTCCTCTCTGTCTCTCTCTTCCCCTCCCGCAGCCGAGGCTCCATTGGAGCAAAGTTGGCCCGGGCACTGAGGATGGCTTCATGGCCTCTGCCTCAGGTGCTAGAATGGTTCTGGTTGCAACAGAACAACGCCCCAGATGGGCAGAGCATCGCCCCCTGGTGGGTGTGCCGGGTGGATCCCGGTCGGGTGCATGTGGGAGTCTTTCTCTCTGCCTCCCTGCTTCTAACTTTGGAAAAATACAGAAAAATAAACAGCCTGACCAGGCGGTGGCGCAGTGGATAGAGCGTCAGACTGGGATGCGGATGTCGCCAGCTTGAGCGCGGGCTCATCTGGTTTGAGCAAAGCTCACCAGCTTGGACCCAAGGTCACTGGCTCAAGTGAGGGGTTACTCGGTCTGCTGACCCCTAAAGCAAAAAATTGATACTTTGGAATTCATCATAAATAAAAATCATCGTGTCTTCAAAAGACACCGTTAAGAAAACAAAAACACAGGCCACACCCAGGGGAGGGGGGAATACTTGCAGAGCGAGGGCATGCCTGATACAGGACGCATACCCAGAGTAGATAACTAACGCAATTCAACGAGAA